>NW_022060625.1:0-546609 GCF_003285725.1 Scaptodrosophila lebanonensis
GAGAGTTTTCACTGTATTCCGCTTTTCTGCACATAATCTATGCTACAACGTCGCGTTATCTCTAAATATACCAAGCAGTTTGTCCTCACTTACTGATAGATTGGTGATCAGCGCACAGCCCAAACGGTAAGAGATATAGTATGCATCACAGTGTAGGTGCGCACTAAGAAAGGCTTTTGGAAAATTCGAGCTCCAAATGGGGGAAAACGAGCTTTAAAAATATTAGTTATAGTGGTCATGTGTGTGTGTACGTTTAACGAAATATTTGGGCAAGAACCAAAATTTAACGGAAAAATTGTTTGTCCATATCAGACAATTTTAATTTAAATACCTTAAATGCCTTCCTACTAATAAGGTGAAAACATATGGGTAGGTCACGCACACACAAAATAAATACAATTTGAAGCAATTTATTGGGCCGGGCTAAGACGGGCAATACCTGCTAGTACAGAAGAAAAAAGATACGTGATCCTGTAAATGGCCCATTCTCCGACAAATGGGACTAACATTAAACAACCTAATGTCATAACTCTTCAAACCATGCTGCAATTTAATAACCGCTCTAACCGCTTGAGCAAAAGCAGGAATCCGAGGGGTAAGAGTTAATAACAGAAAAGTCAACAACACTTAAATGCATATGCCGTTTCAAGTTCACTGGCGGGCAACGGCTGCTACCAAGTGCAAGCTTTTGCTGACCAAGCGTCTGCATCATTTCCCTTGCCACAAAAATTCTAAGTAAAGAAACAACGCCAACGATCATGTCATGCGCTACAGCTCTGCCAGCGCCCAAATGCACGACGTCGCTGTCGACTACTTCTTTAGGGTAAAACTTTGTATAGTAAATTTATTGAAATTGCTTTATTCACGCACAAGTTGCAATTGAAGTGCTTGGATAACTATTTATTTCACTTGTATGCAGCTGCAGAAGAAGTAATGGACCTTAAGCGAAATCGAACATAGCACTGCTGTAAAATAGGGGTATTCGCACAAAATCGAAAACTATTTACAATAAATTGCCAAAAATATTAGTTTTGTGTCCTGAACTACTTTAATAGTCCTTTTTATACTCTGTACATGAAATATACAAGACTATAAGATGTTTGCGCGCGCGCTGAAAAATGTAACAGGCAAAAGGAGGCGAAGCAGAACCGACAAAGTATATACATTCTTGATCAGTATGACAAGACGAGTCGATCTATGTTTGTCTTTCTGTTTGTCCGTCCGTCCATCTATCTGTCCGTCTATATGAACGCTAAGATCTCAGAAAGTATAAGAGCTAGAACAACCAAACTTGGTATCCAGACTCTCCCAAGTCCGAGACAGTGCGAGCTTGAGTTTTTACGATGCACCCGCCCACTCTCCCGCTATTAGCGATTTTCCATAACCGTAATTCTTGGAATTTCGAACGCAAAATTGGCATATACTTCCAGTTGGTTATTATGAGCCCGTATGCAAAGTTTCATTATTATAAGCCGATTTAACAAGAAGTTATAGCCATAAATAAAATTGCTGCCCATTCTCTGCTTGTAGCTGTTGTTGTTGTTGCTGCTTTGGTTCAACTTTATGCTGCATACATACATGCATATTTATTTATTTATTTTATATTATAAAAAAAAGGAAAACTTAACAGAGAGAAGCTTAGAATTACTTAAAAGCTAATTTTAAAAAGAAAAATTAAGAAGAAAAAGGAAAAAAAAGGAATCTCAGACCCGGTGTGGGAAGATTTTTTAGCCAGTCCGGCAAGCTATGCCCCGTCTCATAGGCAATCCTGGTCAGAGATTCCGGAGATGGCTGAAAAGAGAGGATTTTATTATACGAAGAGACAGTTCAGTTGAGAGCAGGTAAAGATGTAAGATGAGCATAAAACCCGAAAAGGATTGTGCGATGCATAATCAGTTGTACACTTACTAAGAAAAAGGGGAAGATAAATTATTGTCGTTCAGGAAAGAACTGAGAAATTAAGACGACCTAAAAGGAAATGAGAATCAACACTTCCCGCAATCAGTTTGTGGAGAAATACAGCTCCAAGGATAGTCCTCCGATTAGCCAATGACTGAAGATTAATAAGCAGATGTTTGCTCGATTAAGGCGGCCAACGACGGATCCCAGTTTAAGCCGCGAAGAGCAAAAAGGAGGAATTGTTTCTGAACAGACTCAATTCGATCCTGATGCGTTTTGTACTGCGGACACCAAACGCATGAGCAGTATTCTAGAATAGAACATACCAGTGGACTGTAAAGTAGCTTAGTGGTATTTTTTTTTTTATTCCTTTTTACTCCGCTTGGGAGCTTAGGGCTTCTACAAGAACATTTTTCCATCTGACTCTCAATTTCTAGCCGTCTGTCTCTCTTGGCTGTATCCCATGTGGTGTTGTTTCTGGGTTAAATTCTGAAGGTAATCCGCCGCCAGGTTGTCGTCTTTTTTTTAGGTCTGTCGACCCGACTGCTTCCTTGGAAGTGTTCCTCCAGAGTATCGGTTACATCGACATAGAAGTGGAGCCGTTTTGGGTTAATTTGTCTTGTATAAGTTTCAATAATCATTTGTTGTCAGTCGACCTGGTGATTGGCCAGATGCGACTTATCCCAGTGGTGGGGCTGCCTGTCGCCGCCGGGGAGAGGCGTCTTGGGGGTTATACTATTGTGTTGTCCAGATAGCGTGGATGGATGTGTTCTTTTTGGTGGATAAATGACCACGACGTTGAAGGCATGTATTTAGGAGAATTTTCGAGAGGAGACATTTTTGGGTCATGCTCTCGCCATGAGTGGGGCTCGAACCCACGACCTCTTGTTTGGTGTTTAGTGATATAGGGATCATTATATGTGAAGATTGAAGTTCAATTTTGAATCAAACAGAACTCCAAGATCTTCGACAGTAGAAATACGTTGCAATAGTTCATTGTCAATCGTAAAGGTAACAATATGAGGTCTGAACCGATAAAAGGACATTTGTAGCAGTTAAGGTACAATTGGTTAACCAAGCACCATCTCTGCATGCAGTTCAGATCATCCTGCAAACGAGTGTGGAAGAGAGGATCGTTATATGAAAGAAGGAGCTTCACATCATCAGCATACATCAGTATGTGAGAATGTTACAGGATAAAAGGAAGGTAATTTATAAAAAGAATGAATAACAATAGGCCAAGATGACTCCCTTGAGGTACACCCGAAGTAACACGAACAGGTTGAGAGATGTCCGATCTGAGCAGTACTCTCTGGGTCCTATTTTTAAGATAAGACGTAATCAAAAGTAAACAAGAGAGAACGCTACAGTCGAGCAAGCCCGACAGTGTAATACCCTGTACCGTCACTGAGTTATATGCGCCCATAGCAGCAACAAACAGAGGAAGAAGAAGAGCGAACTTGTTGCTGCAGTTTGGTGGGGTTGTACTGGCGAGAATTTGTTTTGCTAATAACTTTTCTTAGAATTGACCGAATTGAATAAAATTTTGAACAACAGTAGACAATTATATATAAATTATGTGTGCAAAGTTTGTGCATTTGAAATGTGGACGCTATTGACGAAATTGTTTCGGGGAAAGGGGGGGAAAATTAAAAAAAATAAAATAAACTCGTCCTTACTCGGACCTAGGAGAATCTGGATGCCAACTTTGGTTATTCTAGCTTTTATAGTTTCTGAGATCCTCGCGTTCATCCAGACGGACGGACAGACGGACGGACAGACGGACGGACATGTCTAGACCGATTTCTCTCGTCATGCTGATCAAGAATATATATACTTTATGGGGTCGGAGATGCTTCCTTCTGTATGTTACATACTTTGCACAAACCTAATATACCCTTTTTACCCAGTAGGGATACAGAAGGAAGCACCCTTATGGGTGAAAAAATATAATTAGAATAAGGAATTATATAAGGGTATGAATCACCATTGAAACTAAAAGATGAATAAGTTGACTGAAAAAACTTAGCGAATAAGTCAACAATAGCCGAATCATTGCTTGCATTTTCATTATGAAGAAAAAAAGAAAAAGGTAAAGCTGACGATTTACATTTGCAGTTCACAAAATTGTAAAACTGCTTAGGGTCTTGAACAAATTGAGCTTTAAAGCGCTCAAGATACTCAGTGTAACACTGAGAATTGAGAAGAAGAAAGTTCGATTTGGCTATAGAGTATTTTGAAAAGTCGATGAATGAAAAAATTGAATTAGTTTGAACCAAAGACAATTCAAAGAGAGAATCAAGAAAGTCATGATGTGATGAGGGAATAAGGTGATAAAAGCCATTAAGAAAATCCCAGGGAATATTTGGCAGATTGAAATCACCGACCACAATGAGAGCGTCATTATCCCTTAAAGAAGAAGAGACTTCGCTGATACAATTTTTATGGTGCATATAAACTTAAAAACAAGAAATAAATGCTTAAGTCGAGCAAGCTCAACTCTTAAATACCCTGTACCTCCCACCAAAAAGGAAAAAATGAAAAAAAAAAATTTTTAATAATTAAAAAAAATTATATTAATTAAATTATTTAATTATATTAAAGACATGTTCATGCACAGTTTTAACAGCATACATTTACATCAGAATCGTGTCTCTGCGTGTTTATATGCGTGTATGTTGCAGCACAAAGTTGAACCGAAGCAGCAACAACAACAACAGCTGCGGGCAGCGCATGAGCAGAGCGTCGGCAGCAATTTTTTTTATGGCTATAACTTTCTTCAGAATTGACCTATCATGATGAAACTTGGCATACAGACACATAAACACCAAAGGGATGTAATTACCAATTTTAGTTTGAAATTCCAAGAACTACGGGAATTATTAAAAAAACACGAACTGCGGGGGAGTGTATCAGAATAAAAAAAAAAACTTGACCTGCGTAGGGCTTATGGGAATCTGGATACCGAGTTTGGTTATTCTAGCTCTTGTACCTTGTGAGATCCTTGCGCTCATACAGACGGACGGACGGTCGGACAGACGGACTGGCTACATCGACTCGGCTTGTCACCTTGATCAATAATATATATACTTTGTGGGTTCTGCCACGCCTCCTTCTGTGTTTTACATACATTCGCACAAAACTAGTATAGCCTTTTACCCTTTGGGTACAGGCTATAATAAGCAGAAGGGGGAATATATGTACCTGTAGGAGCAAGTGATAAAGACAGCATGTGAAGGTAGAATTACTTTAACAGCAATAAATTCTACTTCAGCAGTCATCTCTATATATATATAAAACAGTTTGTCCTGACTGACTGATTGGCAATCAACGCACAGCCCAAACGGTAAGAGCTAGGAAGCTGAAATTTGGACACAAGATCCCTCTTATAGTGAAAGTGAGCACTAAGAAGGGGTTTTGGAAAATTCGAACGCCAAAGGGGGGAAAACGAGCTCCAACGTTTGTATGAAAAATCTACAATTTTTATCCGATTAACTTCAAACTTAGTTTGTATACTCTCACATACAGAATACAAAAAAAACTGTATACTTGGATTTTTAATATTTTTCCTGCGGCCTGAATAATAATGATTTTCCGGTGGAAAATTCGGTAAACGAAAAGCTATTTGCAATCAACGCACAGCCCAAACGGTAAGAGCTAGGAGGCTGAAAATTGGACACATGTTGTCTTCAGTGGTGTAGGTGAGCACTAAGCGGTTTTGGAAAATTCGAACGCCAAAGGGGGGAAAACGGGCTCCAACGTTTGTATGAAAAATCTACAATTTTCATCCAATTAACTTCAAACTTAGTTAGTATACTCTCAAAAAGAATACAAGAAAAACTGTATACTTGGTTTTTCACCATTTTTCCTGGGGCATGAAAAAGGGGGGGTTTTCCGTGGAAAAATTGAAACACAATCAACACCCCACAGCCCAAACGGTAAGAGCTAGAAAGCTGAAATTTGGGGTCAAGTATTATATCATAGTGTAAATGTGCATTAAGAAGGATTTTGGAAAATTCAAGCTCCAAAGGGGGGAAAAGTAGCTCCAAAGTTTGTTTGAAAATTCTGCATTTCTGAATCGATAATCTATAAAAGAATGCAAACAAAACTGCATAATCGGTTTTTCGAAATTTCTGTTGGAGCTTGAACTATTGGGGTTTTAATATTTATTGATTTTTTCAAATGAAAAGTTTGTGTTATAAATTTTGTCCGATCGATTTCAAATTTGGGTAATATAATCTACGTAACTAAATCTACAACTTTGCATTTAACGATTTTTAAAATATGCATTTTACAAATGCAGGCAGAACAAACAATACAAAATATCAAACAGTTGGGGACAACTAAGTATACATACACACAAACACACACACAAACATACATACAAGCAGCTGTTCGTGTAGTTGCGTGCAAACGGTTGAAGTAGCCAAAGCAAAATGTGAGACACTAACGTGCGAATGTTCATTTGTACACATGTATGTACATACATACATATGTACAAAAGTACATTCGTCTAGCACTGACAGGGCAAGAAATGTTAATTAATTAAAAATTATTAACTTTATAACATAAATATTTTGATGTTATTTTTTCTTTGTTTAGTACATTTGGCATAAGGGGTTTTTAGGATAACGAACTACAAGGGCGTACGCAGGTTGGGCAGGGGGACATTGCTCCCCCTAGAAAGAATCTCGCATTATGAATTACACCAGCACCATATGTATTACATACGTACATACATATGTACATACGTCTGTATGTATAGTATGTACATACAATGTATGTACGTCAACAAGTATGTATGTACGTTCATACATTCCTATATACATATGTATATAGGTTTGTATGTATGCAGTGGGCCATCGAACACTGTTGTTTAATTGTAATAAATAGTGTTCTATGGTTTCAAATCAAAATTTTTAAAACAACAACTTCAAGTTATTGGCTCGCAAATCTTCTTTCGTTTTGATAATTTACGTCTGTTCATTGCATACGCAAAATGCCAAAAGTTTACAGTTACCGTACACATACAAATACATTTGTATGTATGTATGTATGTGTACAGTGAACAATCGAATACAGTATTATAATCAATAACTCTCAAACGATGTTTTTCGATGTATTTGTATTCGACATGTATTACGATATATCAACACAAGTATCGATATTTTCGATATATCGCATTTAATTTTATTATTGGGGTTTTAATATTTATTCACTTTTTCAAATGAATAGTTTGTGTTATAAATTTTGTCCGATCGATTTCAAATTTGGGTAATGTAATCAACCTAACTATATGAACAAATTGGCATTCAACGATTAAAATATAGCAATATGTTTTTTACTTGCCATATATCAAATATCAAATAGTTGGGGACATCGCATACACACACTCACACATACATACAACAAGCAACAGTTCGTGTCTATGTGTGCCCATGCATACATACATATGTACATGCATATGTATGTATGTATGCCTGTATATGTATGTAGCATGTACATACAAAACAACAACAACAACTGCAAGTCATTGGCTCGCTCTTCTTCTTTCGTTGTGACCATTTAATGTTAATTGCAAAGGCAAAACGCCAAAAGTTAACAGTTACCGTCGCTAGGCAACGACCTCGTAAGCGATAGTAAAGCAGAAACCGAATAACGGAGCTACGCATATTCTGCTTCGCATTGCGGGCAGATGTATGTATGTATATGATTTGTTCTTATTGATGTCAATAAATAATTAGATTTTGTTCTTTAAATATTCTGCTTATTGCATTCAAACTTCGATATTTTGATGGTATCGGTGGCTTTAACTATCGAAAGTTTTACTCTAGCAAATTGAGATGAGAATTGTCAGTGCTTTTTGATCGTGGCTCATCGCTGCACGGCATTGACACGAGTGCCGTGTTTCATATTCCGAGGTTGTGCGTGACCGTATTGACTCAATATGGCACGAAAAGGCTCAAATGTGAATTTAAAATTAGGATATACCCTTATAATTATTCTCCCTTTTTTGCAAATCGTCTATCTTAAAACGTTGCGTTATCTCTATATATAAAACAGTTTGTCCTGACTAATTGGTGATCAACGCACAGCCCAAACGGTAAAAGATGAAATTTGGACTCAAGTATCCTTTCATAGTATCCACCATAGTGTAGGAGCACACTAAGAATGGCTTTTGGAAAATTCTAGCTCCAAAGGGGGGAAACGAGCTTTAAAAAATATTAGTTATAGTGGTCATGTTCGTTGAACGAAATAGTTTGGCAAGAACAAAAATGTAACGGACTACTGAACAATTTTTTGTCAAGAACAGAAAATGTTCATTTAAATACCTTAAATGCCTTCCTACTGGTAACTTATAAGGTGAAAACATATGGGTAGGTTATGCACACACAAAATAAACACAATTGGAAACATTATATTGAGCCGGGTTAAGACGGGCAATACCTGCTAGTATTTACATATACAAGCTCTGATCGAAGGGTGGATTTAACTGCGATCAGTACACCACCACGACGACGATTTGGGCGATCACGCCTATAAATGGTAAAGATATTTGACAGAATTTCATAGTCAGAAACAGAGTCATTTCACCATGTTTCCGAAAATGAAATAATGTCAGATTCTTCTGTATTTAAATAAGTTTTTAAACTTAGATAAAAGATCTCTAACATTTTGGTAATGTAGAGTAAGCCGAACGTGAACATGGTCTAGTTTTTTGAAGCAATTCTAATGGTAGGTTGCAAAGATGAGGCAACAGGCAATGAAACAGGAGCTGGTTGAGTTATTTTTCTTGGTTTGAACTCATGAACAATCATATGAGGAGGCCAACATTTAGGGTCACAAATGATTGGAAACAGTTCAACGGAGACGCTAATTTTGAACGACGCTATTTCGCGAAGTTCGGAAAAATTAAATTTAGAAATTGAAACGCTAGCAGAAGCGAAGAACCATCAAATATGTTAGGGGAAGCTGACCGAGATAGAACTGGAGAACAAATCTCATAATGAGGAGTTGCCGGGAGGGGCAAATGTGGCAAGGTTGAGCCAGAAGGGATAGATGGGGGAACATTTAAAAATTGCGAATCCACCCGGCGCTTTGCTGGAGGCTCAAATTTATACTTGCTTAGCAAGTCGATACCCAAATCGAAATCGCTGGCAAGTTTTTTTTGAAATCTTGTGCAATTTTACAAATTCGTTTTTCACACTGTTATACATACCCGAAAAATCAAATTGCATATCAATACATACCGGGCATGACCTTTGCAAGCCGCCGCAACCATTTCTGGCCTTAGCAACTACCTTGTCGTAGTCACGAACGGTATATACTTAATATGCATCATATTGTCACACAACCAGCAGCTAACATACTTCGGTTGAGCAACATCATAAGCATCCCTAATAGTGCAAGATTTTTTGCAGCGCGCCATAAACGTGTAAAGTACAAGATAAAAAGACTAAAATAAGTGGAGAAGCTAAAGTCGCGTATCCCGACTTTGAAATTCTCTGTACATATGTGTAGAATAAGTATGTATGTATGCGTGTATTTGTGTGTGTCTGTGTATGTCTCGTGTGCCTGAGCAAAGCAGTAACAACAACAATAGCTGAGGGCACTACTTGGTCTTATGTACATAATGGCTATAACTTCCAGTTAAATCGGCCTATCATAATGAAACTTGGCATTTGGATTTATAATAACTAAATGGTATTTGCCAAGTTTGAGTTCGAAATTCCAAGAATTACGGGAGTTACGATTTGCGGGGGAGAGAGGGAAATTCCAAAATACACATTTTCTGCGTATTCACATAAGGCACCTGGGACTAAAATTTGGTGTCCCTAGGTCTTATAGTCTTCGAGATATAGGCGATAATACGAATGGAAAATCGGGAAAACGCCCATAGGGGGGAAGTGGGGGGGGAATTCAAAAAAATAAAACAAACTTGCACAGCGAACACCATAAATATATTTGCTGTCAAGCGCTGCCCAAACGCTGCCCAAACGCTGCCCGCAGCTGTTGTTGATGTTGCTGTTTGGTTGACTGCAAACATGTTTACACAGACACGAATAGACGCGCATAGACATTCATTACTTTGTATATGTGCAAATATACTTCCTTTACGTGACTTCGAATACCGAGAGAGGTAAAATCAATCAAAATTTTTTTTAAATTTTCTTAATTTTTTTAATTTCTATAATTATTCTAAGCATATGTACAGAGTATTTCAAAGTCGGGATACCCGACTTTAGCTTTTTAACTTATTTTATTTTCTATAATTATTGTAAACAAATGTACAGAGTATTTCTAAGTCGGGACACCCGACTTTAGCTTTTTAGTTAGCTTAGCTTTTTTACTTGTTTTAATGAAGGTTCAGAGGTGAAGGAAGCAAAGAAATTGATTTGGGGAAACTTTGAATTAATAAATGAATTGAAAAATAACCCTTGGACAAGGGACAAACATAAGGACGAAATAGAAGAAATGTTAGATAAAGTGGAATTCGGTTATATCCACAAGATGAGGGAATTGAATGAAATTGAGAAAAACTTAGATTTTCCTAACATTCGTTTTATAACAGAAATCTCAAAGAATGCCTCCGAGAAAAACTTAGATTTTCCTAGAATTAGTTTTCTAGGAGAAGTCTCAAAGAAAGCTCCTGAACAGATAGATGTTCCTAAGTTTGATTTTATAAATGAAGTCTCAAGAAAAGCATTTGAGGAAACGATAGAATTTCCTAAATTTAGGTATTTTTGGGAAGTCTCAGGCATTCAATTACCCTCTTTTGAATTTGGAAAACCTCCTGAGCCCATAGTTGCAGATTTCGTCCAATCAACAAAAGAAAGATTGGTTCCAAAATCAAAAGACAAACCGTCTTTAAAGTGTGAAGAGCAATATGATTCTAACGATGTTGAGACATCTACTTCCTCTCCTATTACCACTATCAAACACAATTAGGAATTTCATAGGAAACAGGCACGAAAGAATGTCACTATGTATTACCCTTTTTCGAGATTAGTAAACCCTCTGAGCTCATAGGTGCAGACTTCGCCCAATCAATAATAGAAACCTTAAGTTCAAAGTCAAAAGACGAATCGAATTTAAATATATGTTTTCTTGCCAATTATCACGGTACAAGCGGTGCAACAAAATGTTAAACAAAATAATGTCGGTTCAAAATTAGAAAGACCAGAATTTCACCTTATCCCTCTGGCAAGTCCTCACTTCGGAGGAATCCAAGGGGCGGGGGTGGATTCAGTAGAAAATTTGGATTTTATGTTTTTATAGCCTGTACCCAAAGGGTAAAATGTAACAGGCAGAAGGAGGCGTGGCAGACCCCACAAAGTGTATATATTCTTGATCAGGATGACAAGGCGAGTCGATATAGCCATGTCCGTCTGTCCGTCCGTCCGTCTGTATGAGCGCAAGGATCTCAGCAAGTACAAGAGCTAGAATAACCAAACTCGTTATCCAGATTCTCCTAAGTCCGGGAAAGGACGAGTTTATGTCTTTTTTCTGATGCACCTCCCCACTCCCCCGCCATTCGTGTTTTTGCTATAATTCTCGTAACTCCCGTATTTCTTGCAAGTTTGTACTCATATATAACATATATACTCATATATACTCATATATATTCATTAGAATAGGTTAATTATGAAGAAAGTTGTAGCCATAAACATAATCTCCACCCAAGCTGTGCCCGCAGGGGTTGCTGCTTTGACTTATTTTTTACTGCATACAAGCACGCGTAGACACGATTCTGATGTAAATTTATGCTGTTGAAATTGTGCACAAACACTTATGTCTGTATGCATGTGTTAAATATTTTGTACTTAATTAAATTAATAAATTAAATTTTTTAAATTTTTAGTTTAATTTTTTTTATTCATGTTTTTTTTTTTTTGTGGGGTTGGTATTTGAACCCGACTTTAGCATTCCTTTCTTGTTTAAGTTAGAAAGTCTACGCGTAAACCATGGAGGCTTAAGAGAAGAAAATGATGCGACGCTATTGGGAACACAGACATCGAAAATAGAGTACATAGTGTCATGAAAATCAGAAGAAGGAGGAATATAGAAGCAGTTGATATATATATAGGGCTCGAGAAGGAGATGTTGCCTTAACGCAAATAAATTCTAGGTCTTCCGGCATATTAACGTGGACAATTTCCGACTGGATGGTGGTTTTAACTTCAATCAGTACACCACCGGCACGGCGAACAGGTCTGTCACGTCTATAGATTATAAAGCTATTCGACAAAATTTCAAAGTCAGATATGGTAGGATTTAGCCACGTCTCTGAAAATGCAATTATGTCAAATTCAAACGAAAAGCTATCCCTATATAAATCAGTAAGTTTAGATGCAATACCTCTAACGTTTTGGTAATGTAAGCTAAGAGATTTAGGAGAAATTTCTAGTTTTTTGAACCATTGTTAGTAGGCGGTATTGAAGCACTAACTGGCAGGGACACCGGAATTGGAATAGTGCGTTTTTTCTGTTTGAACTCATGAGCTATCATATGCGGTGGGCAACATTTTGGGTCACAAATAGTTTCAAAAGCTTCAAGCGGAGCACTAATCTTAAAAGAATCAATTTCACGGGGCACGGCAAAATTAAATTTAGAGATGGAAACGCTAGCAGAAGATTTGCTAGCGATGTAAGCAACGACAGACTCACAGCTAGTATCAGCAAACAGCCTCGAAACAAATACTTGCTTCCGAGGCGCTACAGCTGTAAGGGAAGGTGGACATGCAGGTGAGGATAAAGCAGTATCGACCATTACACCAGAGGGCAGTCTGCATTGATTCTTGCGAACGCAAGAAACAGGCCCAGATGGTTTATGAGTCGCCGCTACTGCTTTGCTGCGTGCCGGTGGCACAAAAATAGGGGTCACTGAAAGGGTAATCGGCGAGGGTAAAGGGGAATTATCAAATAGAATACCTGGAGAGATTGACAGCATTGGAGAGCAGTCAATGTTTTAAGAATTTGATGGGAGAGGAGCAAGCGATTGAGGCGACAAAGAGGGCTCGACGGAAGGCACATTTAAAAATTGAGTCTCCAACCTATTTTTAGGTGGAGTGTCAAATTTATACTTGCTAAGCAACTTAGCTCCTGAGTCGAAATCAATCGCCAACTGCTTAGTCCACTTGTGCAGCTTTACATTTCTCACGTTATAGTACATCCGCAAGAATTCAAATTGAATGTGAATGCACGCAGGACAAGACCATTTTATACCGTCGCAGCCTTTTTTGGGCTTGGCGATGATATTATCATGGACCCTCCCAATGAGATCAGCACACGTAATATGCATCATATTGTCACACCAGCAGCTTATCAACTGCAGTTGGTCACAATCCAGAGCATCTTTATATGTGCAAGACTTCTTGCAGCACGACATATTAACAACACGTTTTCTATGGCTAAAAATAAGTAAACGAATAAAATAGAGTGCGCGAGCGCAAAGCACAAACAAGAAAACAGCAGTAATAAAAATAAGCGTACTTAGCTGAGCGACGCTAAGATAAAGCTCTAACACGAATTTGTGAGAGCGGGAGTACAACAACAATTATGTGGGCGCGATGCAAAAGAAACAAAAAAGGAATGATAAAGTCGAGCGAGCTCAACTCTTAAATACCCTGTACCTCCCACCAAAAAGGAAAATATGAAAAAATTAAAAAATTAATTTAAAAAATTATAATATTAAAATAAAATAATAATAATGAAATTATTTAATTAAATTAAATACAAATTAAATACAAATTATTCAATACATACAAGGTGCGTTCCAAAGTAAACAGGACTTTTTGAATCTAGAGCCCCCTGGTGGCTCTCTCTATATGTCGACTGGTGCGTTATCTTTATCGATTGCTCAGTGAGAATTTCATGACATTTCATCAATTATAAGTGAAGTTATTGCGTTTTAAGTGTCAGTATGTTTGTGTTATCGGTGCGAAAATGAGCTTCGAACCAACATTAAATTTTGTTTTAAAGTTGTTAAAACTTTTACCGAAACGTTTCAATTGATGAAACAAGTTTATGGCGATGATTGCCTATCCCGTAGCAGATTGCACGAGTGGTTTCAACGTTTTCAAAGTGGTCGTGAGGACATAAATGACGATCAACATATGGGCCAATCAAAAGTCGTGATCACCGAAAATTCCAACGAAACTGTGCGTGAATTCATCAAAAAACAGCCGAAATCATCATTGAAATTGATGAAAATGGAATTGAACATCTCCAAAACATCGATTTATCGCATTTTGACATTTTGACATTTGGGCTTACGAAAGGTGTGTGCACGGTTTGTTTTTTCGGAAAAATGCATTTGCCCATGAAAGGAATGCGTTATGCAGACGTAGAGACCATTCAAAAGGCTTGCACCGGCATACTGGCGGCCATACCGGCCGCTTATGACTATTTACATTTACCGTTTCTATGTATTGGCGGTTTCACAATAATGATGTGCAAGCATTGATCGTGAGCTTAAATATACTGTTGTCAGCTCAGTTTGGGCTATAACCTTATATGTGCGTGCACGGAACTACAAGTATGAGCTATATCTGATTGTTGGTCTTATGCTGGAGTAGCAGAATAATATGTGTCTTATTCTTACTTATTGTTATTGCTTATGTTGGCTGGCCAGTGTCAATGTACCTTTAATTCATGTACGCTTGCAGACTATTGTGCCAATATTATCTATGATAAAGCAATATGGGTGTATAGGTTTATTTGTATTTATATGTATATTATGTGTTCCCAAACTATTTTATTGAATGCGTATTTGCGTCACGTTTATAAGATGTCATATACTTATTCGCGTAGAAACAAAGCTTTCAACGTTTTAACGAAAGGCTCTAAACTGACAGAGAATATAGGAGTGGGAATCTACTCTCCGCATCTGCAGTGTTACAAAGCTGATAACAATTACTAACCACAGTGGGCAGCAGACCAAACTATGTATATACAGACAGCCAACTGGCGGTCAACACGTCGTCTCTAGTTTGGATAGCTCTTGGATTTATCACCATTTATTCAGTATCAAACCCATATGGGTACCAGGACACTGGAACAGAGATGAAAATGAATTACAGATGACAGGAAAGTGGGGGCCTGACAAGGCAGGAATTGGTAAAAAATTCGTTACGAGCCATTGTTCGGTGAGAAAACACGCCAACAGACTTTGCATCCCTTTTAAAGATTCTGCCGATACTGCCGATACTACTAAGATGAAGAAGGGGAGCAAAGTGTAAAGCATATCCTATGTTATTCTCCTGCATGTGGCATGCGTAGGTTTATTCTAGGGAAACCCCTTTTAAGTAATCTCACTAAGTAAACAAAAATAGACATAAAGCCTAAGTGGGTGGATGAGCATCATCGCCCCATCCATCGCAAAATAGTGTCACTCGAGAGACACTGAAGAATATTAAATGATCTGGCATCCCGATTTTCTGCCACTCTTTTGTCTGCAATTTCTCCAGAGGGGAGTTAATAAGAGTGATTGAGCATAGCCGACGTCCAGGGTTAAGACGTCATTATAAACATCGCATTACTTAATCTTGTATTACTAAGAATATTACAACCAACCGAATATCCACTGAGTTCTTGTTTAACTCGGTAATGCACTTTAACTTCGTTACGCCGCAGAACTTCGAAAGATTTCATTTTTTCGAACTTCCCCTCTAAGCCAGCTGTCAGCAACAGCTGACTGTCTACACTCACATTTGACTGACTAACTCTGTAAAAATCCTGTAACGCACTCAGCTGCCAGCAACAGCTGACTGTCGACGAGTACATTTGACAGACTAATTGTGTTTAAATTCTGTAACGTACTATGTTAAATAGAAAACAAATATGCCATTAGCATTAATATTAGCATTTGCGGAAATGCCAATTAATTGTTGAAAAAATACAACACTTTGGAATTTTGCGCAGTTACGGGGTGTACTTCCATAATTGGACGAAAATTGCGTCCTGTTGTAGCGATCTATGTATTGCAAAAATGAACATTTGAAATTGAATTCAGAAATTACTTACATTTTGTTTCCCTGGGCCATATTGTATATTGAAATGGCAGTTTATGACCATTCACATTTTCGCTAACAAACTGACTTGCCCTATCGGCGATACACAATTTTCGCCAATTTTGTTTAATTAATACACAGTTATGTGGTACTTATTTGAAACAAGAATTGCGTCAATTATATATTTTATTTTTAACTTTCGTTTGATTCACAACATTAAACTTAAATTAACAAATTGGGATGCTCGAAAAATGTAGTGTTCTCTTTGGCCAATGGGGCATCTCTATTGTGCGGTTGTTTTGGATGCTGTGTGTGAATGCTGGTGTTTCAAGTATACTATACATTTAGTAATTTGCTAGCTTAATAATATTTACGTAGGATAAGGAAAATATTTTTGATGCAGATTGTTCAGAAAAACTATAAAGTTTATATTCTACTAGTATTGTTTATTTTTATGAGGAAAAGAGAAAAAGCGAAACTTGGACGGAAGAGATTTCTGTGGCACCCCTGATAGCTGTCGTTTGCAAGTCTAAGCAACAGAACAAAAATGATCATAAAGTTCGAAGTGATGATCAAAGCAAAACCATCAACGACGCACAAAGTTTTCGTCAGCCAGAAAATATACACAGTGTTACAGGTATCGTGAAATTTGATTCAAATAAACACACTATTGAAGTCGTAATTTTGCACAAATTTATAACATTTCATATGGATTCTGGTGCAATCGTTTCAGATATAAATTAACAAACATATCAGCAAATCAAGGTGAACTAGACACTGTCGCAAATTGTGGAAATAAAGTAGAAAAAAACCATTAATAGTCGCAAATATAGAGTGCGCAAAAAAACTTTTTGGCTTAGATTTATTTCAAATATTCGGTTTCGAAATTCAACAAGTGGCAAACTTGGTTGAACAATACGATCCTCAATTTACTGTTCTGTCCACTAAATACAAGGAAGTATTTGAACCGGCTCTTAAAGTAATTAAAAACTTCAAGGCAACCCTCACATTGAATCTGCAACGCCAAAATTCTTCAAATCAAGACAAATACCTTTCGCTGAACTAGCAGATTTCAAAACAGATTCTGATTCTCGCCTTACAAAAGCAACTGGGCATCACCTATTATTTTAGATCCGAAACCGGATAGAAGAATTCGAATTTGCGGTGATTTTAAACTAGCTGTCAACGCGCAAATTGAAATCGAACAATACCCTTCGCCCACACAAGAGTCATTATTACACATCGTTTGTCGTGGAACACATTTTTCAAAGATTGTTCTCAAAGAGGCCTATTTACAAAGCAATTTATGGTCGTGAGTACACCTTTGGCCGACGTATAGGTGCACAGGGAATTCTTCTTGACCTATCGGGACTGCATGCTGTAAAGGAATTAAAACCGTCGACTAATTTGAAGCAACTAGAAGCCTTCATAGGTAAGGTAAACTACTACTGCAATTTCATACCAGCTTTCTCCGAGCTGTCCGCACCACTCAACCAGCTGCGTGGAAAAGATGTAGAGTTCACTTGGGGTCCAAAACAACAAAACGCCTTCGACGCACTTAATTCTCACATCATCAACGCAACACAATTAGCTCATTTTCTTCTTAGCGACAGATGCATCAGAATATGGTGTAACGTTCTCTGCCGCGAGTATTCTCGCCGGCCAGAGTGCTTAGATTTATTTTACGGGCCCCTACGTACCACGAAATAAATGGACACAAATACACGCGAGTATATAAGGTTAAGCAACTACCATGTGTTTTATTTAATCCAACTCAGATACGTGCGCTCCAGTGCGAATTCTGCTGACTCCAAAAACAGACTAGCCTATAACTAAAACCCTCGGCCACGTTGCTTACTTCAAATTAGCGATTGCCTCGCTTCAGTATTTTTCCTTAATGTCTAGTATTCTCAATATTTACATTTACTCTTATTCGCTACCATTCGTCACGCTTTGCGTCGTTACAATGGTATTGGTGCAGTCTTATCAAACATCCAGCGTGATGGAATGGAACACCCCATCGCTTTCGCATCCAAAACACTTGATCAGCATCAAATCATCTACAGTCAAGGCGATATTGAAAGTCTTGCTAAAATCTTCGGCGTAAAATACTTTCATAAATATCTTTATTGGAGAAAATTTATTCTAATAACAGACCACAAGCCGCTTGTCAATATTTTCAGCCCCAGTAAGCAATTACCTACAATTGCATCACGTCTACTGCAGCGCTGGACAATAACATTAATGGCTTACACCTTTGACATCAAGTAATGTGCTACATCCGCACATGGCAATGCTAACGCATTATCACGCCTTCCTGTAGGAAATGATGATCAATTTGATAGGGAAGAGGCATGCTACAATATCACCGATATTACACCTCCTATTAACGCCGATGTCATACGGAAACACTTATTAAAAAAATCCGCAACTACGTCATTAACGGTTGGCTAAAAAAACTGTCCAAAAAAGACTTTAAAGCCATATTTTAACAAGAAAATCAGCTTTGTTTTACTATAAGATATTCTGTATCTACAATTGAAAGCAAACCGCATCATAATTCCGAGCTCTTTAAAACCCGTCGTATTAAAGCTACTTTATGATGATCATTGGGAAATCATAATGAATCAAGCAGACAACATGTTTGGTGGCCTGGCTTTAACTCTTGCGATATTTGTAAACGCAACAATTCATCGCCAGTTAAACAGTACCGCAGTGGGCCAAACGCTACTACTACTACTACTGCGGGTCCAATTTTAGATTCAATGTGGCTGATTTGTGTCGATGCTTATTCACAGTTTACTTTTACTACAGAGCTTTCTTCAACAACATCGCAAAGTACAATAGCAGCTATTACAGCTATTTTCGCTTTAAATTTTTGGGCTGTTGAAATGCCCATATAATAAATAAATTTATAATTGTAAAAAAGAATATGTAGCCCAGCAAAGACGGGCGCAAGACCTGCTAGTACAAGCGACGAGCGCCAATGAAAGGATTACGATTACAGCACGCTGACCCACTTAGTAACTAACAATGCAAGTGTTATTGCTCTAAGTGTGTCACTTGACTATATATATTTATTTACTACATATATGATATGTCCCTTCCGACACTTTCTAAAGTTTATAATGAATTTATTTCCCAAATAGCAAATTACTTTGGTACGATTCGAGAGCTAGGACATAAAATATATAACAAAATATATGTATGTATATTTATGTATATAGCATGACTAGCAGGGCTTGCCCGTCTTTGCTGGGCTAAGTAAAATGTGCTTATAATTATAAGTTTATTTACTATATGATATTCTTCTTTCGACGCTCTCTAAAGTTTTTTAAAGAGTTAATTTTCCAAATAGCAAATATAGTACAATAAGTAGTATGTATGGTTATACGTACATACATACATGTGTACATATCTTCGTTACGCACCGGGCGGACTGCCAGTCCTGACTTAACTGTGTGCTTTCTCAGCACGTTGTACGCACGGTCGAGTTATCCCCGAAAATTCCGACGCGGGACATTTAATTTTGATTTATATGATGATTGTTGTGAATGTAAAATAAGTGTTTCTGCTTTTGTAAATCGCATGAATAAACTCAAAAAATAGTCTTAACTGTAAATGACTCTTAGATTTGTTCAGAATACATTTGTAGCGTTGTTAGCTAACACTAAAACGGTAAGTCGCTGTAAATATGCGATCACCTGAGATGCTAGAGTTGGTCATGTGTCGGATGCTCTATGTGCTAGAGCATCAAAACTATCGATAGTTGAATCCGTCGATACAATCAATAATTCAATCGAAGTTTGAATGCAATTAACAGAAAATTTAAATAATAACATCTTATAATTTATTGAGATCAATTGGAACAAATTATAAACAAACATACATACATTTTTACATATGTATATCTGCCCGCAATGCGAAGCAGAATATGCGTAGGTCCGCTTTCTGTTTCTGCTTTACTATCGCTTACGTAGTCGTTGCCTAGCGACGGTAACTGTAAACTTTTGGCATTTTGCCTTTGAAATTAACAGGCGTAAATGATCAAAACGAAAGAATAAGCGCGAGCCAATGACTTTCAGTTGTTGTTGTTTTTCGTTTAAAAAATTTGACTTAAAACCATAGAACATTATTTATTACAATCAAACAACAGTGCTCGATTGTCCAATGTATACATACATACATACGAATGTACATACATGCTAAATATGTACGTACACAGTCATACATACATATATGTATGTACATGTATGTATGTATGCATGCATGTTTCTCTTTACTTTTTTAACCGTACGTAGAGAACCGCACACTTAGACACGAACTGTTGCTTGTTCTGTGTGTGAGTGTGTGTATATGATGTCCCCAACTATTTGATATTTGCGTTCTTTGTAATTTGTTGTTGCTGCATAAAGTTACTAATGAAAACCCTAATGCCAAATGTACTAAACAAAGAAAAAATTACTTTTAAAAATGTTAAATCATTTTTAATTAAATAACATTTCTTGCTCTGTCAGTGCAAGACGAATGAACATTAATACATACATAGATGTGTACATGTACATAGATGTGTACATATCTATGTGTGTACATTCACACATTAGTGTCTCACATTTTGCTTTGGCTATTTCAATCGTTTGCACGCAACTGCACGAACAGCTGCTTGTATGTGTGTGTGTGTGTGTGTATCATTCAAAATCCTTGTACTCAAAGTTGTAGATTTAGTTACGTAGATTACAGTCCCCAAATTTTAAATCGATCGGATAAAATTTATAACACAAACTTTTCATTTGAAAAGGTGAATAAATATTAAAACCCCAATAATTCAAGCTCCACCACAAATTTCGAAAATCCGATTATGCAGTTTTGTTTGTATTCTTTTATAGATTATAAAAATCAAATTTAAAGTTGATCGGTGCAGAAATGCAGAATTTTCAAACAAACTTTGGAGCTCGTTTTCCCCCCATTTGAGCTCGAATTTTCCAAAATCCCTTTATTTGGTCCAGCAGTCAACGCATCATAAATCATAAAATTGTAACTTAAAGTTTGAGTAGCATTGCTCTGCGTAGCATGAGTGTTTTTTAACGTAGTTATCACACCACACTTGTTTGTTTGTACGCACTCAGCTACTTTCGTTTGTTCTTTCTTTTGCTCATTTGCCTTCTGCACAGATTTAATTATGCTGCTGCAGTTTGTGCACAGTCAGTTGATATTTCGTCTTCAAAGAAGCAAGTTGCTATTTCGTCGTTTTGGAAGTCAGCTGTCGTTGCTACTTCACCTATTTCTTTGAACAGTATCGAACTCGGCAGCGCGTGGCAATACCCTTTTCGTTTTCGTATATGTATATTGTGTCTGGCTCGAGCGCACGGCCATCGAAGGGCCGCTTGCATCGCACACAATATAAAACATTTAATAAACGCGCCTGCAACCGCATTTGAATTTTGAACATTTCGTGTTATTATTTTCGAAGGAACTAAATACCTGCAGAAAAAGCTCTGTAGGTCAACATTTCTGGTGACCCCGACGTGATTAATGCTCTATCGTCGGTTAGGAGAGAGTATTAAAATATCGTGCAAATGTGTTTAAAGTGCACATAGTTGTGTTCGTGAACGTGTTAATATCAGGCGATTGCATATGTACATGCTTACACTGCTACATACTCGCCTATATACATACGCATATACATACATACAAGTTTTGGTTGCTAGACTGTACAAAGTGACGCGTTACGGCGCTTTGATTTCGGTACTTGCATACATACATATATGTACGCATTCGCTCATGCATATATACGTGTGTGCATATACATAAGCGCGGACAGTTACTTTTCGCGCGCGCCCGTACTTTGGCGCGCAGTCGACAGACAGTTATCTTTCTTGCGCTTGCTTTGTTCTTTTGTATTCGGCACTCAATACAGGGTGATTTTTTGTGTTGTGCAATATGGCAAACGAGGAATCTTTTACCACGCCGCCGGCTGCTGCTAATAAATTGCAATTCTACAAGCGCAAGGTAGAGTCAATTTATCAACATGTGCAAGAGAAGCATAGTGCCGTGGACGGTGATAAAATTAATATTTTGAGCTGTGACGAATTGGCCACCTATCACAATATTCTCGATGAATTGCGGTCGTCATTTAATTTAGTGCATGACGAGCTGGAGGAATTGTGTTTCGATGAAATTGGCAGTCAATTGCGAAAGGACTTTTGTGAATTAGTGGCAAGTTTGCAGACGCGAATCAAATCTCAAATTCGCCTACGCAACTCTCAGTTGCCCACCTGTTCAACTCTACGGCCGGAAACTACGATCGAGCAGAACCCTTTTGCTGTTTCATCCACCAGAGTACGGCTGCCTGAGCTGAAATTGCCTACCTTTAGTGGATCATATACGGAGTGGGGCGATTTCTTTTCAATGTTTTCCTCAGTCATCGACAATGAGCCAAGTTTGTCAAACATTGAGAAGCTTCAGCATCTACGGTCATGCCTAAGGGGCGCAGCATTGGATACGATTCGTTCATTGGAAATTTGTGACGCTAATTATTCGTCTGCACTAGAGTTACTTGAAAACCGATTTAATAACAAGCATTTGATTTTTCAGGCACGCTTCGCAGAGATAATGGCGCTCAAGAGAGTGGATACTGGAGCAGCTGGCAAGTTACGGGCATTTTCGGATAAATTCAATGCACATATGCGTGCCCTACATACGATGGGCAGCGCTAATGACATATCCAGCTGCATAATCGTGCATACGCTTCTTCAAAAGGTAGACAGCGTAACTCAAAGTACATGGGAAGAGTCTACATCACAAGGCGCGATTCCTTCGTGGGAGCAGTTCTCCAAATTTCTTGAACGGCGGTGTCAGACCATGGAAAATGTGGAGCATGCTATGGCAACACGAACGCCTAGCTCACAGGTTGGAAAGATCAACAAAATTACTAACGCCAATAATAGATCGTTTGTTGCTACTAACAACAATCCTCCTGGTTGCGTATTCTGTGACGACGCAAGTCACATGATTTATAATTGCTCACAGTTTGGGAATTTGTCCCCTGCGTTGCGCCTTAAAGAAGCAAAAAGGCTTACACTTTGCCTTAATTGCTTACGAAAAGGCCATCAGTGTCGAGTGTGCACTGCTTCCAGTTGCCGTAAATGTCGTTTAAAGCATCACACCCTATTGCATATCGGAAATTCTGGCTCGAGTGCATCAAATGCTCAGGTTACCGCCTCAACTGCTCACATGCCCGAGCCAATGCCATCCACTTCTGCGCTACAGATTACCCGTCGTCCGCATATCCTGTCTCTCTTGCAGCCCAGAATCTCGGTAGCGATGTAGTGCTGCTAGCTACAGCCATTGTCATGGTGAAAAATCGTTCGGGCACATTGGTGCCATGTCGTGCACTGCTCGACTCCGGGTCGCAGTCGCACATCGTCACATCTCGTTTCGCAAATCAGCTAGACTTGAGAAAGTCAAGGTCCATTACACATATCTCTGGAATTGGAGATTCCAGTTTCGCAACGGATGGCTTTGAAGTCAACCTTAACATGCAGTCACGAGTCTCGGGATATTCTGCAAACATCACTGCGTTGGTTGCATCTAAGATCACTGATTACCAGCCAAGCTTCTCGTTCGATGCGTCAACTTGGCGCATACCTTCAAATCTGCAATTGGCTGATCCTGATTTCTTCAAATCGCGGCGCATCGATTTATTAATTGGCGCAAGCATCTTTTTCGAATTGCTTTGCATTGGCCAAGTTAAAACGTTCTCGGATTTACCAGTATTGCAGAAGACTCGCCTCGGCTGGGTTGCTTCTGGTAGTTGTAGGAAGCCACATTCGTCCACATTGCTTTCTTCGTATTCTTCACAAGCTACAGAAGAAGAAACAGTTGCCAGCATTGATAGTCTTGTTCGTCAGTTTTGGGAAGTTGAGAATTATTCAACTACGCAAACCAAGCGTACCAAGGAAGAGCTTGATTGCGAGACGCATTACAAGGGAAACTTCTCAAGGCTTAAATCGGGCGAATATTCGGTGCGTTTGCCTATCAAACTTAGTCTAAATTTTTTGGGAGACTCATATCTACAGGCACATTGTCGTTTTTTAAATTTGGAACGCAAATTGGAGCGTCGTCCGCAGATGAAAGTCCAGTATGCAGCTTTCATCAAGGAATATCTGGAATTAAACCATATGTCGCTCGTTAGCCCAGATTCTCTTCACCTTTGCAAGTACTACCAAACTTCGAGTCGTTTTCGATGGGTCAGCCGCCACATCATCTGGATATTCTCTAAATGAGATATTAATGGCTGGGCCCACCATACAAGCTAACCTGTTCAACACACTGCTTAGATTTCGCACTTTCCCAGTAGCTCTAACTGGTGATATTTGTAAGATGTATCGTTGCGTCCGCGTCGCTGAGCCAGATAGCTACATGCAGTGCATTTTATGGCGTGATTCCCCTAAGGAAGATGTGCGAGTATACAAACTGGATACCGTAACTTACGGTACGAAGCCTGCACCATTTTTATCGGTTCGTACAATGCATCAGCTTGCCATTGATGAGCACCAACCGTATCAAGTTGGCTCACAGACGTTGCAGCGCGACTTTTATGTTGACGACCTCATCACTGGTGGCAGTTCTGTGGCGGAGGTTCGCGAAATAATGCGTCAAACATCTGGCTTGTTAACTAAAGGCCATTTTACACTTCGCAAATGGTGTTCTAATGCTCCTGCTGTGTTAAAAGACATTCCCGATCAAGAGAAGGAAACGTTCTTAAAGTTCAACGATGGCAGCGATATCAAAAAGGCATTGGGCCTCGCTTGGGATCCCTTATCTGATAGTTTTCTATTTTCGTTTTCACCCACTCAATCGGCATCTAAGTCTAATAAGCGCTCGGTCCTCTCGACAATAGCTCGCCTTTACGACCCCTTTGGTCTTATTGGCCCAGTCATAACTAAAGCCAAAATCTTTCTACAGGAACTTTGGAGAGAAAAACTGGACTGGGACGAGAGCTTGCCATCATCGTTAAACTCAAAGTGGCTCAGCATGTGCGATCATCTTGGAAGTATGCAGCGCGCAGCATTTCCACGTTTGGCTTTACTACCAGAGGCTCAACTGGAAGTTAATGGTTTCTCTGACGCCAGTATCGATGCTTATGGGGCCTGCGTGTATCTAGTTTCGAAGGCGCGTAACAAATCTTTCTCCCAGCTACTGTTTGCGAAGTCTCGAGTGGCTCCATTGAAGACATTCCCAAGCTAGAGCTATGCGGCGCTGCACTTTTGGCACACTTGATGAGCGATCTGGCGAAAATGTAATTATTCTCGTGCCAATTCTATTGTTGGTGTGACTCGACCGTAGCATTGTCATGGATCAGGAGCGAGCCATCAACATTTAATGTTTTTGTTGCAAATCGCGTGGCGTCCATTCAGCAGCACACAGAGGGCATGAGCTGGCGCTATGTTCCGACGTCGCTGAATCCTGCCGATATACTCTCTAGAGGAGCGCTACCTAGCGAGCTCATCGCGTCTAAGCTTTGGTTTCATGGGCCAGAATTTCTGAGCTTGCCAAAAGATTCGTGGCCAGAATCCTGCGTGCCGAATAAGCCAACCCTCGAACTTCGCAAATCTTCTGTACTAGCTGCGACGACACGCATCGACATCACGGATGGATGCAAGTACGTGAACTCGTTTCATACAATGCAGCGGATCTACGCATATATATACAAATTTGTACATCGAGTAAAATCGGCTGGTCTGTCGACCCTTGACATTCGAAATGGTACTCAGCTGTTGCTTAGAGTCGCCCAGAGATCGCATTTGTGGGATGATATTAAGGCAGTTCATTCAAGGCAGCCGTTTGGAGAACTCATCACTTAATTTCGAGACTCGCCACCCCATCATACTGCCGAAGACACATCCAATTACACGCTCGTTGATAGCTCACTTTCATGAGAGGAATCTGCATGCTGGCCCTCGATCGTTGCTAGCCATGATACGGACTCAGTATTGGCCCGTTGGAGGCCGCAAAACTGTCGCAAATGTCATAAGGAAATGCATCGGATGTTTTCGTGCTAAGCCTCGCCTCCTGGAGCACATAATGGCAGACCTTCCAAAGGAGCGAATAAACCCATCCTATGCCTTTGCGATCACAGGAGTGGATTACTGTGGCCCATTCTTTTACAAACCTGATGGTCGTAACCAGCCTCCACAAAAATGTTACGTTTGCATTTTCATATGTTTTACGACCAAGGCGGTTCACATGGAATTGGTACAGGATTTGTCCACATCTACATTTTTAGCTGCCCTGAAGCGGTTCATCGTGACTCGTGGTCGGCCTGCCTGCATTTGGTCCGATAATGCAACGAATTTCGTTGGCGCCAACAACGAGCTCGCTGAATTGACTCGATTGTTTCTCAGCGACGAGCATCAGCAAGCGGTGCAACAGTTTTGTCTGATCGACAATATAGAATGGAAATTCATCCCTCCGCGCTCTCCGCACTTTGGTGGATTGTGGGAGGCGGCTGTGAAGACGGCGAAATACCATTTCTACCGCACCGTTGGATTTTCTCAACTTAGTTTTGATGCATTGCGCACTCTTGTATGCGCAATCTCGGCCATCATTAATTCCAGACCGTTGTTTCCAATTTCAGAAGATCCTGGCAGACTTGGATGCTCTAACACCTGCGCACTTCTTAGTTGGTGGCCAGACGTCTCGCAGCTGAATTTTGTGTGTCGTGCCTGCAGCAGACTTTCTGGAAGCGATGGAGCAGCGAGTATCTAACCCTGCTTCAACAACGCGCTAAGTGGCGCACTCCGCAACCATCCCTCCTTGTCAACGATGTCGTCCTCGTCAAAGACGAGAACTTGCCACCGCTGAAATGGGCGCTGGCAAGAATACTGGAGCTGGTCCTTGGAAAAGATGGCATAGCCCGAGTTGCCGTCTTGAAGACAGCGGCTGGGGTGACCAAGCGGGCAGTAACCAGGCTATGCCTGCTACCTATTCGAGATGATGTTAAAAGCCCCTGCCTTCCAACGGGATGTTTGGTCCAGCAGTCAACGCATCATAAATCATAAAATTGTAACTTAAAGTTTGAGTAGCATTGCTCTGCGCAGCATGAGTGTTTTTTAACGTAGTTATCACACCACACTTGTTTGTTTGTACGCACTCAGCTACTTTCGGAGGGCCGCTTGCATCGCACACAATATAAAACATTTAATAAACGCGCCTGCAACCGCATTTGAATTTTGAACATTTCGTGTTATTATTTTCGAAGGAACTAAATACCTGCAGAAAAAGCTCTGTAGGTCAACACCCTTCTTATCGCGAGCCTACACTATGAAAGGATACTTAAATCCAAATTTCAGCTTCCTAGCTTTTACCGTTTGGGCTGTGCGCTGATCACCAATCAGTCAGTCAGTCAGGACAAACTGTTTTATATATATAGATAGTGATAATCAAGGAAGGTCATTTCTAGAATAAAAAACTGTACAATTTGGCAAAGTTATTTAGTCAACTACGTAACTGCACAACATTTAAATGAGCATACACACATATATATGTATGTACATATATATGTATGTACCTCCATTATCATAAAAATACAACGCAGTTCATATTTTATTCTTTCTCAGGGTAAATAAACCAAGCTTGACATGAAACTTGTGTCCAAATTTCAGATCCTTTACGCTTTGAGCAGTGCGCTGATTGCACATACATACAAACATATGCACATAACCACATACAATACATACAAATACATACATCCTGCTCCAATGAGGCCAAGTAGAGAAGCTAAGAAGATATATTGTTAAACCTTCCTGTTAAATTTGCCAATCAATATGAAACTTGGCAATTCTAATTTCAATGAAAATTTCCAAGAAAAGTTATGGAAAATCAGTGATTGCGGGGAGGGAGGGGGTAGGAAGGGAAATTCCACAATACACATTATCCGCGTATTTAAATAAGGCATCTGCGACTAAAATTTTGTGTCCCTAGATCTTATAGTCTCCGAGATATAGGCTATTACAAGAATGGAAAATCGGGAAACCTCCATAGGAGGAAATGGGGGGAAAATCAAAATAATAAAACAAACTTGCATACACACATAAGGCAACTCTATGCAAATTTTTTTTTTTGTTTTTTTTGTTTCTCTTTACTATTTTAACCGTACGTAGAGAACCGTGTATATGTAGTCCGTCTAGGGCGTACGCAGCTTTTTCTAAAGGGGGACCAAAAAATTAAAATTTTGATTAAATAATAATTTATGCATATGATTAATAAAAAAACAAGATAGAACGCTACAGTCGAGCAAGCACGACAGTAAAATAGCCTGTACTCTCCACAAAAAAAGAAAATTAAAAAAAAAATAAAATTAAAAAAAAAAATAAAAAAAAAAATTAAAAAAAATTTAAGAAAATTAAATTGATAAAAAAATGAATGAATGAATGAATTAATTAAATTAAATTAGAATACATGTTTATGTTCAGTTTTAACAGCATACATTTACATCACGTACCTATGCGTGTTTATATGCGTGTATGTATGCAGCACAAAGTTGAACCAAAGCAGACACAACAACAGCTGCGGGCAGCGCTGCCGACAGAGCTGCAGGCAGCGCATGAGCAGCGATTTTACTTATGGCTATAACTTTCTTCAGAATTGACCTATCATGATTTGGCACACGGACACATTAGTACTAACTGGATGTACCTACCAAAATTGATTTTAAAATTCCGAGAATTACGGAAGTTATAAGAAAAAATACGAATTGCGGGGGAGTGGGGGGGTGTATCAGAAAAAATAAACAAACTCGTTCTGCCTAGGGCTTATAGGAACCTTGATACCAATTTTGGTTATCCTAGCTCTTGTACTTACTGAGATCCTTGCGCTCATACAGACAGACAGACAGACGGACATGGCTATATCGACTCGACTTGTCATGCTGATCAAGAATATATTTACTTTGTGGGGTCTACCATGCTTCCTTCTGTGTGTTCCATGTACACTCGCACAAAACTAATATACCCTTATACCCTTTGGGTACAGGGTATAAAAATAAACTTGACCTGCCTAGGGCTTATGGGAATCTGGATACCGAGTGAGGTTACTCTAGCTCTCGTACCTTCTGAGACATGGCTTGTCACCCTGATCAATAATATATATACTTTGTGGGATCTGCCACTCCTCCTTCTGTGTGTTACATACATTCGCACAAAACTAGTATAGCCTTTAACCCTTTGGGTACATTTAGTGTCCCTAGGTCTTATAGTCTCCGAGATATAGGCGATCAAATAAAATAAACTTGCACAGCGTACACACATAAGGCATCTTTGTGCAAAATTTGGTGTCTCCAGCTCTTATAGTCTCTGAGATCCAGGTGTTCATACGGACGGACAGACGGACAGACTGACAGACAGACAGGGCTACATTGACTCGATTTGTGATGCTGATCAAGAATATACATACTTTGTGGGGTCTGCCACGCCTCGTTCGTATAATCGCCTATATCTCGGACACTATAAGATCTAGGGACCAAATTTTAATACAAGATGCCTTATGTGAATACGCAGAAAATGTGTATTTTGTAATTTCCCTCCCTTCCCCCTCTCCCATGCAAATTGCAATCTCTAACTCCCGTAATTCTTGGAATTTTGAACTCAATCTTGGAAAATACCCCCAGTTAGTGATTATGTGTCCGTTTGCCAAGTTTCACTATGATATATCGATTTAACAAGAAGTTATAGCCATAAATATATATGCTGCCTACGCGCTGCCCAAGCGCTGCCCGAGACACCCGACTTTAGCTTTTTTACTTGTATTTTCAAATAATTTAGGAATGTCAGAAAGTGTAGCAATGCCTCTATAGTGGGAAATGTCTGACTTACAGCACTTTTTGTGGAGTGGTATAATAAACGATTTTTTCCAAGAAGCAGGAAAGATTCCGCTACCAAGGGACATTAATAAGCCTAAGCAACGGTTTGCGGAGGAGAGAATTAAGCTTTTACAGATTATATATTAGATAAAATACAAGAATCTGAAATTATTATTAATTATATAAGAATTACCGTTAAAAGACTTGGAGGAATACGTTGACTGGAAAAAATTTGTAAATAATTCAGCACTTACAGAATCATTACAAGAATTGTTATTCGCAAGGAAAAATGACGATGGCAAATGTTGGGGCACAAAAGCAAGCCGCGTCAACAGCCCACACGGTAAAAGCTAGGATGCTGAAATTTGGGCTCGAGTATCCTATCATGGTGTAGATGCGCACTAAGAAGGGATTTTGGAAAATTCAAGCTCCAAAGGGGGGAAAAGTAGCTCCAAAGTTTGTTTGAAAAATCCGCATTTTTTAGCAGATCGACATAAAACTTGGTTTCTGAAATCAATAAAAAGAATACAAAAAAACTGCATACTCGGTTTTTTTAATTTTTTGTTGGAGCTTGAATTATTGGGGTTTTCTTGGGGCACAAAAGGAAACCGCGTCAACAGCCCACAGCCCAAACGGTAAAAGCTAGGATGCTGAAATTTGGGCTCAAGTATCCTATCAGGGTGTAGATGCGCACTAAGAAGGGATTTTTGGAAAATTTGAGCTCCACAGGGGGGAAAGGAGCTCCAAAGTTTGTTTGAAAAATCCGCATTTTTTAGCCGATCGACATAAAACTTGGTTTCTGAAATCAATAAAAGAATACAAAAAAACTGCATACTCGGTTTATTTAATTTTTTGTTGGAGCTTGAATTATTGGGGTTTTCTTGGGGCACAAAAGGAAACCGCGTCAACAGCCCACAGACCAAACGGTAAAAGCTAGGATGCTGAAATTTGGGCTCAAGTATCCTATCAGGGTGTAGATGCGCACTAAGAAGGGATTTTTGGAAAATTCGAGCTCCAAAGGGGGGAAAGGAGCTCCAAAGTTTGTTTGAAAAATCCGCATTTTTTAGCCGATCGACATAAAACTTGGTTTCTGAAATCAATAAAAGAATACAAAAAAACTGCATACTCGATTTTTAAAATTTTTTGTTGGAGCTTGAATTATTGGGGTTTTCTTGGGGCACAAAAGCAAACCGCGTCAACAGCCCACACAGTAAAAGCTAGGATGCTGAAATTTGGGCTCAAGTATCCTATCATGGTGTAGATGAGCACTAAGAAGTGATTTTGGAAAATTCGAGCTCCAAAGGGGGGAAAAGTAGCTCCAAAGTTTGTTTGAAAAATCTGCATTTCTGAATCGATCAACTTTAAATTTGGTTTTTATAATCTATAAAAGAATACAAACAAAACTGCATACTCGATTTTTTAAATTTTTGGTTGGAGCTTGAATTATTGGGGTTTTCTTGGGGCACAAAAGCAAACCGCGTCAACAGCCCACAGCCCACACAGTAAAAGCTAGGATGCTGAAATTTGGGCTCAAGTATCCTATCATGGTGTAGATGAGCACTAAGAAGAGATTTTGGAAAATTCGAGCTTCAAAGCGGGGAAAAGTAGCTCCAAAGTTTGTTTGAAAAATCCGCATTTTTCAACCGATCGACTTAAAACTTAGTTTCTAAAATCAATTAAAGAATAAAAACAAAACTGCATACTCGGATTTTCGAAATTTGTGTTGGAGCTTGAATTATTGGGGTTTTAATATTTATTCACTATTTCAAATGACAAGTTTGTGTTATAAATTTAGTCCGATCGATTTAAAATTTGGATAATGTAATCTACGTAACTAAATCTACAACTTTGCATTCAAGGATTTTCAAAATATGCATTTTACAAAAGCAGGCAGAACAAACAATACAAAATATCAAACAGTTGGGGACAACTAAGTATACATACACACACATACAAACAGCTGTTCGTGTAGTTGCGTGCAAACGATTGAAATAGCCAAAGCAAAATGCGAGACACTAATGTGTGAATGTCCATACATATGTGCACATCTACTTGTATGTATGTACATATGTATCTACATATGTATGTATGTACATTCGTCTTGCACTGACAGAGCAAGATATGTTAATTAATTGAAAATTATATAACATTTTTAAAAGTAATTTTTTCTTTGTTTAGTGCATTTGGCATTACTGTTTTCATTAATAACTTTATGCAGCAACAACAAATATCAAATAGTTGGGGACATCACATACACACACTCACACACACAACAAGCAACAGTTCGTGTCTATGTGTGCGGTTCTCTACGTACGGTTGAAAAAGTAAAGAGAAACATATGTACATATGTACATATGTATGCCTGTGTATGAATATAGCATGTATGTACATTCGTATTAATGTATACATGCAAGTCATTAGCTCGCTCTTCCTCTTTCGTTTCGACCATTTAATGTTAATTGCAAAGGCAAAACGCCAAAAGTTTACAGTTACCGTCGCTAGGCAACGACTGCGTAAGCGATAGTAAAGCAGAAACCGAATAACGGAGCTACGCATATTCTACTTCGCATTGCGGGCAGATGTATGTATGTATATGATTTGTTCTTATTGATGTCAATAAATAATTAGATTTTATTGTTTAAATATTCTGCTTATTGCATTCAAACTTCGATATTTTGATGGTATCGGTGCCAGTGCTTTTTGATCGTGGCTCATCGCTGCACAGCATTGACACGAGTGCCGTGTTTCATATTCCGAGTTTGTGCGTGGCCGTATTGACTCAATATGGCACGAAAAGACTCAAATGTGAATTTAAATTTGGACTCAAGTATCGTTTCATAGTATCCATCATAGTGTAGGAGCACACTAAGAAAGGCTTTTGGAAAATTCTAGCTCCAACGGGGGAAAAACGAGCTTTAAAAAATATTAGTTATAGTGGTCATGTTCGTTTAACGAAATAGTTTGTCAAGATCAAAAATGTAACGGACTACTGAACAATTTTTTGTCAAGAACAGAAAATGTTCATTTAAATACCTTAAATGCGTTCTGGTACTGCTACTGGTAACCTTTAAGGTGAAAACATATGGGTAGGTTATGCACACACAAAATAAATACAATTGGAAACATATTGCATTTTTTGTACGGTCAGACGCAGGTACCTACGGTCAGGCTTGGGTAAAACCCGCGCAATACTCGAGTATTACCCGAGTACAGCTCGCGCAATACCCAAACAATACACGAAAAATAACGGCACTATACTCGTTCGATCAAACGCTCATTCTGCAAAGTCTGGTTTGCTTCGATCAGGAGCCAGTCATCTTAAACGAAGTGACCGAGCCTGAAGTGTTTGAAAGCAACCCAATCAAGGCTGGTACCCGTTCGCAACGAACAGAATACTCGAAGTGACCGAGCCTGAACTGTTTGAAAGCAAACCAGTCAAGGCCGGTAAATACTGAGTAAATACTGAAAAATACTGAGAGTACTTGACTCGTTCGAGCTCGTTTGCAGCCAAGCAAAGATCTAATTTGATTGAATTTTCAGCAAGGGTGGTCGAACATACTCGAAGATACTTGTTGCAGTTCTCTGGTACATATGTATATACGTATAACCATACATAGTACTTATTGTACTATATTTGCTTTTTGGAAAATGAACTCTTTAAAAAACTTTAGAGAGCGTCGAAAGAAGAATATCGTATAGTAAATAATCTTTTAATTATAAGCACATTTTACTTAACCCAGCAAAGACGGGCAAGACCTGCTAGTAATACTTTGTGGGGTCTGCCACGCCTCCTTCTGCCTGCTACATACATTCGCACAAAACTAGTATAGCCTTCTACCCTTTGGGTACAGGCTATAAATAGCAGGGTTTGTAAAATGTGCATATCAGTAGAACAATTATAAAAATTCAAAATATTAAGAAAATTAAAAAACATTTTCGATTTATTTTACCTCCCTTGATATTCGAACTCACATAAAGGGTGTATAATTGCACACTTACATAGCAATTGTGAAATTGGGAATTGGGAAAAGGGGAGAAGGGAGGGAAATTCAAAAATTCATATTTTCTGCGTATTCACATAGTGCATCTTGGTGTCCCTAGGTCTTATAGTCTCCGAGATATAGGTGATTATTCGAACTGAAAATCGGAAAAAACCCCATAGGGGGAAGTGGAGGGGAATCAAAAACATAAAACAACCTTGCATAGCGTACACACATAAGCCATCTTTGTGCAAAGTTTTGTGTCTCTTGGAGCTTGTTTTCCCCCCTTTGAAGCACGAATTTTCCAAAACCGCTTCTTAAGTCAAATTTCAGCTTTTAACGTTTGGGCTGTATGTTAAACTTCAATCAATCAGTCAGTCAGGTCAAACTGTTTTATATATATAGAGACTAGTACATTTTTGTAAAAATAGCTGAATAAAACATATAAGACACAGTTCTGTCTTGCAAGCTAAGCTAAATGGCTTTACCTTTACTACAATATCTATTTCCATCTGACTGCTATTGTCACTGTAATAAAATTAGACACAGCTAACCCGGTCAACACGAAATTGTATAATAAATGGTTTGTTTCTGTATTGATTTGTCTTTCAATGTAAGAGGGAAATATCAACTTTCGTTTATTATTATATTATATTATTATTATCCACAGTACTTTTTATATAGTAGTATTTTATACCTCGCAACTCTTTTAGAGTGTATAGATTGATTAATATCAGTTAACGTGATTAACTAAAATAAAACTCGCGTAAATTAATACAACTAAATGATTCTTATTTTCTTAAAACAGCGCTTAAATAGATTACTGAATAAACTGATAGTCACTACGATCAAAGTCGTGGGATTAATCTCGAACGTGTTATCAGCTCTTTATTATTTCAAGAGAATTAAACCATTATCAGTTGAGAGAGAATGAAGTACAATTGTAGTCATTTAGACTTATTCAAAACTAAGAGGGCTTGTCCGTCTTTGCTGTGCTAAGTTTTTTTGCTCGCAGTTATATTTTTAGACCCTATATCCATAGAGAAAAAGGCTATATTAGTTTAGTGCGAATGTATGTAACACATAGAAAGAGGTGTGGCAGACTCCACAAAGTATATATATTCTTGATCAGGATGACAAGACGAACCGATATAGCCATGTCCGTCTGTCCGTCCATCTGTATGAAAGCAAGAATCTCAGGAAGTATAAGAGAGGAATTTTCTACTCAGATTCGGAAAATACTTCCACTTAGTGATTATGAGTCCGTATACCAAGTTTTATAACGATAGGTTAATTATGAGGAAAGTTATAGCCATAAATATACACTCTGTCGAAGTTCTGCTCGCAGCTGTTGTTGTTGTTGCTGCTTTGGTTCAACTTTGTGCTGCATACATACAAGCATATAAACACGCATAGACATAGGCTGTAGAAAATGTACATAAACATGTCTTCACTTTTGTATGTATGTATGTATTGAATATATTTTATTTAATGTAATTAATTCAATTGATTATACTTGTAGTAACGATTTTTTTTAATTTTCTTCTTTTTTTTGTGTGTGTGGAGAGTACAGGGAATTTTACTGTCGGGCTTGCTCGATTGTAGCGTTCTCTCTTGTTATTTATTATCAGAGGTGCCACAGCAATCTGTTCCGCCCAAATGTCGCCTCAAAACCAATTCTCGGTACCACAGAAATCGCTTTTGGGATGTTTCAAATCATGTTTGCTTTGATAGGAGTTTTGATTGAAAACACTAACAAAGACATTTCCTCATAAAACAAGAGAGAACGCTACAGTCGAGCAAGCCCGACAGTGTAATACCCTGTACCCAGGTAAACTTCCGTCACTGAGTTATATGCGCCCATAGTAGAAGTAAAAAGAGGAAGAAGAAGAGCGAACTTGTTGCTGCAGTTTGGGGGGTTGTACTGGCGAGAATTTGTTTCGCTAATAACTTTTCTTAGAATTGACAGAATTGAATAATTTTGAACAACAGTAGACAATTATATATAAATTATGTGTGCAAAATTTGGTTTGGGTAGCATTTGAAATGTGGACGCTATTGACGAAATAGCGGGGGAAGGGGGGGAAGATTAAAAAAAAATAAATAAACTCGTCCTTACTCGGACCTAGGAGAATCTGGATGCCAACTTTGGTTATTCTAGCTTTTATAGTTTCTGAGATCCTCGCGTTCATCCAGACGGACTGACAGACGGACGGACAGACGGACGGACAGACGGACGGACAGACGGACGGACATGTCTAGATCGATTTCTCTCGTCATGCTGATCAAGAATATATACTTATGGCTATAACTTTCTTCAGAATTGACCTATCATGATGAAATTTAGCACACGGACACATTAGTACTAACTGGATGTACCTACCAAAATTGATTTTAAAATTCCGAGAATTACGGAAGTTATAAGAAAAAATACGAATTGCGGGGGAGTGGGGGGTGTATCAGAAAAAATAAACAAACTCGTTCTGCCTAGGGCTTATAGGAACCTTGATACCAATTTTGGTTATCCTAGCTCTTGTACTTACTGAGATCCTTGCGCTCATACAGACAGACGGACAGACGGTCAGACGGACAGACGGACAGACGGACATGGCTATATCGACTCGTCTTCTCATCCTGATCAAGAATATATATACTTTGTGGGGTCTGCCACGCCTCCTTCTGTGTGTTACATACATGCGCACAAAACTAGTATAGCCTTTCACCCTTTGGGTACAGGCTATAAAAATTTGATCGATTTTACCTCTCTCGGTATTCGAACTCACGTAAAGGGTTTATAATTGCACATTTACATAGCAATTGCGTCTGTGTGAGTGTATGTATGCCTATGCGCAACAATTCGTGTCTGTGTAAGCATTTTCGCAGTCAACCAAACAGCAACATCAACAACAGCTGCGGGCAGCGCTTGGGCAGCGCTTGAGCAGCGCTGCAACAGCAAATATATTTATGGCTATAACTTCTTGTTAAATCGGTCTATCATGATAAAACTTGGCGTACGGACACATAATTACTAACTGGGGGTATTTTCAAAATCTTAGTTCGAAATTCCAAGATTTACCGGAGTTAGAGAAAATCGCGATTTGCGGGGGAGAGGGAGGGAAATTCCAAAATACACATTTTCTGCGTATTCTCAAAAGGCATCTTGGACTAAAATTTAGTGTCCGTAGGTCTCATAGTCTCTTAGATTTAGGCGATTATACGAATGGAAAATCGGGCATCTTTGTGCAAAATTTGGTGTCTCTAGCTCTTATACTTCTAGTCTCTGAGATCCAGGTGTTCATACGGACGGACAGACAGGGCTAGATCGACTCGTCTTCTCACGCTGATCAAGAATATATATACTTTGTGGGGTCTGCCACGCCTCCTTCTGCCTGTTACATTTTTCAGCTCCCGCAAACCTAATATACTTCTGTACATTTCATGTACAGAGTATAAAAATTCAAAAAAAAACTGCCTACTCGGTTTTTTGAAATGTATGTTGGAGATTGAATTATTGGGGTTTTAATATGTACTCACTTTTTCAAATGAAAAGTTTGTGTTATAAATTTCGTCCGATCGAGGTCAAATTTGGGTAATGTAATCTACTTAACTAAATCTACATCTTTGCGTTCAAGGATTTTCAAAATATGCATTGTACAAATGCAGGCAGAACAAACAATACAAAATATCAAACAGTTGGGGACAACTAAGCAGCTGTTCGTGTAGTTGCGTGCAAACGATTGAAATAGCCAAAGCAAAATGTGAGACACTAATGTGTGAATGTACACACATAGATATGTACACATCTATGTACATGTACACATCTATGTACATGTACACATCTATGTATGTATGTATGTTCATTCGTCTTGCACTGACAGAGCAAGAAATGTTATTTAATTAAAAATGATTTAACATTTTTAAAAGTAATTATACCCTGTACCCAAAGGGTACAAGGGTATATTAGTTTTGTGCGAGTGCACATGGAACACACAGAAGGAGGCTTGGTAGACCCCACAAAGTATATATATTCTTGATCAGCATGACAAGCCGAGTCGATATAGCCATGTCCGTCTGTCCGTCTGTCTGTCTGTCTGTCTGTCTGTATGAACGCAAGGATCTCCGAAAGTATAAGAGCTAGAATAACCAAACTTGGTATACAGATTCTCCTGAGACCGAGAAAGGACGAGTTTGTTCATTTTTTCTGATCCACCTCCCCACTCCCCCCCTATTACCGATTTTCTATAACTCCCGTAGAATTTTGAACTAAAATTTGGTAGTCACATTAGGTTAGTAATTATATATCCTCATACCAAGTTTCATTATGATAGAATGATCGGAAAGAAAGTTATAGCCATATAACCAGGCCCAATGCACACATACATACATATGTACAAGTACACAAACACGCATAAGGCACGATTCTGATGTAAATGTAAATGTATGTATGCATGCATGGAATATTTTATATTTAATTAGTTAATATGTAGTTAATTAATTAAATTAATTTAGTTAATTAATTTAATTTAATTTATTAATTAATTTAATTACTTTTTTGCGGGGTGGTACAGGGTATTTAAGAGTTGAGCCTGCTCGACTTTAGCATTCCTTTCTTGTTTTTTCTTTGTTTAGTACATTTGGCATTAGGGTTTTCATTAGTAACTTTATGCAGCAACAACAAATTACAAAGAACGCAAATATCAAATAGTTGGGGACATCATATACACACACTCACACACAGAACAAGCAACAGTTCGTGTCTATGTGTGCGGTTCTCTACGCACGGTTGAAAAAGTAACAAGTAAAAAAGCTAAAGTCGGGTGTCCCGACTTTGAAATACTCTGTACATATGTTTACAATAATTATAGAAAAAAAAAACAAGTAAAAAAGCTAAAGTCGGGGGTCCCGACTTTGAAATACTCTGTACATATGTTTACTAATTAAAAAAATTTACTAGAAAAAAAAAAGAAAATTTAAAAAAATTTGATCGATTTTACCTTTCTCGGTATTCGAACTCACGTAAAGGGTGTATAATTGCAAATTTACATAGCAATTGCGTCTGTGTGAGTGTATGTATGCCTATGCGCATCTATTCGTGTCTGTGTAAGCATTTTCGCAGTCAACCAAACAGCAACATCAACAACAGCCGCGGGCAGCGCTTGAGCAGCGCTGCAGCAGCAAATATATTTATGGCTATAACTTCTTGGTAAATCGGTCTATCATAGTGGAACTTGGCATACGGACACATAATTACGAGCTGGGGGTATTTGCAAAATTTTAGTTCGAAATTCAAAGAATTACGGGAGTTAGAGAAAATCGCATTTGCCGTGGAGAGGGGGGAGGGAGGGAAATTCCAAAATATACATTTTCTGCGTATTCACACAAGGCATCTGGGACTAAAATTTGGTGTTCCTAGGTCTTATAGTCTCCGAGATATAGGCGATTATACGAATGGAAAATCGGGAAAACCCCCATAGGGGGGAAGTGGGGGGGAAAATCAAAAAAATAAAACAAACTCGTATAGCGTACACACATAAGGCATCTTTGTGCAAAATTTGGTGTCTCTATCTCTTATAGTCTCTGAGATCTAGGTGATCATACGGACGGACGGACGGACAGACAGACAGACAGGGCTAAATCGATTCGTCTTGTCATGCTGATCAAGAATATATATACTTTGTGGGGTCTACCACGCCTCCTTCTGCCTGTTACATTTTTCAGCTCGCGCAAACCTAATATACTCTTGTACATTTCATGTACAGAGTATAAAAAGTACATACATATATAGCATGTATGTACATTCGTATGTATGTATGTATGTATGTACATATGTATGTATGTATGTATGTATGTATGTATGTACATATGTATGTATACAATCGAGCACTGTTGTTTGATTGTAATAAATAAGGTTCTATGGTTTTAAATCAAATTTTTAAAACGAAAAACAACAACAACTGCAAGTCATTGGCTCGCGCTTATTCTTTCGTTTTGATCATTTACGCCTGTTAATTTCAAAGGCAAAATGCCAAAAGTTTACAGTTACCGTCGCTAGGCAATGACTGCGTAAGCGATATTAAAGCAGAAACCGAAAGCGGACCTACGCATATTTTGCTTTGCGTTGCGGGCAGATGTACATATGTACATATGTATGTTTGTATATAATTTGTTCTAATTGATCTCAATAAATTATAAGATGTTATTATTTAAATTTTCTGTTATTTATTTACAGCGGCTTACCGTTTTAGTGTTAGCTAACAACGCTACAAATGTATTGTGAACATATCTAAGAGTCATTTACCGTTAAGCTTATTCATAAGCGTATTCATGCGATTTACAAAAGCACAAACACACATTTTACATTCACAATAATCATATTTGCAATTGAAGACACAAATAAGTGTTGAATTAAAAAACGTAATACATACTTATATATGTATGTGTCGGTGCTTACATGTATGAGTGTGTGAGACTGTACATTTACGAATATTTCACAACAATTGCAGGCGGCACATTGCTGTTTATGTTGCGCCTGTTCAGTTTGCATTTTTGTCGCTTTGCAAAGATCCGTTAGAGCGGGGCGGCAGCAACGCTGTCGCCGAGTGTGGTTCGATGGTATGCGAAGGGAAAAAGAAGAGCGTTGTAGGCAGTTTGTTCTTAAGTCGCCTTGCATACGCATCGAAACTCGCTGCGCTCTATAAATCTACGCAATGGAGAATATTACTCCGACATCAGAAGTGGGATCTGGCTCTCTACCTACAACATCAGATGGGCCATGGCGTATTATTATGGAACAACAAAATAAAAATTTGATCGAACTGTTGCGAGCTTTTCAATCAACGGCATCCGAAACGGGACATAGCAAATTAGTGTCGCTACCCAAATTCAACGCAGATCTTCCTGGCGCCGATGCGTCAGCGTGGTGCTCTGCAGTAGACATAATTCTTGCCGAAAATACAATTAAAGGCACCGCGTTGATGATGGCTTTAATTGCAGCAATGGAAGGAAGTGTGTGGCAGTGGTTAGCACAAATCTGCTACCCTAACATAACTTGGGCCGAATTTAAGGAACTTTTTGTTCAACGTTATGCCAGTACAGAAACATCAGCAGCTGTGGTTTTGGCAATGCTAGCAAGTCGTCCGACCGACGGTGAATGTATTTCCAATTATGCTAGTCGCATGATGACGACACTCATCACTAAATGGCGTGAGATGGATGTGGAGGAAATTGCAGTTTCTGTGACCCTTGCTCACTTGGCTCATGCTGATAGCCGATTGCAGCGTCTCACCTTTACTTCTAATGTGCGCACCAGAAGTGAGTTGCAGACCGAGCTAAAAGCATTTACATTCAACAAAAGAATGAATGCTTTACATGAACAAACAGTTAAATCGGACATAAAGCGTCAGAAATTTTCAACAATAAAATGTCATTTTTGTGGAAAATTAGGCCACAGATGGTCGAATGCAGAGCTAAACAGCAACAAAATCTTTCCTCGAATTCTATTGACCGTAACGGCAGGAGCACAAACGGGCAACATCATAAATCCAACGTAACCTGTTTTAAGTGTGGTGAGCTTGGCCATATTTCAACACATTGCGTGAATCCCAAAATGGACAAGGTTGCCCAACAGATAAAAAGAGTAGAGCTTTGTGACGTCATTGAACCAAAAGGAGAGATGGTACACCAAGGCGAGGTTTTCACAACTACATTCGACTCTGGAGCGGAATGTTCATTACTCAAAGAAAAGATAAGTCGCAAACTAGTTGGTAAAAGAATTAACAATGTAGTGATGCTGAAAGGTATTGGCAATGATAGCGTTTATAGTACATTGCAAATACTTATCAACGTAGAAATTAACAACCATTGTATCGAAATATTGTTTCATGTTTTGGACAACGAACATTTAAAAAATGATATCGTTATTGGTCGAGAAGTACTATCTCATCGCTTCAATGTTATTATGTCATCAGGGAAATTTGAAATTGTTAAGACAAAAATTGTAAACTATTGTTTAAATGATGAGAAATTCAATGAGTTGAACACAGATCTTATTGGTGAATATAAAGATAAATTGAACAGCCTATTAGAAACATATTCAACATCTTCTATTAAGGGAATTCCTCATTCTAGAGTTAGTGTGGGTGAAATGAAAAATAAATTAATAACCCCAGGAAGGATTGTTCAACGACGGCCATATAGACTTAGAGACAAGATAAGTGAACTAATGGAATGCAATGTCATAAAACCTAGCTGTTCACCTTATGCAAGTCCCATAATGTTGGTAAATAAAAAGGATGGTTCCCATCGTCTGTGTGTTGATTATCGTGAATTGAATTCAAATACAGTTTCTGATAAATACCCTTTGCCCCTTATATCAGATCAGATAGCCAGACTTCATGGAGCGCATTATTTTTCATGCTTAGACATGGCAAGCGGATATTACCAAATCCCTCTGCATGAAGATTCGATAGAATGTACAGCTTTTGTGACCCCAGATGGTCAATATGAATTTTTGTCCATGCCGTTTTGGAAAAATGCGCCCTCAGTTTTCCAACGTACAGTGATGCAAGCTCTGGGGGACCTTGCAAATACATTTGTTGTCGTTTATATGGATGACGTATTGATAGTAGCTTCAACAAAAAATGAGGCCTTAGAAAGGCTAAAGATTACTCTTGACATACTCACGAAAGCTGGATTTTCATTCAATATAAAAAAGTGTTCTTTTCTTAAGGCAACTGTTCAATATTTAGGATATGAAGTGAGTGCGGGTGAAATTCGTCCAAATTCGCGTAAAATTTCAGCGTTGACAGCTCTACCCCCTCCTCAGTCGGTCAGTGCTTTAAGGCAATTTATTGGACTTGCGTCTTATTTTCGGCAATTTATGCAAGGGTTTTCTTGTTTTATGAAACCGGTATATATTTTAACAGCAGAAAAGCACGAATTTAGTTGGAAGCCAGAACATGAACAAATACGAAAAAAAGTAATTTCTATTCTTACGCAAAAGCCGGTCTTAGTAATTTTTGATCCGCAGTATCCAATCGAGTTGCATACAGATGCAAGTGCTCATGGATATGGTGCCATTTTATTACATAAAATTAACAACAAGTCCCATGTGGTTGAATATTACAGTAAGGCTGCTTCACCTGCTGACTCACGATACCATTCATATGAATTGGAAACTCTTGCTGTTGTAATGGCAATAAAACACTTACGCCATTATTTATTGGGACGAAACTTTGTTGTGTTTACTGATTGCAACTCACTTAAAGCATCAAGAACTAAACGTGACCTATCTCCCAGGGCACAAAGGTGGTGGGCTTATTTACAGTCGTTCACATTTGATGTCCAATATAGAGAAGAGAAGCGAATGGCTCACGTTGACTTTTTATCAAGAAATCTTCCTTCGGCTGATTCAACTATTGTAACTTCTAAAATCCCTGAGAAGCGAATGAATTTGGCAGAAATTTCTAGCAATTGGCTTATGGCTGAACAACGTCAAGATACTGATATAGTCAATATTGTAAATAGATTAAAAGAAAATTCTCTTGCCGATGACATCGCAAAAACATATGAATTGAGAGCTGGAATACTTTGTCGAAAAATATAGCAAAATGGTAGAACTCGATCCTTACCAATTGTTCCTCGAGCTTTTAGATGGTCCGTAATAAACCAAATTCATGAGTCGATTATGCACCTAGGATGGGAGAAGACGTTGTATAAGGCCTATGATTTTTACTGGTTTGATAACATGTCTAAGTATATTCGAAAATTTGTTGAAAACTGCATTACTTGCAAAATGTCAAAGTCATCCTCAGGTAAAATTCAAGCTAGCCCTCATCCAATACCAAAAGTCGATATGCCTTGGCACACTATCCACATAGATAAACCTGGGAAGTTAAGTGGCAAGTCTGATCAAAAGGAATACATTATTGTTCAAGTAGACGCATTTACGAAATTGGTCTATCTTAGTCACACGCTTAAAATTGATGCCGAAAATTGCATAAATGCAGTGAAATCGGCCGTATCTTTGTTTGGAGTACCAAACCGCATAATAGCGGATAAGGGAAGATGTTTTGCCAGCACTAAATTTAGCGAGTTTTGTTCACAACAAAAAATAAATTTGCATTTAATCGCGACAGGTGCGAGTAGAGCTAACGGACAGGTAGAACGCGTCATGAGCACGTTGAAAAACTTGTTGACTGCAGTTGAGACTAGCAGCCGATCTTGGCAAGACGCAGTAGGTGAGGTTCAGTTGGCTTTAAATTGTACGGTTAATCGGGTGACAAAGACAAGCCCCTTAGAGTTGTTCATTGGCAAGGTGGCTCGACCGTTGAGATTACTTCCACCTTGTTTCACGGCACACGAGATTGATTTGACAGAAGTAAGAGCTCAAGCTGTAAGAAATATTTCGGCTGCAGCAACATATAATAAAATGCAGTTTGATAAAAACAAGGGTAAAGTCGTTGGATACAAGGTTGGAGATTTTGTGTTATTAAAAAATGAAGAGAGGCACCAAACAAAGTCAAGTCCAAAGTTTAGAGGGCCGTTTCAAATAACTGAACTGTTAGACAGTGATAGATAATATGCTCAGGTCATTGACGAGTAATAGAAAATATAGTAAGTATGCGCACGATGATTTAAGAAAACTGCCAGATGGGCAAGTACCAGCTGAGTTGGAATGTTGTGATGAGAATGAATGTAGAGATTGAAATGGAAACTATTTAAAGAGACAGTAAAGAGAACACCAGTGAGGGTGAAGCTGTTGAAAGAGACAGTACTGCTGCCTGAAGGGCTGATTATCAAACCTTGAATATTGGTCAAAATACAAGCACAAGTGCAAAACAAAAGTTTTGGTCATGCCGTGTAGCGCATTAGATAGAATGATATGAAATCTGATGGATAAATGATAATGTCAATAGTAAAAAGTGAATTGAATTATTTGTGTTTGATTTAAAGAAAAGAAATCTGTATAAGCTTATTAAGTATGGAACCAAAAATTGAATATCAAATGTGTTAAATGAATTATGAATTAAAAAAACATTTACATATGTTAAAAAAAAAAAATCATTACGTAAGAAATTTAAGCAAGTAAGAAAATTAAGTAATGTTTCATTTAAAATTCAATAACAAACAGCAACGCTGTCGCCGAAAGTTTGTTCGATGGTATGCGAAGGGAAAAAGAAGAGCGTTGTAGGCAGTTTGTTCTTGAGTCGCCTTGCATACGCATCGAAACTCGCTACGCGCTATAAATCTACGCAATGGAGAATATTACTCTAACATATGTATGTATGTACAAGTATATAGGCGGATAACGCCTGCATGAAAAATTTAAATGTATGTACATATCAGCGTTGTCGAACGCTCCAATTTTGGCGGGACGTCCTGATTTATAAATCAAAATTAAATGTTCCGCGTCGGACTTTTCGGGGATAACTCGACCGTGCGTACAACGTGCTGAGGAAGCACACAGTTAAGTCAGGACTGGCAGTCCACCCGGTGCGTAACGAAAATATGTACATATCAGAGAACTGCAACGAGTACTACATTTTCGGTCACACTCGAGTATTTACTATGGGTATGATTATTTCATTTGGGTATAGTGACAAGCAATGACTGGTTGCGAACGAGCCCTCAACGAACACTCAGTTCGAATCAAAACTGCAAAAACTCAGAAGTGAGCGGTTGTGTCCGAAACTTCTTGCATGAATGCAAGCAATGATTGGTTTTAAACGAACCCTCACCAACCAGTCAGTTCGACTCACAACTGCAAAAACTCAGAAGTGAGCGGTTGTGACCGAAACTTTTTGCCTGCGTGCAAGCAAGGACCGGTTGTGAACGAACGCTCACCAACCAGTCAGTTCGACTCACAACTGCAAAGACTCAGAAGTGAGCGGTTGTGACCGAAACTTTTTGCCTGCGTGCAAGAAATGATCGAACGTCGTATTTACAGTCATGCCCGCATGACCGAAATGACCAATGATATCGGCGGATGCACGTGCACTTGCTTTTTCTATTGTTTTTTCGGCTATTAGTTCAATAGTAACTTCATATACAAGTATGTATATGCATATAAATTAAAGAAGCCAACAAATCTGTTAGCGAAAAGAAATACCTTCTTTTTTATTTAAATTAAAAAAGTTATGCTATTTAAATTTATATTAATTTGTTTACTTTAAGAAATTTGATTTCCTTATTTTATCATCATGGTACATATTTATCAAATTTATACATATTTTTATTTATACATATTTATTTAAAATACATACCTACACATGTTTCCGCATAATTACAAACATTACATACACGCACATACATACATATATACATACACTAGAAGGTATTGCCCGACTTAACCCGGCTCAATATAATGTTTCCAATTGTATTTATTTTGTGTGTGCATAACCTACCCATATGTTTTCACCTTATAAGTTACCAGTAGGAAGGCATTTAAGGTATTTAAATGAACATTTTCTGTTCTTGACAAAAAATTGTTCAGTAGTCCGTTACATTTTTGATCTTGACAAACTATTTCGTTAAACGAACATGACCACTATAACTAATATTTTTTAAAGCTCGTTTTCCCCCCTTTGGAGCTAGAATTTTCCAAAAGCCATTCTTAGTGTGCTCCTACACTATGATGGATACTATGAAAGGATACTTGAGTCCAAATTTCATCTTTTACCGTTTGGGCTGTGCGTTGATCACCAATTAGTCAGGACAAACTGTTTTATATATAGAGATAACGCAACGTTTTAAGATAGACTATGTGCAAAAAAGGGGAATAATTATAAGGGTGTATCCTAATTTTAAATGCACATTTGAGCATTTTCGTGCCATATTGAGTCAATACGGTCACGCACAAACTCGGAATATGAAACACGGCACTCGTGTCAATGCCGTGCAGCGATAAGCCACGATCAAAAAGCACTGACAATTCTCATCTGAATTTGCTAGAGTAAAACTTTCGATAGTTGAAGCCACCGATACCATCAAAATATCGAAGTTTGAATGCAATAAGCAGAATATTTAAATAACAAAATCTAATTATTTATTGACTAGCCTAGCGACGGTAACTGTTAACTTTTGGCGTTTTGCCTTTGCAATTAACATTAAATGGTCACAACGAAAGAAGAAGAGCGAGCCAATGACTTGCAGTTGTTGTTGTTGTTTTGTATGTACATGCTACATACATATACAGGCATACATGCATATGCATGTACATATGTATGTATGCATGGGCACACATAGACACGAACTGTTGCTTGTTGTATGTATGTGTGAGTGTGTGTATGCGATGTCCCCAACTATTTGATATTTGATATATGGCAAGTAAAAAACATATTGCTATATTTTAATCGTTGAATGCCAATTTGTTCATATAGTTAGGTTGATTACATTACCCAAATTTGAAATCGATCGGACAAAATTTATAACACAAACTATTCATTTGAAAAAGTGAATAAATATTAAAACCCCAATAATAAAATTAAATGCGATATATCGAAAATATCGATACTTGTGTTGATATATCGTAATACATGTCGAATACAAATACATCGAAAAAAATCGTTTGATTGTTCACTGTACACATACATACATACATACAAATGTATTTGTATGTGTACGGTAACTGTAAACTTTTGGCATTTTGCGTATGCAAACAACTTGTTGTTGTTGTTGTTTTAAAAATTTTGATTTGAAAACATAGAACACTATTTATTACAATTAAACAACAGTGTTCGATGGCCCACTGCATACATACAAACCTATATATGTATGTATATAAGAATGTATGTACATACATACTTATTGATGTACATACAATATACAATATACAACATACATACATGTATGTACATACTATACATACAGACGTATGTACATATGTATGTACGTATGTAATACATATGGTGCTGGTGTAATTCATAATGCGAAATTCTTTCTAAGGGGAGCAATGTCCCCCCTGCCCAACCTGCGTACGCCCTTGTAGTCCGTTGTCCTAAAAACCCCTTATGCCAAATGTACTAAACAAAGAAAAAATAACATAAAAATGTTTATGTTATAATGTTAATAATTTTTAATTAATTAACATTTTTTGCCCTGTCAGTGCAAGACGAATGTACTTTTATACATATGTATGTATGTATGTACATACATGTGTACAAATGAACATTCACACATTAGTGTCTTACATTTTGCTTTGGCTACTTCAACCGTTTGCACGCAACTACACGAACAGCTGCTTGTATGTATGTATGTGTGTGTGTGTATGTATACTTAGTTGTCCCCAACTGTTTGATATTTTGTATTGTTTGTTCTGCCTGCATTTGTAAAATGCATATTTTAAAAATCGTTAAATGCAAAGTTGTAATTTTAGTTACGTAGATTATATTACCCAAATTTGAAATCGATCTGACAAAATTTATAACACAAACTTTTCATTTGAAAAAATGAATAAATATTAAAACCCCAATGATTCAAGCTCCAACACAAATTCTGAAAAACCGAGTATGCAGTTTTGTTTGTATTCTTTTATAGATTATAAAACCTAAATTTAAAGTTGATCGATTCAAAAATGCAGAATTTTCAAACAAACTTTGGAGCTACTTTTCCCCCCTTTGGAGCTCGAATTTTCCAAAATCCCTTCTTAGTGCGCATCTACACCATGAAAGGATACTTGAGCCCAAATTTCAGTTTCCTAGCTTTTACCGTTTGGGCTGTGGGGTGTTGATTGTGTTTCAATTTTTCCACGGAAAACCCCACTTTTTTCATGCCCCAGGAAAAATGGTGAAAAACCAAGTATACAGTTTTTCTTGTATTCTTTTTGAGAGTATACAAACTAAGTTTGAAGTTAATTGGATGAAAATTGTAGATTTTTCATACAAACGTTGGAGCTCGTTTTCCCCCCTTTGGCGTTCGAATTTTCCAAAACCCCTTCTTAGTGCTCACTTTCTTACCGTTTGGGCTGTGCGTTGATTGCCAATCAGTCAGTCAGTCAGTCAGTCAGTCAGGACAAACTGTTTTATATATATAGAGATGAATTTTTTGTACGGTCAGACGCAGGTACCTACGGTCAGGCTTGGGTAAAACCCGCGCTATACTCGAGTATTACCTGAGTACAGCTCGCGCAATACCCAAACAATACACGAAAAATAACGGCACTATACTCGTTCGATCAAACGCTCATTCTGCAAAGTCTGGTTTGCTTCGATCAGGAGCCAGTCATCTTAAACGAAGTGACCGAGCCTGAAGTGTTTGAAAGCAACCCAATCAAGGCTGGTACCCGTTCGCAACGAACAGAATACTCGAAGTGACCGAGCCTGAACTGTTTGAAAGCAAACCAGTCAAGGCCGGTAAATACTGAGTAAATACTGAAAAATACTGAGAGTACTTGACTCGTTCGAGCTCGTTTGCAGCCAAGCAAAGATCTAATTTGATTGAATTTTCAGCAAGGGTGGTCGAACATACTCGAAGATACTTGTTGCAGTTCTCTGGTACATATGTATATACGTATAACCATACATAGTACTTATTGTACTATATTTGCTTTTTGGAAAATGAACTCTTTAAAAAACTTTAGAGAGCGCCGAAAGAAGAATATCATATAGTATATAATCTTTGAATTATAAGCACATTTTACTTAACCCAGCAAAGACGGGCAAGACCTGCTAGTAATACTTTGTGGGGTCTGCCACGCCTCCTTCTGCCTGCTACATACATTCGCACAAAACTAGTATAGCCTTCTACCCTTTGGGTACAGGCTATAAATAGCAGGGCTTGTAAAATGTGCTCACTACCCGCTGCTACCCATAAACAATTCTTCCGCGGGTTTTAGTAGCTAGCCTGCAAAAACCGAGCGCTCGTTCGTGGCAGACATATGTCCCTAGGTCTTATAGTCACCGAGGTGATTATTCGAACTGAAAATCGGATAAACCCTCATAGGGGGAAGTGGAGGGGAATCAAAAACATAAAACAACCTTGCACAGCGTACACACATAAGGCATCTTTGTGCAAAGCTTGGTGTCTCTAGCTCTTATAGACTCTGAGATCCAGGACAGACAGACAGACAGACAGACAGGGCTAGATCGACTCGTCTCGTCATGCTGATCAAGAATATATATACTTTGTGGGGTCTGCCACTCCTCCTTCTGTGTGTTACATACATTCGCACAAAACTAATAGCCTTTCACCCTTTGGGTACAGGATATAAAAATTTTATAATGGTTAAATGTCTTTATTCCATTTAGCCCGCTTCAAAATAATACAAAAAATAACAAGAAAGGAATGCTAAAATCGAGCGAGCTCAATCCCTAAATACCCTGTACCTTCCACAAAAGAAAAAAAAACAAGAAGAGAAGCTAAATTCCCGACTTTGAAATACTCTGTTCATATGTGTAGAATAATTATGCATGTATGTGTGTGTCTCTGTATGTCTCGTGTGCCTCGGCCTATCGGCCTATGGCCTTGGCATTTGGACTTATCACACTTAATCACTAACTGGAGGTATTTGCCAAGTTTGAGTTCGAAATTCTAAGAAATACGGGAGTTATCCATTGCATGGGAGAGGGGGGAGGGAGGGAAATACACATTTTCTGCGTATTCACATATGGCATCTTGGACTAAAATTTAGTGTTCCTAGGCCTTATAGTCTCCGAGATATAGGCGATTATACGAATGGGAAATCGGGAAAACCCCCATAGGGGGGAAGTGGGGGGAAAATCAAAAAAAAAACTAACTTGCACAGTGTACACACATAAGGCATCTTCGTGCAAAATTTGGTGTCCTAGCTGTTATAGTCTCTGAGATCCAGGTGTTCATAAGGACGGACAGACAGACAGACAGACAGGGCTAGATCGACTCGTCTTGTCATGCTGATCAAGTATATATATACTTTGTGGGGTCTGCAACGCCTCCTTCTCCCTCTTACATTTTTCAGCTCGTGCAAACCTAATATACTCTTGTACATTTCATGTACAGAGTATAAAAATTCAAAAAGAAAATATTTCAAAAATAATTCCAAATAATTATATTACTAACATTTTTTAATTTAATTAAATAAAAAATATTCAATAAATCCATACATGCATAAGTGAAGACATGCTTATGTGCAGTTTCAACAGCATACATTTACATCATCTTGCCTATGCTTATATATACGCGTGTATGCACAAAGTTTAACCAAAGCAGCAGCAATAACAACTGCTGCGAGCAGAGCTTTGGCAGAGAATATATATATGGCTATAACTTTCCTCATAATTAACCTATTATACGGACACACAAGCACTAACTGGATGTAAGTAGGTAGGTAGACTCACTTAGGACAAAATGATTTGCTCCGTTGTGGTACCGCGTGGACAAGTCCACTTCCCGTATCCCCGTGGTTGGCTGCATTTCAGCGCATGTGTTGCAACCATCCGTATGCCCATGCCCGGATAAATTTAAAAATGTCTATCGGCTTTCTGTGTACTCGTGCCGAAAGATTTGGAAGGAGGCCGGCTCCTAGAAAGCGTTGTCTCGTCCTTAACAAGGCTGGGCAGTTGCAGAAGAGGTGGAATACTGATTACTCCTCTACTTCGTCTCTACAACTTCTGAAGTCCTAGTCTAGCGGCCAGCCAGTGCTCCGTGATGACTCTGATTACAGCTGAGCATTGGCTTCTGCTCAGTTTACAGAGTTCTAAAGTCGGTTTCTTGTTACGAATGCGCCACGTTTGAAGTGTGATTTTGTGGTGGTCTGTGTCGTTGCCTGGGACCCAAATGAGGTTGACTGAGAACTGTACTGCCATCTCGTGCACAGATTTGCGACAGGTCTCCACTGACATCGATGGTTTTTAGGGATTTTATTGCCACTTGGCTATCTGAATATATGCAGATTTCTCTGATGTCTGTGACTGCCCTTGGCAGTATAAGGAGAGCTTCTTGAATAGCTGAGATTTCGGCCTGGAACACCCTACAGTGACGCCCCAGCCTACGCGGTTGTCTAATTTAGAACCATGTGTATAGATCTTGATTGAATTGGTGGGGCCTGGAGGGCCGGAATCCCATTCTTACCTAGAGGGAATGATGGTGTGAAAGTTACTCTTTTGGGGTGTAATAATCAGTGACTGAGTGGATTATGAATTCCCAGAATAGCATGTAGTGCTTCGCTGTTGTACGAAGTGCACCCGAAATCAGTAGTTCAGCCTGCCGTTTAACTTTATTTACTCTCTGAAGAAACGAATTTATTGCCTGATGGCCATCCATATAGATACTCCATATAAGAGTATGGGTCTGATAATTGCAGTAAATAGGCAATGGACCACGTAGGGGACCACTCTTTTTTCGATATTCAGGTTGTAAAGTTTGGTATTGAGGGCCTTTTCAATACCTGAAGTAACGGCGCGAAGTACCGTTTCTGTAGATCTGCCTTTAGAGTGGCATGTTGGAAGCTTGAAAACTCTGAGAGCGGGATCTCGCTTCTTAAATGGAGGCCCAAACGGAAAAATGATAGACTTATGGGTCTGAAATCTTTAGGGGTGGTATGTGAGGCTTTACCCGTTTTGGATAAGAAGATCACTTTTGATCTGAGCCAAGCTTCTGGGACACTCCTTGTAAGGAGGATTTTGTAAAAGTATCTGTCAGCCATCTGATGGCAATATTTCTTGCGTAAATTAGCTGTGCCGTAATAATGTTGTCAGGCCCTGCTGATTTATAGGGCTTGAAGCTTTTTATTGCCCACCTGATATTATTCTCGGATAATACAAGCAGATCAGTCAGCGTGTGAGGTGGACCAACACTTGGTGCGTTGATGGGCAATCTTATTCTTGTGGAGCTGGGAAAGTGGGTACATAGAAGCGGCTCAAGTGACTCTTGACTCGAGGTCGTCCGAGTCTTGGCTGGCTTCTGATGGTACCCCAACGTTGAGGGAGTTTTTGAGAGAACTTTCCTTAACCTTGCGGCATCGGAGGTGTTCTCGACATCGGAGCAGAAGTCTTGCAAAGATAAGGAGGGGAGGGTGGTCTGGTAATATTTTGGTAATATGTTTCAAATACGAGGACCAATTTGTGCGTCTGGTTTCAGTTGATCTCTCTTCGCGTCGATGTGTTTGCGCCAAGTAAGGCGTCTGTTGGAGCTGGCACATAGTTATAAGTTGTTGTATGTTAAAATTGTTAGTATAAGAACTTAAGCTAAGAGCGCTTGCATGCGCGCGAACTTAATCTAAGTTAGTTCAAACTCTTATACTGATGACACGAAGTAAGTTCGGCGCCGGCTTACGCCTTAGACTTAGATTTTTAGTTTTACCACGCCACTTGTGAAAATATAGTCGCCAGAAGCAGACCAATTTCAAGTAAATCATTTAAAAAGCCAATAGCTCGAGTGTTCAGTACTTGTACGCGTCTCAATAGTTTCTCGTTTCGATTTTCGATATCTACGAAAATCCCCCTAGATTTTTCATTGGCGCCCGAGCAGGGACATCGTTCAAGTTCGCTTCTTTGAAAGCGCGGTTACGCGGAAAGTTCATTTTTCGGTTTATTTCGGCATTTGCGTAAAGCGCTTTACTTGCTCGAGCTATTGGTTTGGTCTCTGGAGTGCATACTTTGGAAGACAGCTACTGGATCCATGAGACGAGCCGTTGCTGAATTATTAAAAGGAAAGTGCCTATGGACCGTTCGCCAGATTCACAGGTATTAAGTGCCAAGAATTGAAAAGCCCTCGAGTATAGCCACAAAGCTATTAATTTGTATCCCCCACCAATAAAAAAAAAACATTTGCGGAGAATTATTCAGTTATTGGCACTCTACAAATTTGCATGCACAAACATTTCGTATGTATGTACATATGTACATATTTTCGCATCGGACATAGAACATAAACCGCCGTTTGAGGCGAGAAACATACAAACATAATTGGGTTCTTGGCTCTTACGTTGCTTATCTTGTTTCTCACGCCTAGCGCCAACTAAATGTAGCATTGTTGTTGGTAGATGTGCAATAGTCACAGCTGGTGTGTTTCGCGACTGCACTTTGATCGTTCTGCCGCTTTGACGGATTCGGCATCTGCAAGTACATAGGCAATTGCATATACATAGAGCGGGCTGCCTATTAGCTGTTGTCCGTTATTCGTATGCCAATTGCGCTGCACTTGTCACTTGCGTTGGTCGCGGCTGCTTTCGTATTAGAGCTTTCATATTTAGGGCGTTGAACTCAGCAATTGCCGCCGCACATTTGTACATAGCGACCGTCTTCTACATACTTATACTTTTACACAGCTGCTTGGTAGAATTGCACAGTCGCGGCCAAAATAATAGTCAATACGGAAGGTGGAAAGGTCGACAGCAAGCTAGTGAGGCGCATCCAAAAGTTGGATAGGGTTATGGCTGATATTCAACGCTTGAAATCGGCATTTGAAGACCAAACTATCGACAAAACTCAGTTAGAATATCGCTTAGAATTGCTGCGCGATTACATTTTGAAACCGATGACTGTTCAAGCAGACATAGATGTGCTCGATCCCAGCAATGATGGAAGGGGACTTTTGGAAGACTTATATGACAGCACAAAGGCTTTATATTTAAAAGCGTTAAAGCCAACTGCCGCTATCAATACCTTGCAGCAGAAGAATCAACTAAAGTCAAGGTCAAATAACGACCAGAGGCTCCTAGAAGTAGCACCAAGTCTTCGTTTTCATGTGCTACACGTACACAAAAGTCCGAGCCTATATGTTCGTACTGCAAGGCAGTAGACCATGACATTCTGTCATGTCAACCGTTTAGCAGCCTTCCTGACTCATCTTACGAAGCCTATGTCAGCCATGTTTTGACCAGTGAGCAAGTGATAGATTCGGCCAACTACTCTTTTGGATTCAGGTTCACAGGTGAACTTTATGTCTGAGGACTTGGCGCAACGACTGCGCTTGAGGCGCATCGATAGCTCACTAAGCATTGTAACAGTTGGCCAGGCGACATCAGCAATAAAGCACTAGGTTTCAACGGCTGTTCAATCGCGCCTAAATTCGCACAACTTTGCAGCAGATTTCTGGATGCTTAGGTCGATTTCGACAGCTCAACCAAGTCATGTCGTGCCTGCTGTGGAAAATACCTTCCAAAATTGACTTAGCCGATCCAGAATTTTACAAGCCAGCCAAGGTCGATTTATTGCTTCGAGCCGAGACATTTTTGAGCAACTTTGTATTGAACAAATAAAGCTAAGTCCAGACAATCCACTTCTTCAGAAAACTTTGGTAGGCTGGATCGTTTCTGGCAAATACAAGCACGACAGTGTGGGCGGGTCAGTGGCGTAAAAATCCTGCCCAAGAAATAGATACATATAGATTGAACACTGAAACCTATGGTACAGCGTCTGCACCGTTCTTAGCAATTCGTGTAGCCAACTGCTATGCTGCATCTCATCCAATCGGGGCCCACGTCATCAAAAATAACTTGTATGTTGATGACATGCTAACCGTGGCAAACAGTTTAGAGGAGGCAAAAGAAATATGCTAACAGGTGCAGGCAGTTTTACAACTTGGAGGTTTCACTTTGACCAAGTGGGCGTCAAACCACCCATACCTTTTTGCACATACTCAGCAAGAAAAGGCACTTAGATTTGATAGCACTGACTCAGTCAAAACACTTGGAATGCGTTGGGCTCCTCATTTCCTCTTCCTTATCTGGAGGTGGATTGGTGACTCACCAGTCGTGCTCCACAGGTCTGCGTTTGATATTCTGTTAGGCCAGAATATCCCGCATATAATTCTGAGGCATTTGTTTATAAATGCCTTCAGCTGTTGGATCATTCTTTGTGTGGTTAGCCACGTCTCGCTTCCATACAGTAATGTGGATTTCACGCAGTTATTGAACATTCGGAGTTTCGTTTTTCTGCTTAACTGTCTGCTTCTCCATATGCGATATAGTCTTCCGAATGTTGCTCGGTCTTTGGTAAGACGGCTCGATACATCTTCGTTCACGTCACCATTGTTGGAGATAATGGTGCCGAGGTATGGGAAGTTATCGACAAACTCGATTGGGTTCCCACATATGTTGACATTTCCTTGTCTGGCGGGATTCAAGCACATCGCTTTTGTTTTTGCCGTGTTTATTTCCAGCCCGACTCGACTGGCTAATTCCACGAGGTCATCAGCTTTGGATTGGATATCACAGAGCCTGTGAGAGATCAGACAGATAACGTCCGCATAGTCCAAGTCTTCAAGATGTCTGTTGAAGTTCCACCTGATGCCACGCTTGGACTTGCATATTTTCCTCATGAATTCATCTACCCCGATGTTGAAGAGCAGTGGCGATAGAGGGCAGCCTTGCTTGACTCCTGTGTTTGTCTGGAAAGGTGTACTTGTTTTTCCATTGTGCAGGACCGCCAGGTTGGCATCATCATACATCGCCTTAATTATGGCGATAATTTTGGTCGGTACTCCTCTCCTTGCAAGTGCGCCCCATATTGCCGCTCTTTCCATTGAATCGAAGGCCTTCTTGAAATCGATGAACAGGAGGTACAGCGGGGCCCGCCACTCCACAGCTTGTTCGGTAATTAAGCGTAGTGTGTTTGCCTGGTCTACGCAATTCCTGTGTGGTCTGAATCCTGCCTGTTCATCACGTATTGATGGCTCAATTTGTTCCTGAAGACGCTCGTTCGTTCGTGTGGCTAGAACTTTATAGCTCGTATTCAGCAGTGCGATTCCTCTCCAGTTGTTGCAGTCGAAAAGGTCTCCTTTCTTGGCAAGTTTTACAATGATTCCGCTTTTCCAGGTAGTTGGAATCTCTCGCAAAGTGTAGATGCAATATTTCCGCCATCAGATGGGTGTCAACTTGGAGGAGTTCGGCTGGTATGCCGTCTTCTCCAGCTGCCCTGTTGTGATTTAGCTTAATTATTGCGTTGCCGATTTCTCTGGTTGATGGTATTGCGGACGAGATTCTCAGTATCCCATTTGTTGGTACAATACCTCTGAAGTCATCACTACTGCTTGGTGTGGCAGTGTTACTGATCTCCATGAAGTGTTGACACCATCTCTCTATTTGGGCTTCATCATTGGTCAGCAGGTTTCCATCTGTGTCTCTTACTGGTTGGGATTGCCTTTGGTAGCTTCCAGAGATTCGTGCTACTATCTGGTATAGTGAGCGCATGTTGTTTTCGCCGGCTGCTCGTTCTGCATCGTTTGCAAATCTATCCATTAGTGCTCTCTTATCGTTTCTGGGGGACTTCTTTACAGCTTTACACAGTTCGCGATGTTCATCACGATTGTGGCTGTTTTGGTCTGCCATAGCCTTCAGATTGTTTCTCCTGCTAATTAGGTCCCATGTTCTGTCAGATATCCAATTGGTTCTTCTGCGTTGTTGCGTGCCAATAATCTCTTCTGCGGTCATCCTTAGCGTCCTGCGTGCTTGTTCCCAGGGTTGATATTGTTGCGATGATAGGTGTGCTCGTAATGTAGATGCCAGTCTTGCAGTGATGTAGTTGTCGCCGAATAGGTGAAGGTTGAGGGGGAGCGGTCAGTTTGTGGTGTTGGCGATCCGTGGTCGTTTCCGGTTCAACTTAATTGAAAGTTCGCCTATGACCAGCTCGTGAACGCTGTCTATCGATGCTCCTCTCTTGTTCCGTACATCTAGTAGCGAGTGTCCTGCTTATGCATATGTGGTCAATCTGGTTGCGTGTATTCCCATTTGGAGATGTCCACGTGTATTTGTGATGGAATAAACTGCCGCCAATGACCAGTTGGAATGTCTGGCAGAGTTCTGTCAGTCTTTCACCATTGTTGTTGCGAGTCCCGATTCCATGTTGGTCCATGACTGATCTCAGTAGTCGGTTGTTGTTGGGACCAATTTTCGCGTTTAGGTCACCCATGAGAATAGTGATGTCACCTCGGTGTATTTCCGTGAGAGTAGTTGTGAGAGCAGCGTAGAAGTCGTCTTTGGTGTCGTCACTGGCGTCTTCTGTTGGGGCATAGCATTGCACGATGGTGATGTGTCTAGCTTTGCATCTAAACCTGGCCTTAATAAGTCTATCAGATACGGGGACCCAGGAGAGTAGTGTCGTCTTCATCCTCCTGGCCACGTACTTGCTGCCGTTGCTGTTGTCACTACGCAGAACTATGTTGCCGTTTGATGTTGTTGTAGTCCCATTTCCACTCCATTTCATCTCATTGACCCCCGCTATTTCTATCTGCATCTTGTCCATTTCTCCTTCAAATTGTGCTAGCCTGGATGGTTCCTTTAGAGTTCTCACGTTCCATTGCCCGATTCTTGTCCGTTTTGAAATGGCTATGGTCGTCATCGAAGTGGAGCCGTTTGGATTTATTTCTCTTGTATTCTTCTTCTTTTGTGGCCATTACAACCGGATGTCGGTTTTAGCCGCGTCGAGTAATCCTCGCCAGCGTGTTCTGTCTTGTGCCTGCTGTCGCCAATTGGTCACACCAAGACTATTTAGGTCCTGCATAGCTTGGTCTTTTCATCGCAGACACGGTCGCCCTCTTCTGCGTCGTCCACCAGCAGAGTCCGAATCGAATACTTTTTTGGCTGGAGCACTGTCATCCATGCGGACGACATGACCTAGCCAGCGCAGTCGTTGGATCTGAATGCGCTTCACTACATCAATGTCGCCGTATAGCTCATACAGCTCATAGTTCATTCGTATTCGATACTCGCCGTCAACGTTTATTTTTATTTTATTTTTTATAAAAAAATCAACAAATTTACTGTCAATAAATAATTGATAATATTAGAAAGTAAAATAAAGATATTTATAGTATTACATTATAAGTTAAACTTAAAAGATAAGAAAGCCTAAGGGAGAGCTATACAATGACGTCTATTAATGCCTCCGACACGTTGGGGGAATTTTATTTGCCAGTTGGCCAGCTATGCCCCGATTCACAGCCAAATGTGGTCAGAGACATTATAGACCTAACAAACTAAACAAATAGCAAGTAGAAGAGAAGAATTAATTCTACTTAAGAACTAATTAGAAAAAGTAAGGTGTAGAAAGAGGAAGAGGAAAAAGAAAAAAAATAAGGGGGAAAGAGAGATACAAAGACAGAGAAAGAGAAAGAGGTAAATCTCTTTAGGGGTCCGTAGATTCGTCTCAGGATTTTTCTCTCGAAACCTCCCAGTGTCGCCTTATCAGGTGTTGTTAATGTCCATGCTTCAGCGCCGTAAAGAAGCACAGGCAAGATAAGGGACTTGTAGAGGGTTTGCTTAGTGAATCGGGAGTGTGATCTACTCATGAACTGTTTACTTAGCCCATAGTAGCACCGGTTGGCAAGGGTTAGGTAGACAAAATCCTCTACTACTTGAAAGTCATATCTATCTATAGAGACATTGTTTCCAATACGCCGCGTCTGTCTGCTTGTAGATAGGAAGTATTTTGTCTTGTCCATGTTTACCGCCAAACCCATGTTTTTCGATTCCCTCTCAATTTCTGTGAAATGTGCCAATGATGTCAATATCATCGGCATACGCTAGCAGCATGACACTTTTATAAAAAAAATAGTGCCTGCCCTATTGACATCGGTCCTTCGCAAAATAGTTTCCAGCAGAAGATTGAAGAAGTCGCACGATAGGGTATCACCCTGTCTGAAGCCTCGTTTGGTATCGAATGGTTTAGAGAGGTCCTTTCCTACCAAGACGGAACTGCAAGAGTTTCTCAACGTCATCATACAAAGCCGTACTAGCTTTGCAGGGATACCAAACTCAGACATGGCTGCGAAAAACTTCGTTCTATCAGGCGAGTCGAAAGCGGCTTTAAAGTCGACGAAAAGATGATGGGTGTCGATTTGTTTCTCTCGGGTTTTCGCCAGGATTTGTCGCAATGTGTATATCTGGTCTATTGTTGATTTACCAGGCCTGAAGCCACACTGATAAGGTCCAATCAGTTCGTTTATGTACGGCTTCAATTTATAGCACATTACGTCAGCAAGAACCTTGTATGCGATGGGTAGAAGGCTGATACCGCGGTAGTTGGCGCAATTTGCAGGATCGCCTTTTTTATATATGGGACATATTACACTAAGACTCCAATCTGTGGGCATACTTTCCTCCGACCATATTTTGCATAAGAGCTGATGCATGCACCCGATCAGCTGTTCGCCGCCAGTTTTGAACAGCTCGGCTGGGAGTCCATGGGAGCTGGGAGCCTTGCCATTTTTCAGCCTGGATATGACTGAATAAACTTCATCATAGTCGGGTGGCAGTATGTCAACGCCATCGTTTGCGATTGGAGATGCTAGAACTATTTCTCTGCCAACGGAGTTTTGGTCGTCTTCACCTGCTAATAACTTAGAGAAATGGTCCCTCCAAAGTCTTAGTGATTCCTTCACATCTGTTACCAGATTTCCGCTTTCATCTTTGCAGAATGTTGGCCCGGGCTTGCAACCTGCGGTAAGACGCTTTACCTTGTCGTAGAATTTTTTGGCATCTCTTCTGCTTCCATACATTTCTATCTCCTCTTCCTCACGCCTTTCTTGTTCCCTTTTTGCGTCTAAAAAGGCGTCTCTTCTCCCTGTATCGCTCTATAACAGCTCGCGTCGCTGATGACTGTAAGGTTCGTTGGTACGCGGCGTTTTTCTCTACCGTTGCTCGGCGGCACTCATCATCATACCAGCAATTTCGCTTGGGACGGTAGTAGCCTACCACCTCTCTGCTAGCGGTAGCGAGAGAGTGCGAGATATTACTCCACTGTGAGCATATTGTTTCGGGTTCGGAGGAGGTGCTTCGGCGAAGCAGATCCGAGAGTCTAGAGGTGAAGGCGATAGCTACCGTTTGTGATTGCAGCTTACTGACGTCTAGTTTTCTTCGTGTGCCTACCTTTGCGTTATAATGCACACTAAGACGGGTGCGTACCTTGGCTGCTACAAGGTGGTGATCCGAATCAATGTTGGCTCCACGGATCGTGCGAACATCTAGCACACTAGATATATGTCTTCCGTCAATCATCAGGGGATAGCCAGGTCGCCTTGTGGATGTCGAGATGTTGGAATCTGGTGCTACTAATAACCATATTCCGGGCCGCCGCGAAGTCAATCAGCCTCATTCCGTTATCGGACGTGTTGACTTGTAGGCTGTGTTTTCCGACAGTTCCACCAAAGATACCTTCCCTTCCAACCTTGGCGTTGAAGTCACCAAGTACGATTTTGACATCATGTTGAGGGCAGCGCTCATATAGCATGTTCAGGCGCTCGTAGAATATATCTTTGATGGACTCGTCTTTCTCTTCCGTCGGGGCATGGGCGCAAATAATGCTAATATAGAAATATTTTGCCTTGATGCGGATTGCTGCCAGTCGTTCATCGAACGGTATGAACCTGGAGAAAAGATGTCGCAGTCTTTGATTCACAGCAAATTCACATCCGAATTCGCGCTTTTCTATATGGCCCTGTATTAGATGTCGAGGGTAGATACTTTCGAGCATCCCTGTCCAGTCCATCGCATTTCCTGGAGTGCGGTAATGTCAGCTCTATATTTCTGTAGGACATTTACCAGCTGGATAGTGGCACCTTCCCTATGGAGGGTTCGGACATTCCAAGTGCATATCCGTATATCGTGGTCCTTAAAACGTTTGCGTAGGTCGTCATCATATCCGAGGCTTTCTCAACGTTTTCATTGGCTTGGCGTTTTTTACAGTGGCGGGTACCAAGCCCAGCGCACCAACCTCATCGCTCGTCGCTCATTTTAGCCATTGCACCAGCGGATGCTAGTCCAATGTTACCAGAGGTCCCCATGTGGAGGGAATGAGTCGGCTTGAGGCGCAATCAAATAAGGATCGCGCTGGGTCCACCAAGTAGAACCAATCAGCAACTTTGCCTTACGACATACTCCTCCAGACCTCCAGACCTCCTCTCTTGTATTAGTTTCAGTAATCAGTGAATTGTCAATCGAACTGGTGATTGGCCAGATGCGACTTATCCCAGTGGTGGGGCTGCCACCTGTCGCCGTCGGGGAGAAGCATCGGGGAGTTACTATTGGTGCTGTCCAGATAGCGTGGATGGATGTGTTTTGGTGGTAATTATTAAAATGACCACGACGTTGAAGGCATGTATTTCGCGGAGTTTGTCGAGAGGAGAAAGTTAGGGGGTCATGTTCTCGCCATGAGTGGGGCTCGAACCCACGACCTCTTGTTTGGTGTGCGCGTGCGCTATCCACTACGGCAGCGAGGCCCCGCCCTATTATTACGAGGACGAAAATCTTACTTCAAAGATCTTTGGCGTAAAAAGCTAGATTGGGATGAAGCAATGAACTTGCACACGGACTGGAACAATATCAAGAGCACTTTAAACGAGCCCGGAATGTTTCAGTGTCTCGCTTCGTTTGTTTAAGCAACTTTCAGACGTTGCAAATCCACGGCTTTGCTGATGGATTTATTATTTTAAAATTTAAAATTAATAACAAATGATACTGCCATTTTGTATAACAAAGAATAAGAAAACTTATAACATAATTATATAAAACAAAGGAAAAAACCCAGAAATTAATATTCAGAAATGTAGTAATACAGTACTAATCTTAATGTGGTATTTTAGTCGCCGAAATAGGCCGCTGTGCCCCGACTCACAGCGAGTGATTAGTATTGCATTAGTGCAAGTGTTTTTAATGATGGTTAGTTAAGTATAAAAGGATGCTACTGCTTAAGTTACTAGGGGATTGTATAAAAACAAATAGTAGAGTTCATTATAATTTGAACACAGAACACGAAAAGGAGAGTAAAGTACGAAATTTGACGTACAGCGCTGAAGATGTAGAGGCCGGAAATTTCTTTAAGGTCTAGAGGGACCTACGAAGCTTGTACGATGAATTAGGTTGCCTGAAGAGATTTCTCCCGCCAGTAGCTTGTAAATAAAAACTACACCATGACAGGTTATACGGTTATGCAAGGTAATCAATGAAACATAATCTGTCACGATAGGGTGGCAAACGTCGATTGGGATCCCATTGAAAGCCTCGCAAGGCAAATAATAAAAATTGCTGATCGCTCAGATCAAGCAAAATTGCCGGTAGGGAAAAGTATAAATGGTCTCTCATCGCGACTGTCCAAACAAAGATGAAGTACAAAGGCTACTTATATACAACGAACGCACTGGCTTATGCACTGAAGAACACCGAATCAAGCGAAGAAAAGTACAACTGCACAAATCGACTTCCAATTTTCAAGTATTTATTACTAGCCCTGCAAGGCTTAGTATACGCATAACAAATTTGTGGACCTTATGTTAGCAGCGAGAGAGAACTAATTTACAGCTGTTACATTAAAATGAGCGCACTTACAATTATTGCTTACAACAACTTAAATCTATAATTCAACTATAATTCAAATGCCTTAATCTAACAAACTTAAATCTATGAAATGACCAAACATCGGCCGCGTTTAAGCAATTCGCTTCAAAACAGCTCGACTGGTAGAGGCGCCAAGCGATGAATTGCCCTCTTAAATTCTCCCGCCTTCGTCCTTACTATTGCCACGCGCACTTTTCCATCTGTGCCTTTTATCGTCTCTTGGACGACTCCCAGCAACCACTGCTGAGGCGGCGCGTTGTCCTCGTGGACGAGCACGACTGCTCCGGTCTCCAGATTTAGCCGCCCTATTGCTCTGCAGGTATCCTCTGTACCAGTCTGCCCAAAACCGCTGCTTGATGCCTGAGATCAGCTGCCTGCGTTGCAAGTAGGTCAGCTTGTCGTCTTTCACGCGTTGCCCTGACCCGGCTGGCAGCGGCACGAGCGTTCCGCCTACGAGTAGGTGAGCTGGAGTTATCGCCTCGCCGTCGTTGGGATTCGCTCCGTTCACCACGATTGGCCACGAATTGAGGATGGTCTCCACCTCTACCAGGACGGTTGCCAGCTCGTCCTGCTGCAGCTTGGCGCTTCCTGTTGCCTTGAGGAGGAGTCCCTTTGCCGACTTTACGGCCGCTTCCCATAAACTGCCGAAATGTGGCCCGGAACTCCTCCAGCAAGCGCGCTGCACCCACAAAGTTGGTGGCATTGTCGCAGTAGATTCGACTGACTGCTCCACGGCGACCCACAAACCTGGAGAGACACATAATAAAGGTTGGCTAGTATTGGCTTGTATCGAAAACAATGCACACACTGCCGAACCACTGCGTTGCAGGCTTGCCTAGCGTTTACCAGCCAAGTATTCTGGCGAAAAATAGCCAAGAGCGCTCGAGGGCAATTGGTAAGGTGTAAGTACCGCAAATACAAATTAACAAATCGCCATCCTTTTGGCATGAGTAATGGGAATTTCGCATTGTGGGGCAACGGCGCTTTGAGTAAATGGCCGCCAACTCGTACCACCATCAAAGTTCGCTTTCCATACTGATACGGACTCAGAAATGGATTAAGCTTTTGATACGACAGTTGCAGGATCACCGACTTGTCTAATTTGACTATTTCGGCCGCGAGAGCAGTGTGCTGGATTACGTTCACAATAGCCAAAAAAGCGAAGTGCAATTCAGCCGAAGTTGGCACAAGCGATACGTGTCCTGACCCATTTCCGTTTGTAAATCGGAACATGTACGACACTATGCGGAGAATTTTTAAATACGACGACGACCTTAGCATTATCGGCCGCGATGAGAACCGTCGCATTCTTCCGCTTCTCCAGCACTGATTGCTCTTTGGTCAACTTAATGTGAGAATTAGTTGGCCAAAGGTTCAGGTCACTTTGTAAAAACTTTGGACCACCAAACCAATGTGAAGTTAAGTCAGCTGGATTTTCTGCAGTCGGTACATGGCGCCAAGTGGCGTCTGATGTCAATTCCTGTATGGTAGCAACTCTATTGGCGACAAATGTATTCAAATGTGAAGGATGAGTTTGCAACCAATGCAGGACTACCTCTGAATCAGACCAAAATACGATTTGGTTCACAGGCACATGGAGAAGATGCCGAACTTTCTCCCACAAATTTGCGAGCAAGTGTGCTGCGCACAATTCTAAGCGTGGTGGGAGCAATGTCTATCGACATATTCGAAATCGAATATTTAAAAGCGTCTTCACGCGGGCTCCAAATGAGCCCCAACGTCTTCGTATCCTCCTGATGGCCGATCACCATTTCGTCAGAAGGCGACGCTTTAAATGTTTCACAATTTGATACCCATTTCGTTAAAGTGAAACCGAACGATTCGAGCACTGAAACTAGCTCATTCCGTAGCATTCGCAATTCTTCCACTGTATCTGCTCCAGATAGCAGATCATATACATAGAAATCGCTAGCAAGCGACTTTGATGCCAAAGGATGCGAAACAGCATGTAGCTCACTCAGGTACTTTAAGCAACGGATTGCCAGAAAAGGTGCCGAAGCAGTACCGTATGTTACCGTGTTTAAACGATACAATTGGAGTGGTTCAGTGGAGTTGCTTCTCCAAATAATAAGCTGGAAATTGCGTTGCGATTCGTTGATTTCGACTTGTCGGTACATTTTTGCAATGTCTACCGACAGCGCAAATGGATGAAGCCGAAATCGCAACAATGTTGAGTATAGACATGGCTGTATGGTTGGACCAACCATCGGAATGTCATTTAAAGACAATTGTAACGACGTCTTGCTAGACGCATCGAAAACGACTCTCAACTTTGTTGATGTGCTTTGTGGCCTTAGCACGCATGGTATAGTATAAAATAATGCGGCTTTCTCGGTACACTGTTCTCAATGGCACTCATATGGCCCAACGAAATGTATTCTTTCATAAAGGTAATGTACATCGAATGAGTATTAGGCTGCTTTGCCATTCTTCTATCCAGAGCCAAAAACCGCCTTAAGGCTGTCTCATACGAATTTCCGAGACTTTTGGGCCTGGATTTGAATGGCAAAGAAACAGTCAGCCTGCCCGAGGGTAAGCGATTGACCGATTCGAGAAATGTTTTCTCGCAAAGCACTTGTTCTGGGGTGTACAAACTTTGATCGGACAAATTTGGAACTTCTTCCAACTCCCAGAATTTACGGATGAGACTATCTAGTTCCTGACATTCTGGATTTAACAAAGAGCTCTGTTTTAAGCTCACGAGCGATGTTGACGGCAGCTCAGTTGACCCTGAAGAACGGCAACGACCAGCCACAATCCAGCCAAGTGCCGGCGAGTCGCTGGTACCTTTAATTTGCCCTTCTCGTACCAAATCAAAAAAAGCATCTGCTCCAAGTAGCAGATCTATGCGTTGCGGCCGGTGGAACTGCGGATCTGCCAGTTCACACCCATTAGGCACGTCAACGTCTAGTACCAGTTTTTCAGGCTGGTAGGAAGAAATGTTATTCAATACTGCGAATTCTGCCGTCACCTCAAATTTGTCAATTCGAGACGCTATAGAAGTTTAAACGATATGACGTACTTCAGACTTTCGTTTGCCTATGCCTAATAAATAAATACCCTTGCGCTCCCTCTTAAGCTTTAGGACTCTGGCCAAGTCCTCGGTCATAAAGTTGACCTGCGAACCAGAGTCTAAAAGTGCCCTGGCTAATTGGTAGGAACCTGACTGGTCCATTACCTTAACAATTGCTGTTTCCAAAATTACTTGGTCAGTCACTGTCGTGGCGTGGTTTACCGCCGCCGTTAGCGTTGGTACTGTAGATTGTGCTACCAACGGCTGACTTGAAGCCGCAGCTTCCGAAGTATTTTGTACTCTATTCGTACTTGTGCAAGAGCGTGTTATAAGGCTTTGAACAGACTCTGCAACAACCGGACATGTAGGATTTAGTCGTATGACCTTTTCATAATCAGTTAATGCATAACTGGACTCTTTTTATCACTTGATAAGCTTTGACTGTGCCAAGCGCTTCTTTGTCCAAACAATATAGTAAGTAATTAAATCTCTATATATATAAAACAGTTTGTCCTGACTGACTGACTGACTGACTGATTGGCAATCAACGCACAGCCCAAACGGTAAGAGCTAGGAAACTTAAATTCGGACACAAGATCCCTCTTATAGTGAAAGTGAGGTTTCGGAAAATTCGAGCTCCAAAGGGTGGAAAACGAGCTCCAACGTTTGTATGAAAAATCTACAATTTTTATCCGATTAACTTCAAACTTAGTTTGTATACTCTCAATATTTTCAATATTTTTTCAATATTTTTCAATATTTTTCCTGCGGCCTGAATAATAATGATTTTCCGGTGGAAAATTCGGTAAACGAAAAGCTATGTGCAATCAACGCACAGCCTAAAAGGTAAGAGCTAGGAGGCTGAAAATTGGACACATGTTGTCTTCAGTGGTGTAGGTGAGCACTAAGAAGCAGTTTTGGAAAATTCGAACGCCAAAGGGGGAAAACGGGCTCCAACGTTTGTATGAAAAATCTACAATTTTCATCCAATTAACTTCAAACTTAGTTTGTATACTCTCAAAAAGAAAAACTGTATACTTGGTTTTTCACCATTTTTCCTGGGGCATGAAAAAGGGGGGGTTTTCCGTGGAAAAATTGAAACACAATCAACACCCCACAGCCCAAACGGTAAAAGTAAGGAAACTGAAATTTAGGCTCAAGTATCCTGTCATAATGTAGGTGCTCACTAAGAAGGGTTTTTGGAAAATTCGAGCTCCAAAGGGGGGAAGTCGAGGTACAAAGTTGGTTTGAAAATTCCGCATTTTTCAACCGATCGACTTAAAACTTAGTTTCTAAAATCAATTAAAGAATACAAACAAAACTGCATAGATTTTCGTAATTTGTGTTGGAGCTTGAATTATTTAATATTTATTCATTTTTTCAAATGAACAGTTTTTGTTATAAATTTTGTCCGATCGATTTCAAATTTGAGTAATATAATCTACGTAACTAAAATTACAACTTTGCATTTAACGATTTTTAAAATATGCATTTTACAAATGCAGGCAGAACAAACAATACACAATATCAAACAGTTGGGGACAACTAAGTATACATACACACACACACACACACACACACATACAAGCAGCTGTTCGTGTAGTTGCGTGCAAACGATTGAAATAGCCAAAGCAACATGTGAGACACTAATGTGTGAATGTCCATACATATGTGCACATCTATGTATGTACATATGTATCTACATATGTATGTATGTACATTCGTCTTGCACTGACAGAGCAAGAAATGTTAATTAATTGAAAATTATATAACATTTTTAAAAGTAATTTTTTCTTTGTTTAGTGCATTTGGCATTAGGGTTTTCATTAATAACTTTATGCAGCAACAACAAATATCAAATAGTTGGGGACATCACATACACACACACAACAAGCAACAGTTCGTGTCTATGTGTGAGGTTCTCTACGTATGGCTGAAAAATTAAAGAGAAACATATGTACATATGTATGTATGCCTGTGTATGAAAATAGCATGTATGTACATTCGTATTAATGTATACATTGGGCAATCGAACACAGTTGTTTGATTGTAAAAAAAATAATGCTCTAAAAACAACAACAACTGCAAGTTGTTGGCTCGCACATCTTTCGTTTTGACCATTTAATGTTAATTGCAAAGGCAAAACGCCAAAAGTTTACAGTTACCGTCGCTAGGCAACGACTGCGTAAGCGATAGTAAAGCAGAAACCGAATAACGGAGCTACGCATATTCTGCTTCGCATTGCGGGCAGATGTATGTACATATGTATATGATTTTTTCTTATTGATGTCAATAAATAATTAGATTTTATTGTTTAAATATTCTGCTTATTGCATTCAAACTTCGATATTTTGATGGTATCGGTGGCTTCAACTATCGAAAGTTTTACTCTAGCAAATTGAGATGAGAATTGTCAGTGCTTTTGGATCGTGGCTCATCGCTGCACGGCATTGACACGAGTGCCGTGTTTCATATTCCGAGTTTGTGCGTGACCGTATTGACTCAATATGGCACGAAAAGACTCAAATGTGAATTTAAAATTAGGATATACCCTTATAATTATTCCCCTTTTTTGCACATAGTCTATCTTAAAACGTTGCGGTATCTCTATATATAAAACAGTTTGTCCTGACTAATTGGTGATCAACGCACAGCCCAAACGGTAAAAGATGAAATTTGGACTCAAGTATCCTTTCATAGTATCCACCATAGTGTAGGAGCACACTAAGAATGGCTTTTGGAAAATTCTAGCTCCAAAGGGGGGAAAACGAGCTTTAAAAATTATGAGTTATAGTGGTTATGTTCGTTTAACGAAATAATTCGGCAAGAACAAAAATGTAACGGACCACTGAACAATTTTTTGTCAAGAACGGAATATGTTCATTTAAATACCTTAAATGCCTTCCTACTGGTAACTTATAAGGTGAAAACATATGGGTAGGCTATGCACACACAAAATAAATACAATTGGAAACATTATATTGAGCCGGGTTAAGACGGGCAATACCTGCTAGTCTCTATATATATAAAACAGTTTGTCCTGACTGACTGATTGGTGATCAACGTACAGCCCAAAAAGCTAGGAAGCTGAAATTTGGACTTAAGTATCCTTTCATAGTGTAGGTGACCACTAAGAAGGGATTTTGGAAAATTCGAGCTCCAAAGGGGGGAAATCGAGCTCCAAAGTTTGTATGAAAAATCTACAGTTTTCATCTGATTAACTTTAAACTTAGTTATAAAAAATCCAAGAAAAACTGTATACTTGGTTTTTTTTGGGGACTGAAATATGGGAGTTTTCCTGTAATAAAAATGGGGCACAAAAGGAAACCGCGTCAACAGCCCACAGTCCAACCGGCAAGAGCTATGAAGCTGAAATTTGGGCTCAAGGATCCTATCATAGTGAAGGTGCCCACTAAGAAGGCATTTTGGTAAATTCAAGCTCCACAGGGGGGAAAACGAGCTCCAAAGTGTAGTAGTATAAGTATGAGTATAGGCATGTAAGCATGTGTGATATCGAATGATCGAATGTTATATGATATCGAGTGATTGTGAATACCAAAGGACAGTATTAAACAGATTGGCAAACAGAGCGGACGTGTTTTACTTGTGGTGCAAACCCCACCACAATTTCAGAAGTGGGATAATACTCAACAAGGCCTAAAATTGTTCAGTCCAATGTGTGAGAATTTGCTTAATGCATATAAAAGTATATTTTAAACGACAAGAGTGACATATTAAATGGCGACTTCAGCGCAAAGCAATTGCGTCCAGTCGTTTAAGTTCGTCCAAAAGCGGTGCCTTTAAATGATATCCAATGCACAACTAAGGAATGCCGCCGAATCGTCGCCAACAGTAAACGATTCGCGCGAAAACCCAAACGAGTGCGAAAGAGATAACGATGATGCCGCTGACGTTGGTGTGTATGTGTCACAGAAGGTACAGTTCGAGAGCAACAACAACAATAATGATCGCGAAAATTCTACGACAGACGCCAACGGCCAAGCTGACAGCATAACAACCGTTGCAGCTCTGTACAAAAAGATTGACCTTCTAGGAAAAGAAAATGAAGCATTGAAAAAGCAAGCAGTTCGCCAAACAAGCAGATCACCAACACGTCAGGCAGTTAGTACCGTACAGCGCCCTCTTGCGCCAACTACTGGAAACATTTTTGACTACCCAACAGAGCGTGCCACCGATCGCAACGAAACACTAAATAAATTGATAGAAGAGCTAAAAACGATGGAGCATAAACACTATGAAATGCGCAATGGTGTGATTTATAGAAAGAGAAGTGACAAATCGATAGTATTTTGTGTGCCTAAGGATATGGAAGATCATGTACTATATAAGTACAACGATGAGATGACGCATATAGGAATAGAAAAAATGACAAATGTAATTTCCAAAAGTTACTAGAAAGACTTATCTAAAAGCAACAATAGTTTTAATGAAAACAAATTCATTCAATGAAATTTTTCAAATTGATTTAGCTAATGATTGTAATTAATTGTAAAATAATGTAAAATATTGTAAATACTGTATACAGTATATCTAAAGAAAAAAAAAAGAAGAAATTCAAAAGATCGGGAGATCTTTACCGGTCAGGATGGCCGAGTTGTAGTAGTATAAGTATGAGTATAGGCATGTAAGCATGTGTGATATCGAATGATCGAATGTTATATGATATCGAGTGATTGTGAATACCAAAGGACAGTATTAAACAGATTGGCAAACAGAGCGGACGTGTTTTACTTGTGGTGCAAACTCCACCACAAAAGTTTGTTTGAAAATTCTGCATTTCTGCACCGATCAACTTTAAATTTGATTTTTATAATCTATAAAAGAATACAAACAAAACTGCATAATCGGATTTTCGAAATTTGTGGTGGAGCTTGAATTATTGGGGTTTTAATATTTATGCACTATTTCAAATGAAAAGTTTGGGTTATAAATTTTATCCGATCGATCAAATTTGGGGACTGTAATCTACGTAACTAAATCTATAACTTTGCGTTCAAGGATTTTCAAAATATGCATTCTACAAATGCAGGCAGAACAAACAATACAAAATATCAAACAGTTGGGGACAACTAAGTATACATACACACACACACACACACCGCCCAACCCAAGCCTGGATATCCGGGATCAGTTGGTGCGTCCAGCGGCCCTTGGTGGAGGTATTCCAACGTTGTTGCCATATCCTTAGGCTTTGCTCACTCGCGTTAGTGCGTGCTACCCTACGCAGAGAGGGCGTCGCAGTCTCGTTCGTGCCATCTGCTCTCGAGTTCCGATGGATTGTGCTTGCCTCGTTTGCAAGCAGGTCAATTGGCACCATGCCCGCGATGACCAGGGCGGCGTCGTCTGATTCTGTCCTCAAGGCGCCGCATACTCGCAAAGCACCAAGGCGGTACGTAGCTTCCAGGGGCTTTAAGTAGCTCTTCGTTTTTGTGGCCTCGTTTCAGATGGGAGCTCCATATAACATCGTTGCCCGTGTGACTCCCGTTAGGAGAAGTCTGCTTCCTTGCCTCGGTCCACGGGTGTTTAACACTATGCGCCCCAGAGATCGCTCCATCGTGGAGGCCTTCTTGCTTGCATGGGCGAGGTGTTCACGGAAGGTAAGCCTAGTGTCCAGCATGATGCCAAGGTACATAATACCGCGCTTGGACTCCAACACCATATTCCCAATGGCAACGTGGGCCACCTCCACTACTTTGCGGCTGCTAATCAGGACTGCCTCCGATTTGAGTGGAGCCAGCTCGAGGCCCACTGCATTCATCCAGTCGTTGATCCTGCTGATGGCGACGTTGCATTTGCCTTCAACCTCTGCCATATCCTTCGCAACCGCCACCACCGCAATGTCGTCTGCGAATCCGATTGTTTCCGTACCTGTTGGTAGCTCCAGCTGAAAAACGCCGTCGTACATTATGTTCCACAATAGTGGCCCTAGCACTGAGCCTTGAGGTACGTCTAACGTAACCACCAGACAATACTTCTTGGTGCCTCTCTTCCAGCGCGTCCCTTCAATAGCGTTTGAGGCTATTTCGACGACTTTACTGATGGCGCCAATCGTTGATCTCGCTTTCCTGAATCCATATTGGTTCGGGGACAGTCCTCCAGTGACGCTTAGGGCAGCCTCCAGTCTCGTGCAGAAAAGCTTTTCTAGTACCTTCCCCACCGTGCTTAGCAAGCAAATTGGTCAGTAGGAAGAAGCCTCACCAGGGGGCTTACCTGGCTTCGGGAGTAGTAGCAACTTCTGGACCTTCCAGCAGTCCGGAAAGACTCCTGCACTTAAACAATTTCCAAAAAGTGCAGCGAAGGAGCTGGGATGCAGCGATAGTGCCATCTTAAGCGCTCGATTTGGGATGGCGTCCGGGCCCGGTGCCTTGTCCTTTAGGGAACTTGCTACTGCAAGCACTTCTGCTTCCGATACCACCGTTGTCTCAGGGAAGGCGGGTATAACTCTGTCCACGACTTCTCCGGCCACAGGTGTAGAGGGGAATAGTACACCGATTATTTGCGCTAGTGCTTCTGGGGAGGAGGGCACGTCATACCGTCCTGCGTTGATTCTTTTCACCACCGTTTTATACGCCTTTCCCCACGGATCGTGGTCTGCCGAGTCGCATAGCTCCAGGAAACAGTTCCTTTTACTGATACGAATCGCGCGCTTCAGGGATCTTCTGCAGTTCCTGAATTCTGCTTGCTGGAGTAGAAACACCTGTGTGCCTCGCAGCCTTTGGGATGCTCGTCTGGCTCGATTGCATGCCCCACGCAGCTGCGCAATTTCCTCAGTCCAGCAGAACACTGGGTCATGGTGACGCGGGTTAGACTTTCTCTTCAGCATGCTAGCATCACATGCAGCCTGCAGTTGAGCCACAGCTCCTTGCGGCATGCTCTGAGGATTCCCGATGAGGTCCAAAACGGGCAGTGCTTCCGAAAAGGCAGCAGAATTAAAGGTGTTGGTGCGGTACGAGTAGTCCGTGCGTGATCCGTGTCCCTGTCTACTCGTCCTTTCCCCGATTGTGCAAATTATTGCATCATAGTCACTAGCCGTGTAGACGTCGCTCATTGACCAAGACGCCGAGTTAAACAGGGAGCTGCTTGCGAATGTGAGGTCTATTATGGAGCTCTTGCCGGTTCTGCTAAATGTGGGACGGGAGCCTGAGTTTAATAAGGAAATATCCAATCTTGCGAACGTTTCGAGCAGGATACGGCCCCGATCGTTTGTGCAGATACTGCCCTTCGACGATATGCTGCGTCGGACACCAGATCATCCCAGGCTTCTGCAAACTCACTGATCGTCAAGCTAGGGGCCAGGTAGCAGCTGTACAACCACAACTTTTGCTCGCAAAAATGTCCTGCATGACCAGACCTCCTCCAGATGAAACCCTCGATGTCCACAAACCCATAGTGCCGCTTTGCCGGATTGGTCATCTGGCGTCTTTTTTAAGTTTATAAGGCTCGCTCAGAATGGCCAGGTCCACCGAGAGCTCTTGTACTGATTTGCGCAGCAAGTCTTGTGCCGCACTGCAGTGGTTTAAATTCAACTGGATGAATCTTAACATTTCGCCTGGCGCACGGCTTCCTTGAACGCTGGGCACTTGAAGCTGCCGGTAGCGTGGGCATGGTTTTGTAGTCCTTTCCTACAGCATAGCAAACATTTAGGCTCCTTGGTACAAATTCTCGCCACATGGCCCTTCTCACCATATTTAAAGCAATTCCATTTTAGGTCTTCGCTACTCGTGCAACGCCCTGCCATGTGCCCATAGTCTAGGCATTTGAAGCATCGCATTGGGTCAGCTACGGTTCGTAATCGACATATGACCCATCCAATCCGGATCTTTCCGAGTTCTAAGAGTGACTTGGCTTTATCGGCAGGCAGTGAAAGTACTGCAATCTGCTGACCAACGCGTGCCTTGCGAATTGACTTTATTGTCAGGCAGTCTAGGCTGAGGTCCTCCATTTTAGATGCGATCGCTGCGCAAATCTGGTGAGCTCGTCCAGGTCACGAATTTCCAGCCTAGTTTGTTCCTTCAGGGCTTTCACGTCGGCGATCCCATATAGGGCCTTCTCCACAGCCGCCTGCAATGTGCCCTCACTATGGACTGGGGCTCTACTTAGCTGCAATAGTAGACTGCCGTTCACCGTTTTGCGGATGTTTTGTACATCATCCCGCATGCTTTGCAAAGTTGGGTCGGATTTAACCGCCTTCAGCAAATCTGAGAATTGACAGTCGCCTACACTCCTGGCAATAATGGCGTCTGGTTTGCTACGTCTCTTTTGCCCGCGACCTTTCACCTTGGTCCAAGCGCTTTTCTCATTGTTTGGCGGCTCCTTATTGAGCTGACGCTCTTCCCTCTGAGGTTGCGGCGGAGGCGCCAAGTCGCGCTCCTGGTCACGCGTCTTAGATTTTTTTAGCGGGGTAGCGCGCTGGTTACCTTTTCCATCTCTGGACCTCTTGGGGGTGTTTGATTGTGAGCGCTGCTTCAGCAGTGGCGACGTTTGAGTGCACTGGCTCGCCCGCTTCTTCACGGAACACAATATCAGTGCCGCCTTTTGTAGAGAAGATATCTTGGCCAGCTCGTCTTTAACCAGCTGGTTGATATGCCTCTGTCCTCCATTTATAAGGGCCAATAGGCCATCCACCGTACTGCCGATACCCTGTAGGGCTTCATCAAGCCTTTGGGGGGTCCTTTTTCCGAGGGCTCTGGGGTGATTCTGGCTGCTCCGCCATAGGCGATGTATTGTTGTTGACTACATATTTGTGTGGGATTGCAATAATGCATCGAACCTGCTTGACTCCAAATCATCCGACAGCTTGCCATAGGTTTGCTTGCTGCGTTTTGAAGGAATGTTTGTAGCGAGTCTTTAAATGTTTGGACAAGACTAAAAATGTATAAATGTATAATTGGACTATGTCCATAAAAATATATGCACAAAAATGTATACACTGTATACTATTGAAGAAAGCGCAGGCGCAACAATTTAACTTTGTATGTTAAATGAAATGTAACGTCTACAGTTGTGGCTAGCACTGTACGCACGTATAATACTGTCGTATGTATGTACGCAACTATGTTAAACAGCAGCTGGAAAACTAACAGAGGCAAAAGACGTACAGCTGTTAGAATTAATGCTGAAGAAATACGGAAACTGCACGATAGCAGCGAGCCCACGCAACAACAATATGTGCGTAAGGGAAACGAAATAACGTCGACGCTAGCTGAGCGACTCACGTCAACGGCTGAACTTGCAAGCAACGCAAGCTGCGCAAGAAACAATCATAAATTAGCGCAGCAACAACAATGCACAAGCAAGCGATATTGACTCTAGCTTGCATTAAGGCAGTATTTGTTGGAAAACTAATTTATTTTGCGCACAGATCACAAACCTTTATTAGGAATTTTTTATGGCATCGGCACGGATTCAAAGATGGGCAGTAATATTGTTGGGCTTTGAATACACAGTAGAATATATTAAAGCAGCTTCAAATATAGCTTGTGGTTTATCCAGAATGCCTCAATGGGAAAATGGCACATATGCTGATGAATATAATTATATTCATTTTATTCAATCAAACAACACATTCAAGCTTAGTTTCAAAGACATTGCAAGAGAAACACGACGAGACCCAATTTTGGCGAAAGTCAGTGATGTTATAAAGAATGGCATGCTATCGAAATAGCGAATTTTAGGAATTGTTAAAACTAAGAAATTGATAGACAAAGAAATTGAAAATTGCTTAGGTTAACAGCTGGATTAATCCCGTTTTACATTAAACCAGTCATTTGTACAGTGGCGCAAGCTACGACAACATTGACTTCAATTACTTAAGCTTAAATTAACAATTTAATTTTACATCTATTAACTTAAATAACTAACAATTCAATTTCAGCAATTCATATATGCCAACTTAAATATAAAAAATACAAAATATAATAATATAAACCAACACCCAGAAAAAAGTTTTCTAATTCCATGGAAGCCTACAGATACAGTTTGGAGTAGGATTCATGCTGATTTTGCAGGACCTATAAAAAATTATTATTTACTTGTTGTTATAGATTCTTTTTCCAAATGGGTATACGTTTAAAAAACCAAAGAAATTACGTCAAAATTGACAATTAATAAACTGTCAGCGACAACGGACGACAGTTTACATCAATAGAATTTCAAACATTTTTAAAAAACCATAAAACCACCTTTGATATTTCAACAAATAATAAAACAGCAGAGCAAAAGTATAGAAAATTACAAGGGAAAGCAAAACGTAAAGTTTTCTAAGGGCCAGAAAGTTATGGTTAGAGACTACAAAAACCCTAACAAAGCTAGTTGGACACAAGCAGAAAACTTTGTTAGAACTATAAAAAAATCATTGTATGCAAGTTTAAAAGGTAATGAAAGCTAGAATCACCAGCAAAATTATTATTATTATTATTATTGTTATTTACAGTTCGGCTGCAATGTAAAATGTACAGGCGAACAAATATTTAGCTATAGCTACGAGGCCTTAAGCTAGCATTAAATAACAGTTAAGGATATTTAAATTTGTTACATATAAATATATACTTGTAGGACGGGGCTTAACTTATTTGTATGTACAAATTATGTTATAGGGCCTTAAGGGTATTGCTTTTGTTGAGGTATCGGATTATCGTTTCTATATTAAGGGGATTGAGATCAAAAAGGGATTGGACGGGGCTTATTGTGGGGAATAGAGAATTTCGTATAGGTTGTAAATGTGGGCATTCCGCCAGGATATGTTGAATGGTTATACGCTGGTTGGTGCACATAGGGCACAGGGGCGCTATGTGAGGACGATTAAAAAGGTAACTATGAGTGAGGTTGGTGTGGCCCAATCTTAAACGAATAATTTTCGAGAAAGTGGAGCGAGGAATTGAAAGCTTGGATTGATTTCGACCGTAGTCGTATATTGTATTCACTTTTGTGTTGTGGGAATTGTAGTATGAGTTCGTTTTATGAAAAAGAGATATTTGTTCGGATTTGAAATGTTTTTTTATATGTTTTAGGATGTCTGTGATATTAAAGTTATTGTGAAATGTGAGTGGCCTTGGTCGTTGCCTTTTATCCCGCAGTGTCCAGGAATCCATATTAGTTTTAATTTTTTAATGTTTTTTAATAGTAATTGTCTTATGGCAGATGGGTAATATGAAGTATTGGTGGAATTGGAGATGGCGATTATTGCTGAAAGGGAGTCAGTACAGATAGCTGTAGGGTGAGGAGAGAGTTGCGGTAAAAGTGTTGCTTCGTGGATGGCAATAATTTCGGCTGTATAGATGGAACTGTAGTAAGGTAATAGGTTTTGCTGGTGAGAATCGTTAGCTACTATGCTAAAAGAAGCTGAACCGTTCATTTTGGAGCCGTCGGTATAAATGAATGAGTAAGATGAGTAGGTATTTTTCAGCTCTAGGAATTTTTGGTGGTAAACTTGTAACGGAGTAATGAGTTTGGGTAGTTGGTGTAGAGAGATGTCTATTGCGGAAGATACATCATTCCAGGGTGGAATAGGGTGTCTTTCTTGGGGAAAAGGTTTGAAGGGTAGACCAAGATCTAAAACTGATTTCAGGGCTCTATGTAGGGCGGATGGAATATTAGGGTTTGGCTTTTTTGATTTAAGTATTTTTTCTATTGTTGGTTTCAGTGGTGATCCGTTTGAAAGTAAATAAGTTTAATAAGTTTGGCTGTGGAAAATTTTGCTCTGATATCTATTGGCATCAGGTTGGCTTCGAAGAGGAGGTTGTATGTGGGAGTGGAGCGGAAGGCACCAAGAGCAGATCTTATTGCGGAATGGTAAATTGTTTTAATTGGCTTTAAATAGGAAGCAGGGGAATTTCCGTAAAGAAATATACCGAAATCAATCTTTGACATTATTAGGGAATTAATAGTGTGAATAACGCTGAGCTGGCCGCAGTTGTATTTATTGTTGGAAATGCATTTTATAATGTTAAGCTGTGTTGAAAGTGAGGCAGTTAGGTTAGATATATGGTCGACCCAATAAAATCTTTTGTTAAATGTAATTCCTAGTATTTTTAACTTGGCTGTATTTTCTATAGGGATGAGAGTGGTAGAAAGTTTGATTTGGCAGGAGTGCTTTTTGCAAATATGGAGGTGCTTGTATTTAGAGAGCGAAAGTTTGGCCCCTGAATGTTCGCACCAGGAGAGAATGTCGGTGAGTAAAGGGTCTATGTCTATTTGAGAGCTATTATTTAATTTTTTAAATATATGGTAGTCATCGGCGTACGCACAAAAGTTAAATTGCTTGTGTTTATTAATTATGAAGTTAAGTTTATTGAAGGCGATGATAAATAGGATAACTGACAGGGGTGATCCCTGAGGGATGCCGTTGTGTTGGGGAAGGGTTGAGGAAAAGTGGTAGTTGGCATAAACTTTAATTTTTCTGTTGGTCATAAAGTTAACGCAGTATTGGATTATTTTAGGACCTATTTTCCACGAACGCAACTCGTCTATTATTGAATGGATGCCAATTTTATCAAATGCTTTGGTAAAGTCGAGTGATATAATTGAGGCATGGTTTTTTGTAGATAGAGAGGACGAAATCAAGTGGTCTAAAACTAGTAGACTGTCCGAAATCGATCTTCCTTTTCTGAAACCTGTTTGACGGCTATCAATTGATTTATTATGGGAAACAAACCACCATAACCGGTTGGCGATAATTTTGTCCAGGGTTTTGGCAACGCACGAGTTAAGGGATATGGGACGGTAAGAGTTGAGGGAAGTTTTATCGGAATGTGGCTTGTTTAGGGGAATTATTTTACTCAGATTGTAGTGCTGAGGTATGTGGTTATTGAAGATGTTATTAAAGTGGTCAACTAAACGGAGCTTTACTGAGGGATGGAGGTTTTTCAGCATGGCGTAAGATATACGATCCAGGCCTGGGGATTTTCCTTTTAATTTTGAAAGAACTATGTTAAGCTCGAGAGTGGAAATAGAAGACTCTATTTTTAAGGCAGAGGCGGACGGCCGGTACTTGGGAGGGGCTAGTAGGGAGCTGTTTTTCAGACTAATAAAGGTGTTGGAGAAGTTTTCATCACTGGATTCGGCAGACCAGAAGGTACACAGTTCATTGGCTATGGCTAAGTTGTCTGTAATATTGACTTGGGAATCTGATTTGGTAATGCAGTGGATTGGAAGTCTTGTTTTTAGACCACAGAAAGAGCGTAGGTTGCTCCAAATCCTAGAGGAAGAAGAGCCGGGATTGATTTCGGCGGTAAAAGATTCAAGGGATGTGCGTTTTGCTATTTTTACTTCTCGTTTGAATAGTGCATTTGCTTTTTTATAATTAATTATGTTAGTAGTAGATATGTTTCGTCTTAGTGTTAAAAAAAGAGAATTTTTAGATTGTTTTAATTTTTGATGGTTCTTGTTCCACCAAGGGACCTGGTGTTTTAAATTATGTTGGTAAGTGGACTGTGGGATGGAACAGTGATTTTTTGAATGTTTGCTGATTCCTTGTTCAGATTTTTACTTTTAGGGCGTTGGTGGTGAAAATGGTAGCTAGCGTCTTGAAATCTTGGCCAGTTTGCCTTATCTAGTTTGAATTTGGGAGTTATTATTGGGGTTGAGTTGGTTTCGAATAGAGATGTGATAATTGGGAAGTGGTCACTGCAGAAGGTATCGGATTCGGTGTGCCATGAGGAGTGAAGAGCGAGAATTGGGGTGGCGAAAGTGAGATCAACATGGGTCAGGGTGCTATGTGTACTGAAATGGGTAGGAGAGCCATCGTTTAGTAGGATTAGCGGGGATTGTTGTATAAATTGGGCTATGATGTGTCCTTTCTTATTATTACGGGGCGATCCCCATAGCATATGCCAGCTATTGAAATCACCGGTGATAAGGGTGGGAGTGTCTATGTTGCTGAAGACATTTTCTAGGTTATTGATGGTAATCTTATGATTGGGGGGGATATATGAGCATATAATATTGAAGGTTAATTTAGAGTGGATTTTGATGCAAACGGAATCGAAGTCTTGTTGTAGGTGTATCTCAGTGTGATGAATGGATTTGTGTACGAGGATAGCGACACCGCCTGACGCGTTGCCAGCAGAGTTGATATTGTATATAAGGTAGTTGATTGGGATAGGGAAGTTTCTTAGCATATTTAGGTGGGTCTCTTGAAGAGATATAATTTTTGGGGAGAATTTTCTTATCAAAAGCTGCAATTGGTTGTAGTTATTTAGGTATTCATTAAGATTCCATTGGAGTACATTTTGTTGTTATATTTATATTTAAATATATATATGTATTTAAATTAAAAGATAGTGTTGTGGTAGCAGTGGTGTTGTTAAGTTTTTGAATTTAAAAGTTTCGGGTCAAGTTTTTCTTTAGATTTTAGGGGCTTGGTAAGAGTATTCCGCTTAGCGTGAAAAATTCGAAGCTTGGGGTCGTCTTGGAGGTGTTGGTGATTAGGCTGGTCTTGAATCAGTGGTGTGGTGTCCATATCGATATCGGCGTAAGATGTGATGATTCTTTTTAGATTTGGTTGGTGAGTGGTATTGATTGTAGGCGTGGTGCTGAGGTTATTAATGGTATTGTGTGCGGATTTCGATGTGCTAGATGAGGTGTTCGGCTGCGCTGGAGATGTCTGTTTCGGAGAATTGGCTACTATTTTGGAGTAGGTTGTGGTTGAAAGTGGGTGACGTGCGTTATATATTTGTAGTGCTGATTTGTGGTCTACTTTATGAATTGTTTTAATTGCTGTCAACTCTTTTTGTTTCAAAAATATAGGACAGTTTTTATCCATGGGTGAGTGGTTGTTTTCAGCTTCGTTTTTGCAGTTGATGCAGAATTTGGTTCTGTTGCAAGTCTCGTCCTCCTTAGTGTGTTCCTCTTGGCAGCAGTTGCGGCATGTTTTGAAAGTCTGTTTGCAGGCGCTGATTGGATGTCCAAATCGTAGACATTGTTGGCATCTTAGTGGACGTGGCACATATGGTCGTACGGTGACTTGCTTGTAGCCAATTTGGTAAATTTTGTGTACATCGATCACATTTTGTGGCTTAAGCTCTTCTTTAATTTCGGTTTCGCTGATGGTACGAAGCTCATTTGAGTAAATTACTCCTTTTGTTGAGTTGAGAGTCTTATGTTCACTTACTGTGACCGGAAAATTGTGAAAAGTTTTTAGTTTGAGGAGTTTTAAGGCTTGTAGGTAAGTTTTTGTTTGGATAAGTAGAGAGCCAGCTCTTGTTTTTTTACAACTCTCGACTTCACCATTGCAGGTGTGGTCGATTACTTTTTTAATTATAAATGGATTCACATTATCAAAGTTATTGTCGTCATCTCTAGTAATTAGTAGATATTTGCCGTCGTTATTAATATTGTTTGTTTTTACACCGTAGTATTGACTTAAATCGGGAGGGCGATTCATTGTTTTTTATATGTAGGGCAGGGCCCTTTAGAGATAAGGTATTAACAGCACTATTGTAGAGTTGTTTTTGTGTTTGTAAATTTTACTTTGAATAGTGGTTTGTTTTGAGTTATTGTTGTTGTTGTTGTTTTTTATAGATAGATAAGCACTTGTGCACAGATCGCTAGTCTCACGTCTTAACTCTTCGAGGTTTAAGGTGATACTGACCAGCAAAATTATTTTTCGGTCGTACTTTAAAAACAAGGTTTACATTTTTAAAACCACCTTTGATATCACAACAAATAATAAAACAGCAGAGCAAAAGTATAGAAGATTACAAGGGAAAGCAAAACGTAAAGTTTTCTAAGGGCCAGAAAGTTATGGTTAGAGACTACAAAAACCCTAACAAAGCTAGCTGGACACAAGCAACAATAAGTTAACAACTAGGACCTCGATCCTATTTTTGCATCCTTTCCAATAACAATCCAACTATAAAAAGGCATTTAGATCAAATAAGAAATGAAAATATGGAATATGGAATATAATAAAATAAGAAAGGAACTCGAGCGAGCTCAACTCTTAAATACCCCGTACCTCCCACCAAAAAGGAAACAAGTAAAAAAGCTAAAGTCGGGTGTCCCGACTTTGAAATACTCTGTACATATATTTACAATACTTATAGAAAATAAAAACAAGTAAAAAAGCTAAAGTCGGGTGTCCCGACTTTGAAATACTCTGTACATATGTTTACAATAATTATAGAAAAAAAAAAAAATTAAGAAAATAAAAAACAAATTTGATCGATTTTACCTCTCTTGGTATTCGAACTCACGTAAAGGGTTTATAATTGCACATTTACATAGCAATTGCGTCTGTGTATGTATGTATCAGTGTATGTATGCCTATGCGCATCTATTCGTGTCTGTGTAAGCATTTTCGCAGTCAACCAAACAGCAACATCAACAACAGCCGCGGGCAGCGCTTGGGCAGCGCTTGAGCAGCGCTGCAGCAGCAAATATATTTATGGCTATAACTTCTTGTTAAATCGGTCTATCATAGTGAAACTTGGCATACGGACAAATAATAACCAACTGGGGGTATTTGCAAAATTTTAGTACGAAATTCCAAGAATTACGGGAGTTAGAGATTGCAATTTGCATGGGAGAGGGGGGAGGGAGGGAAATTCCAAAATATACATTTTCTGCGTATTCACATAAGGCATTTAGGACTAAAATTTGGTGTTCCTAGGTCTTATAGTCTCCGAGATATAGGCGATTATACGAATGGAAAATCGGGAAAACCCCCATAAGGGGGAATTATTTATTTATTTATTTATTTATAAACCTTATCCTAGCGTTACAAGTATCGATTACTTTTAAATTATTACGCTAGTCATTACAATTTAATCATAGTTTTAGTTTTCATATTAAACCTTTTCATTATTTTTTATAATTATATATTTTTAATTGGATAGTTTAATGGATAGTTTATACTTAATCTAAATTGCCTACTAAACTAAGTGTGTCGTTAATATTATAATTTTTGGTAACGTTAATTTAGTTAATGTTTTGTAAGTGTGCTAGAATCTTAACTCTAAAGTGCGTCTCGCTACTAATTGTTTTTAGGTTATGCGGAAGATCATTCCACAGACGAACAGCAGAAATAAAGAAATGTTTTTCCGAGATTGCTAATTTAAATTTAGTGCAAACTATGTTGTTCGTTCTTCTTGATGTCGTGAAAGCAATTTTGTTGTGCAGATAAGTTGGTTCCTTACGTGCAATAATTTTGTGCAAGAAGATTAGGGTTCTAAGCTTAATCCAGGAGTCAAGGGTCAGATTGAATATTTTATTGGTGTATGTCGTTTTTGAATCTCTTCTTTGAATGTTGAAAATGTACCGTGCTATGCTATTAAAGGCTACTTTTAATTTGTTTTGACTTACTGCATCGCAGTATCCAAAAAGTTCAATCCCATAAAATAGCAAGGGTGTCAGGCATGTTTTGGCAATAAGGAGCTTTAGTTTTATAGGAAGAAAATTCTGCGTCAAAGACAGGCGCCTTAGTGCGCTATATAGTCTACCTACTGCCTTATTGACATGGTCACACCAAGTTAATGTTTGGTTTATATTTATTCCCAGGTTTATTGCCTGCTCTACATACGCAATGGGCTCATTGTTGAGGCGCACTTGCTCAAGATTGAGTGTGTTGTTTTTTTTTTTATATATTACTAAACATTTTGACTTTTTAGGGTTGACCTCCAATCCGTTAATATTTGCCCATTTGCTGATTTTGAAGAGATCATCATTGCAGACACGTATACATTCATCTATTCTACATAACGGACGACTAACATACATCTGGACATCATCAGCATACATGTGTAACTCGGAATTAGACACACAACATGGAAGATCATTGACATAAATTGAGAACAATAGTGGCCCTAAGACAGACCCCTGAGGGACTCCACGCTTTATGAATAAAAAAGACGAAAAATTATGCGAAGCAACTACTGCTTGGTGACGACAGGACAAATATGACTGGACAAGATTAGTAGCTGAGTCAGAGAAATTATAAAGTCTTTTTAATTTCGTACACAGTATATTATGATTAACAGAGTCAAAAGCTTTTGAGTAGTCTAGTAGGGTTAGGAAAGTTACCTTACTGTCGTCCATTTCTTTCCTAATATCGTCTGTAATTTTAATTAATGATGTAAAACAACTTCTATTACTTTTGAAGCCCGATTGTTTATCACTCAAGAGTGAGTTTTCTACCATGTAATTGATAATTTGTTTGGTCATCAAGTGTTCAAGTGCTTTTGATAGAAATGGTAGAATTGTAATTGGCCTGAAGTCATTGCTTCCTTTCGGGATAGGGGAAAATCAAAAAAATAAAACAAACTCGTATAGAATACACACATAACGCATCTTCGTGCAAAATTTGGTGTCTCTATCTCTTATAGTCTCTGAGATCCAGGTTTTCATACGGACGGACAGACGGATAGACAGAGAAAGGAGAAGGACGAGAAAGGGCGAGTTTGTTCATTTTTCCCGATGCGCCCCCCCACTCCCCCCCCTATTCAAGATTTTCTAGACCTCCCGTAATTCTTGGAATTTGAAACTTAAATTTTGTAGACACATCCAGTTAGTAATTATATATCCCTATACCAAGTTTCATTATGATAGGTTGATCAGAAAGAAAGTTATAAATTAATTTAATTTAATTAATTAATTAAACATCCAATTCCCATTGCAACCCACAGCAAATTACGCTATCGTCAGCTAGGTGGCGGTATTTAAGCCCAGCGCTTCTCAAACTATGCCTTAAAGAGAAATATAGCTACAAGCGCCACTACAACCAATGGTCTTAGAACAGCAAATATGTACCTCATAAAGACCGGAGGTGAACTAGAAATCCCGAATGGTACGTAATTAAATTCATATTGTCCACTCTGTGTGACGAAAGAAGTATATTTACGAAAATCCTCATGTACTGGGACGTGAAAAAAACCATTAGACAAGTCCAATGTAGTGAAAACACTTCCTTCCTGAAGCTTTAGCAAAACATCATCAATTAACGCCATTGGAAAATTGTCGCGAATTATCTTCTCATTAAGTTTTCTATAATCGCAGCAAAGTATTTTTGAGCCATCCTTCTTGGCGACAAGCATCAAAGGGGAAGCGTATTCGGAGACACTATGGCGAATTATCCCCTCCTTTAACCAATCCCTGATCTGCTTATCGACTTTCTCATTGTCCACGAAAGGTAGACGTCTAGGTCTTTGACGGACTGGTACTTCATCCGACAATATTATTTTCATTTCGACAGGGCTTCTTTCTGGTTTTACTAGGATATAATTTTCAACCAATCTCCCTATCACTGACTTCATATCACGATTCAAATACGACAGCTCTATTCCTCGTGAAAACTCTTCAATTATATTGGTAGACAGTATCTGACATAACGTATTTTCCAAATGAGATACTAGATACATCTATTTGACTCGCTGATTCTGAAGGCCTGGGCACTTGAGTATCACTATGTTGAGTGAACTCTAAGTCACGGCTTCCCTTTGCCAAACTAGCAGTAGAACCATACTCTTTTCCGATGAAACGATTTCTTCTACCACCTGGCGCCCTTCACTTGTCGAATTAAAGACCACTCCTTTTTTCCCTATGCTCGCACTGACAAAATTGAGAACATCACTTCCAATCACGTACGTAGTACGTGGACACACATTTCCAAAGGAGCATCATCCAACTTAGTGACAACATTAAACGAACCCAACGTATAGTTTTTCTTGCCTCCTATTCCGATCAATTATTTTACATCATTTTGCAACGCAACTGGGAAAATCTTCCTATAAACTTTCTCACTGATCGTACAATTATTGCTGCCAGAATCAAACAATGCAGTGATCTCTATATTACCGATGGCAACATTTTTAAAAGCCCGATTGAAACTTGTCTGAGAAAATTGCTGGACATTTTCTTCTCCCTCTTCATTCTTGGACCTTTTGCTTCGCATTGATTTGCCTTGTGGCCAAGCTGATTGCAATTGAAACACTTGACGGCATTTTCTTTGCAATCCTTTGCAATATGGTTGCTACCTCCACATTTGAAACAACGCCTATTATCCTGGATTTGAATCGAACTATTCTCAAACTTCGATTTTGTCCTGAGTGTACTTCCTTGAGTCGAACTGATCTTTTCACATTCCTTATGAATCTTCTCTCTATTTTCTAATAACTTATGGAGTTGCTTTGCTGTTAATTTCCAACTAAATTCACGTTTTAGAGCTTCCTTCAGAGAATTCCAATCATTAATACCGGATTGACTACTCAAAAAAAATTTTGTTGCACCTTTTACTAATGTCCTGCCATAAACAAACTTTTGCAAATCATTGCAATTCACTGTTAAAGCATTAAGTTCAAAATCACGCAACCAATCATCAACTTCCGGAGAGCCATTGCCAGTAAATGCTGAAAGGGAATCTTCGATGTCTCTTAATGTGAACACCATATTTACCGAACTATCCACTGCTGCTTCGTTTACTGAATTTAAAACTTGCCCGTCTTCTGTCTGTTCGTCCCCAGTTATGTTAATCGTTTTCTCATAAATAGATTCCTCGTTTTCGTCTTGATCTAATCCAAAATACGACAATAGTCTTTCCTGTAAAACTGCTTTAGCACCTGAATACTTCAACTGTAACTCTTTCAATTTTTCCTTCAACTCTGCTACTGTTAAGCTTAAAATTTCGTCGCGTTGCATATTACAATATTAGCTTAGTTTAAAATCTGCGAATTAAATTTATATTAAGTAAAGTTTAAGTTGAATCAACTTGCTTAATTTGCAGCACCATGCGTTTCTTCTATATGATCAGTACTTACGTATACAGACATCATAGCTGAATACAGATGGTGCGTTCTTCCTCTTGGTGTTCTTCACGTCGTTCGTCGTTCGCAGGGAATACAAGCCGCACGTGGCCGTGCGAATGGCCACTGTTATTGATCTCGTCGCTTTCCTACATGTTTGCAAGGTAGACGAAAACGAATAATGTCGGTTTTCGCCTTTCTTGCTCTGTAGATCCGTCGTTTTCTCCTTTCCTTAACGTTTGCTATTCTGTCGTATTTGAATCGTGATATGAAGTCAGTGATAGGGAGATTGGTTGAAAATTATATCCTAGTAAAACCAGAAAGAAGCCCTGTCGAAATGAAAATAATATTGTCGGATGAAGTACCAGTCCGTCAAAGACCTAGACGTCTACCTTTCGTGGACAATGAGAAAGTCGATAAGCAGATCAGGGATTGGTTAAAGGAGGGGATAATTCGCCATAGTGTCTCCGAATACGCTTCCCCTTTGATGCTTGTCGCCAAGAAGGATGGCTCAAAAATACTTTGCTGCGATTATAGAAAACTTAATGAGAAGATAATTCGCGACAATTTTCCAATGGCGTTAATTGATGATGTTTTGCTAAAGCTTCAGGAAGGAAGTGTTTTCACTACATTGGACTTGTCTAATGGTTTTTTTCACGTCCCAGTACATGAGGATTTTCGTAAATATACTTCTTTCGTCACACAGAGTGGACAATATGAATTTAATTACGTACCATTCGGGATTTCTAGTTCACTTCCGGTCTTTATGAGGTACATATTTGCTGTTCTAAGACCATTGGTTGTAGTGGCGCTTGTAGCTATATTTCTCTTTAAGGCATAGTTTGAGAAGCGCTGGGCTTAAATACCGCCACCTAGCTGACGATAGCGTAATTTGCTGTGGGTTGCAATGGGAATTGGATGTGTTGCAAAGGGAGAAAGCCTCACTCCGGAATTTCCGCCATCACAATTTCAGTGGAGTTGAAGCCGTGAAACGTGAAAGTGCAGTTTCTATTTATAGTCTTAAAATTGTTTCAAAAATTAAACAAATTTCAAATTTTACTTCTTTAACGTACATGGTGGAAATATTTTTGCTTAAGTGCCAACGTAGCCGAAGTTATAATTGGAGGAAAATTTAATATTTTTCTTTACCTGCGTCAAGGACAAGGGGTAAGATTTTAATGCAGCGGGTACGGTGTAGTCAGTCCATATAGGTATAAAAATTGGTTACAGGACTTGGCGCGTAATACCAAATAAATTTGTTGGTGGCCTGCAGCAGTTAGTATTGCGACAATTCCCTGCATTTGCATTTTCCCGCGCATGAACAGCGGACTTTGAAACTCATTTGGAAAAAAAGGGGGGAGGAACAAAAGAGCGCAACCATTTAGCGGCACCGGCGTAGAACAGCGACATTGCCGAATTAGTGCAAATGCAGCGTTACCGCCGGGAAACCGCCGCATATATGTCGGTCCGCGACTAAGCGAAAATAAATAGTGTTTAAGTTCTAGAGTTTTTTTGTTCAAAGAAAGAAGAATGTATTACGTGTATTTATATATACATATAAGTACAGGGTACGCCATCTTTTATGTCGGTATGTAAACATTGAATATCTTTGAAAATAAACAACCGATTTTCAAGTATGAGATATTTTTATTTAATTTGGTTCTGTACAATTTCTTCAGACTAATTTTTGAAAACAACAACAATCAAGTGGCCGCCTTTATTGGACACAGCAAAATGTGCCCTTTTTGCTGCGTTTTCCATCACTTTTTCTAGTATCTCAGGTGGTATAGCGATGATTTCTGCACGAATATTTGCCTTGAGCTCGTCAATGGTTTGAGGCTTGCTGGCGTAAACTTTGCTTTTCAAATATCCCCGCAAAAAAAAGTCCGGAGGCGTCAAATCTGGAGATCTGGGTGGCTAATCAATATCGCCTTTTTTTGATACCAGACGTCCAGGGAATTTTCTTTGTAAAAACTGAATTGTTTTATTTGCAGTATGGCATGGCGCACCGTCTTGTTGAAACCAGTAACCGTTCAGACCTTTTTCACGCATTTGCGGGCAGACATAATGAGCCAACATCCACCGATTTCGATTCCCATCAACTGTTTCGCCTTCTTTGAAGAAAAATGTCCCAATGATGGTTTTGGCGCAGACACCGGCCCAAAATGCCACTTTTTGATCATGCAATGGTGTTTCATGAATCTCGTGTGGATTTTCCGTTCCCCAAATGCGGCAATTTTGCTTGTTAACGCCGCCAGAGAGTGTGAAATAGGCCTCGTCAGTCATCAAAATTTGCTTCCAAAAATCAGGTTCAGTGTCAACCATTCGAGCAACTGTTTGGCCGTATTCCAAGCGACGTGGACAGTCTGTCGGCAAAATTCTTTGAGTTAATTGCACTTTATACGTAAACAAATGCAAATCATCCTTTAAAATGCGCCGCAAAGTAATTCCACTGGCGTTAAAATGCTGAGCACGGTGGCGATACGATACATTTGGGTCCTGGGCAACACTCTCTCTTACCATTTCAATCAGTTCATTGGAACGTCTTGGTCGTTGATGAACAACATGTGGACGATCTCCCACTGTCCCGTGCTCAACAAAATTTGAAAACAAACGACGAATAGTGTTGTCAGATGGTGCCTGTTTGTCGCGATATTTTCGACGATATGCACGTTGAGTTAACACAACTGAACGACTATTTTCAATGTAAAGCGTCACTATTTCAGCGCGTTCTTTCGGAGTGAAGCGATTCATGATTAAAATTGTGCTGAACTGAGGTTTTCAACACTGGCCTACTCAAGTCAATCGGTTCACTAATGACAAAGTTATTCAATATTTTCATACCGACATACCAACATATTCTAATGATCGAATTACTTAGTCGACATTTACTTTTTCTTTATTATTAGTATTATTATTTTTTTATTACCGTCAAATAATTCTGCTATGCGAAGGCAGTAGTGAATTGTGCTAATTTTTTTTCTGTGTTAAATTATTTTGTTTGTTGTGAGCGAATTTTCAGATAGGCATAACTTAATGCCACATATTCAGCCCACCGCCCAAATGGAAGCGCTTTCATCACCGGCTAAGAGTGGGGTAAGTTTGTGACTTGTCTTTTTTTATCCGAACGCTTTTGTTAATGTCCAAGCTTCTGCGCTAAGCAATTTCAAGCCAGAAAGAAATATTTAAAACGGCATAAATTTACTCCCTGCTTGTGTGCCTTCGCATCAGAAGAGCTAAATAGAGAGCCGAATAGTTTTTACAAGAGTACTGCTCTCACGCGGATAATGTCCAGTTATTCTTGTCGGTTTCGTAAACTCTTACAATTATAAAAACTTTTCTTAAGTTTTTATACTCTGTACATAAAATGTACAAGAGTATATTAGGTTTGCTGGAGCTGAAAATGTAACAGGCAGAAGGAGGCGTGGCAGACCCCACAAAGTATATATATTCGTCAGCATGACGAGACGAGTCGATCTAGCCCTATAAGAGGTAGAGACACCAAACTTTGCACAAAGATGCGTTATATGTGTACGCTGTGCAAGATTGTTTTATTTTTTGATTTTTCCCCCCACTTCCCCCCTATGGGGGTTTTCCCGATTTTCCATTCATATAATCGCCTATATCTTTAGTCCCAGATGCCTTATGTGAATATGCAGAAAATGTGTATTTTGGAATTTCCCTCGCACCCCCCTCTCCTATGCAAATCGCGATTTTCTCTAACTGCCGTAATTCTTGGAATTTCGAACGCAAATTTTGCAAATGCCTTCAGTTAGTTATTATGTGTCCGTAAGCCACTTTCACTATGATAGACCGATTTGACAAGAAGTTATAGCCATAAATATATTTCCTGCTGCAGCGCTGCCCGCAGCTGTTGTTGATGTTGCTGTTTGGTTGACTGCTAACATGTTTACTCAGACACGAATATACGAGCATATACATACATACACTCACATAGACGCAATTGCTTTGTATATGTGCAATTATACACCCTTTACGTGAGTTCGAATACCAAAAGAGGTAAAATCGATCAAAATTTGTTTTGTAATTCTCTTATTTTTTTAAATTTCTATAATTGTTCTAAACATATGTACAGAGTATTTCAAAGTCGGGACACCCGACTTTAGCTTTTTTACTTGTTTTTCATTTTTTTTGTTTCATACTTCTTTTTGCATAAGCAATAATCGAATACAGCTAGAGCATAAAACACAGCTGTTCTAAAATCTATTTGTTTGTACTTATGCCATATGATTTGTTTGTCTGTTTATTAGCTATTAAGAACCTATTTAATAAATATAAGTCAACATTGAACTCATGCTGGCCAACGCTTCTGTGTAGGGTTTATAAAAAAGGGGGGCAATGATAACCATGGTTGGGTGGGCGAATTTAATCCACAAGCACAGCAGTGGTTATAGCACATTGCACATAAACGCCATCTTCAACCTATTCTATCCTATATCTACTTTATTTATCGGTCTGTCCCTAATTTTCTATTAGCTAGCAACTAGCACGCTCCCTTTTTTTTTTAATATTGTAATGTAATAGTTAGAGTAGCACCCGACATATTTATTTCTGAGCTGGACGGATTCCCACCCCAAAGCCGACAAACTAGAGCCGGAAAACTGAGCATGCGCCAGTCTTAGATAGTTAAACAGTCCTTGGTAGCCGCTAAGCGAGCGGTTAAACGTTACACGCTACATGATAGACGACGGTATATTGATCCTATATATGGACGATATCATTATTCCATCAAAAGATGAGCAAGAAGGACTCAGAAAGTTAGAAAAGGTATTGTGCCTCGCAGAAATCTCAGGATTGCGCATTAAATGGGAAAAATCTCAGGTGTTACAGCGTAAGGTGAATTTTTTGGGCTATACAATAGATAATTCAACAATAAGACCATCTAAAGAGAAGACTTCGGCAGTTGAAAGCTTTCCAATTCCGAAAGACCGGAAATAAGTTCAACGTTATTTGGGCCTCACATCCTATTTCCGTAGATTTGTTAGGGATTTTGCTGTCGTTGCCAGACCACTGACAAATTTGATGAAGAAGGATGTTTGTTTCAAAAAGGGTGACGAAGAGTTATCAGCGTTCAATTAGTTGAAAGTTAATTTATCCTGTTCCCCTGTTTGATCAGAACGGGTATACAGAAGTTCATTGCGATGCAAGTATGTATGGGTATGGTGCGATACTCTTGCAAAAGGACTCAAAAGACCAAAGTCTCCACCCGGTGGAATATATGAGTCGTAAGACAACCCCAGCTGAAGAAAAGTATCCTTCATACGAGCTTGAAGTACTCGCTATAGTGCAGGCTCTAAAGAAGTGGAGAGTTTATTTGCTTGGTAGAAAGGGACAGGGATGAAACACGTTGATGCATTGAGTAGAGTGCATTGTTTATTGTTGGCAGATTCACTAAGACACCGAATAAAGCAAGCTTGCACAAGGACCCAGTTAAGGAAATGATTGTAATACCAACCAGGATGGAAAACGAAATCATAATGACAGCTCATCGTCAAGGGCATTTTGGTGTTATGAGCGTCGCGAAATTTGGAAAGAAAGAAGGGTTTTTGAATGTAGTCGACAAATCTGATGAGCCTTTGCAAACGTATCATATTGACCATATTGGACCGATGGAGTTGACTAAGAAACAATATAACCACGTTTTAGTAGTTGGCGATGCTTTTCTAAATTTGTTTAGCTTTATCTAACAAAGAGTACAAGCTCCGATGAGGTGGTTGACAAGTTGCAAAAACAGGGCGAAGTGTTTGGAAACCCAAAGCGCTTGATCACAGATAGAGGGACTGCAAACGTGTTTGAAGAATTTTGTAAGGAACAGAGTATCCAACTTTTTCTGATAGCCACAGGAGTGTCGCGTGGTAATGGACAGGTGGAGCGTATTAATAGGGTCGTTACTACTATGTTAACCAAACTTTGCGTAGAGGATCCGAAAGCCTGGTACAAGCATGTAGATAGGGTACAATCGTTTATAAATTCCACTCCTCCGAGAAGTACTAAGATCTATCCATTTAAGATTCTGACAGGCATACAAATGAGAACCAAGTATTACAGTGATTTAGAAAAGCTTGTAGAGGAAGAGTATATTTTGGAGTTGCAGCAGGAGAAAGAAGATATTCGCAAGACAGCTAAAGAAAACATAGCGCAAATACAAGATGAAAATCGCAAGTCATTCAACAGGTCCCGGAAGCCAGAAAAATAGTACCAAGTCAATGATATGGTAGCTATTAAGCATACCCAATTTGGCGCCGGATTGAAGCTGAAAGGAAAATGTTTGGGTCTTTATGTTGTGACGCGCAAACGACGTGTGGTGTACTTATTATTAACGGAGTTTCTGGAGCACATTTTTACTCACTCGTAGGGAACTCACTAAGGATCTCTACATACATATATGGCTATAACTTCCTGTTAAATCGGCCTATCATTATGAAACTCGACATACGAACTCATAATCAATAACGGGAGTTATTTTACAAATTTCAATAAAAAATTCCAAGAATAAAGGGATTTATGGATTGATGAGGGGGCAGAGGGGGCACATAAGGCATCTTAGACTAAAATTGTGTCCTTAGGTCTCCTAGTCTCCGAGGTATAGGCGATTATACGATTGGAAAATCATCAAACACATCAAAAAAATAAAACAAACTTGCACAGCGTACACACATGACGCATCTTTGTGCAAAATTTGGTGTCTAGCTCTTATAGTCTCTGAGATCCAGGTGTTCATAAGACAGACGGACAGACAGACATAGATCGACTCGTCTCGTCATGCTGATCAAGAATATATATACTATATATACGCCTCCTTCTGCCTGTTAAATTTTTCAGCTCGCGCAAACCTAGTATACTCTTGTACATTTCATGTACAGAGTATAAATATGTTTTATATATATAGATGATATAATCATGTTTCAAAAAGATGTCGATACTCACTGGAATACTTGGCCACAATTTTTTAAGCACTGCAGAATGCGGGTTTATTAAAAATAAAGTCGAATTCCTCGGTTTTGTCGTCTCTGACCACTGAAGCAAGACACATCCAAATAAAGTCGCAGCGACAGCAAACTATCCCTACCCCAAATTAAGAGACTTAAGATCTTTTCTGGGCTTTCCGGCTATCACAGATGATTTATACAAAATTACGCTAAATTAGCAAGCCCCTTACCTCTATGTTAAGAGGGGAGGATAGACATGTGTCCAAAAGATTGTCATCGAAAAAACATATTTCATTAAACGAAGGGGCACTAGAAGCCTTTAGAAAATAATTAGTAGTCTTATATCTCAAATGGCATAATTCTCTGTTATACAAATTTCAATAAGAAGTTTCACCTGACTACTGATGCCTCTAATTTTGCAATAAGAGCAGTGCTCTCTGACCAACCAATAGCATTCCTTTCCAGAACACTATTCAAAGCTGAGGAAAACTATGCAGCTAATGAGAAAGAGATGCTTAGCATTATTATGGCACTCAAAACTCGCAAAAATTACCTGTACGGTAAAGCAAATGTAAAGATCTTTACAGATCATCAACCTTTAACTCATTCTTTAAGTAGTTGGAATAGAAATGCCAGAATAAAGAGATGGAAGGCTTTTCTAGAATATGATTATGAAATATTTTACAAGCCGGGAAAAGAAAATATAGAACAAATCAATTCAATAGCCACAACCTCAACATAGCGGAGAAAGTTCAGCCAACGCATTAATATGGTTAATATAGTATGGAAATTCCAATTAACGTTTTTAATAACCAAATATTTATTAATAAAGCAACAGACACAAATTACACCTTTTTAATACATTTCCCAACACTTCACAGACAAGTAATAACACGACCATCTTACTCAAATCACGACGTACTCGACATACACAAAAGATATCTAAACCCTTCCGTAATAAATGACATTTTTTGAAGATATAATAAGAAAAATTCAAACGATTTACCCTTCACACTTTAAAAACATAAAATGTAGATTCACGCACTTACAGGTAGAAGATATTCCAAACGAAACGCAACAAGAGGAAACAATTTTACAAATACACAATAGGGCACTGTTGACGCCGTTTCCTTTTGTGCCCCAACATTTTTTTACTGGCTCGAAATTTGTTGAATTTTTTCTTAGAGTATACAAACTAAATTTGAAGTCACTCGGTTGAGAAATTCAGATTTTTCATACAAACTATGAAGCCTGTTTTCACTATAGGAGTTTTCCTGTAAAAAAAATGTTGGGGCACAAAAGGAAACCGCGTCAACAGCTCACAGCCGAAACGTTAAAAACTAGAAAGCTGAAATTTGGCCTCAAGTATCCTATTATAGTGTAGGTGTGCACTAAAAAGGGGATTTGGAAAATTCGAGTTCCAAAGGGGGGAAAACAAAATCCACATTTTTCAACCGATCGACTTAAAACTCGTTTTTAGTCGTTTATAAAATCAATAAAAGAATACAAATAAAACTGCATATTTATACTCTGTACATGAAATATAAAAGAGTATACTTGTATAACCATACATAGTACTTATTGTAATTTATGCCCTAGCTCTCGAATCGTACCAAAGTAATTTGCTATTTGGGAAATGAACTCTTAAGAAACTTTAGAGAGTGTCGGCAGAGAAATATCATATCATATCAATTATCCTGTGCATATTATATAAGGTGTGTTCCACAATAAACAGGACTTTAAAAAAAAACAGAACAAATGGTTTTTTCGGCAAAATCAATTTATTTTATTCAAAATAGTCTCCTTCTGCTTCAATACATCTTTTTGCACGATCCAAAAGCATGTGGAACGAGTGTTTTAGCTCGTTGGCAGGTATGGCATCTACGTCTGCATAACGCTTTCCTTTCATGGGTAAATAAATTTTTCCGAAAAGGTATAAGTCGCACGGTGCCATATCAGGTGAATACGGCGAGTGGTTAATGGTTAAAATGTGATTTTTGATCAAATAATCGGTCACAAGCGTCGATCGTCTGAGCAATTTTTGGTCGTCAGTCAATTTGTGCGGAACAAACCGTGCACACACCTTTCGTAAGCCCAAATGTCAAAATGTCAAAATGCGATAAATCGATGTTTTGGAGATGTTCAATTCCATTTCCATCAATTTCAATGATGATTTCGGCTGATTTTTGATGAATTAACGCACAGCTTCGATGGAATTTTCGGTGATCACGAATTTTGATTGGCCCACATGTTGATCGTCATTTATGTCCTCACGACCACTTTGAAAACGTTGAAACCACTCGTACACTCTCCTACGGGATAGGCAATCATCGCCATAAACTTGTTCCATCAATTGAAACGTTTCGGTAAAAGTTTTACCAATTTCAAAACAAAATTTAATGTTGGCTCTAGATCATTGTCGCACCGATACCACAAACATACTGACACTTAAAACGCAAAACCTTCACTTCCAATCGATGAAATGTTCTCACTGGACAATCGATAAAGATAGCAGATTCTAACGCACCAGTCGACATATAGATAGCGCCACCAGGGGGCGCTAGATTCATTAAGTCCTGTTTGCTTTGGAACGCACCTTGTAAGCACACGAAACTATTATGCCCTTTGGTTACGGGGCATAAAAAGAAGCTAGGAGCGTATTTTTGCATTATTTCTAAAATTTTTAATTCAATAATATGTGTTATAATAATAAGTCTAATATTTAAAATGCGTAATGCTAAAGAGCTGCTAAGACACCATTCCAAAGTAAGTTGTTAATCCCAACATGGATTCACAATACGTACCCACATATGTATGTATACGTACCCATCGTTTGTATAAATTCGCAATTCTACGATAACTTTGATATTTCAATTAGTCTTCAGCCTTGATGGTTGCGGCGTGATTCGAACCAAAACCATATTCAGATACAAACATTGTGGGTTTCCTGCTAGCTCGTTAAGGATATGATATTTACGATTGAAATGGGAATAATAGCTTGCTTTGGCATGTTTTCTTAGCAGTTCTTTTTGAATCAAGCCATATCAGTTTTATTACTAGAAATGTCCGTAAAATCGATATTTTATAAAAATCGATCGAAACATCGAATCTAAAAACATCGAGTTAAAATCGAAAACAATCCCTTGCGATGTATCGATGCATATTTACATCACTAGACAAAGCTGACTGTCGACGCTTACATTTGACTGACTAATCCTATATAAGTCCTGTAAAGCACTCAGCTGTCAGCAACAGCTGACTTTTGAAGATTATATTTGACTGGCTAATTTTGTTTTAATTCTTAACGTACTAAATTAAATAAAAAACTAATATGTAATTTTGTTATGTATGTTATCGAAGTAATGAATTATCATCCCTAATTTTATGTGTTGAGTATCATCCCTAGCGTCACTTGTTCTTTTGCTGCTATGAAATAAAGAGCAATTCATTTGTATCATTTCGTAAATATTGGACATAATAGTGGTGTCAGAAGTGGTTGAAAATGAGTATCTCTAACGAGCAATTGAATGAGATTATAAGTTCACTGGCTGGCGCCTTTCGGGCAGCAGTGCAACAGGGTCAAGATGCAACTGCCCAAAATGCAACAACTTCCACGAAAATACCGCAGTTTGCCAAACTACAAAGGCGGAGATGATTCTACAGTGGAAGACTACTTCAAACGATTCGACTGGGCATTACAACTGAGTAAGGTACCTCCTGTAGAGCACCACAACTACGCACGGGTGCATATGGGTGCAGAATTAAATACAGCGCTACGTATTTTAATAAGCCCAAATCGGCCCGAGTCGCTGCAGTACGGGGAGATTAAGAAAGTACCAATTGATCACTTTGATGGAAAGCGTAATGTGTACGCAGAAAGTTTTAAGTTTCGACAACTACGTCAGGAGCCAGAGGAACCACTTGCAAAATTCGTTTTACGCCTAAAAGAGGCAGCAACATTTTGTGAGTATGGGCCGTTCCTCGATAGAATGTTGATAGAACAAATGTTGTTTGGGATGGCAAGTCGCTATATCTGCGATGAGGTGATCGCCAAGCAGCCAGCCACATTCGCGGACGCGTACGAAGCCGCATTTTCAAGAGAACTTCTATTACGATCAGCCGATGTTGTCAAAGAGAACGTCACATCGGAGACGGAACCTACATGCAAACTAGGATCCATGGCAATGCGCAAGAAACCAAAGAACGATATGAAGCAAGACATCAAGTGCTACGGCTGTGGAAGCCAGCATCTTCGTAAAGTCTGCAAATTCAAAAACGAGAAATGCTTTATATGCGGAAAGGTTGGGCATATAAGCAGGGTATGTAAGTCCAACACCAAGCAGATTTCAGATACTACAGATTCAGATGAGAAGGAGACAATACGGAATGTACGACCGACAAATTCAATTAATTCAGTCAACTCAGCGGGCAGGAAATTGATAATGGTGAACATTGAGGGAGCCCAAACGCCAATGGAGCTAGACACAGGTGCTCCGTGCAGCATAATTAACGAGAAAGCATTTCATAAAATTATGCCTGCAATTCGACTGCACAAGACTGATCGCAAATTTCTAGCTACACAGGTCATAAGATTATTATAATACGACACGCAAATTGTTCCTGTATGTAGTAAAAGGAGGTGTGGACACGCTCTGTGGGAGAGAGTGGATTTCACAATTTGCAAAAGAGATCAATTTCAATAAATTATTTACGGACAATTCTGCTGCAGGATCCATGGATTTAGAGATATTTTCGTTAAGTGGCAGGGTGGTGAAAACAATTCAAACTCAAATAACAGGCCTCCCAGAGAGTAAGAAAATACACTTGCAGCAATTACTGACAAAATTAGATTCTATATTTAGCTCATCAGCGGGCACATTCAAAGGCCCACTAGTCAAAGTGCATCTCAAAGAGGGCGCCAAACCCATGTTCGCGCGAGCTAGAGAGGTACCCTTTGCACTTCGCGATGCTTATGCCAAAGAAATTGATGCCAAAATTGCAACAGGATTCTACAAGAAGGTTGACTATTCAGAATGGGCATCGACGACACACATAGTTACAAAAAAGACAGGCGGTATACGAATCACTGGAAACTACAAGCCTACGGTAAATTCACAGATGATCATCGACGAGCATCCAATTCCAAGAGCAGAAGACATATTTAACCAGATGAAAGGAGCTACAATATTCGCGCATTTAGATGTTACGGATGCTTATTCACATTTTCGTATAGATGACGATTTCGCACACGTGCTGACGCTAAACACGGTCACACACGGACTTATTCGACCAACACGCACAGTGTATGGGGCCGCTAACATACCGGCAATATGGCAACGAACAATGGAATCAACCTTACAGGGTATTCCCAACGTGCGCAACTTCTTTGATGACATTTTATTATATGCATCAAACGCAGATGAATTACTGAAAACATTGGAGACGACATTGGAGAGACTGCTGAACCTTGGTTTCAGACTAAATAAGCGAAAATGTGTGTTTGCCGCATCAGCAGTAGAATTCTTGGGTCATAGAATTGACGCCAAAGGTATACATAAATCAATGAAACATATCGAGGCCATACTACAGGCGCCCAAGCCAACGACAATCGAACATTTACAACTGTTTCTAGGAAAAGCAGCATACTACTCGAATTTCATACCGAACTTCGCAACATTGTAGAACGGCCGCTACGAGATGTTATAAAAGGAAAATTTTATTGGTCTCAACAAACGGAAGCGGCGTACAATGAAATCAAACAAATTCTGATTTCGCCTTAAGATTTAATACCCTATGATCCATCTCTTCTATTGGTGCTGGCTACGGACGCTAGCAAAACAGGAATTGGCGCAGTGTTGTCACACCAGATAGAGAATAATGAGGAACGTCCAATCGCTTACGCTAGCCGCACTCTGAGCCAGACGGAACAACGATACTCACAGATCGATAAGGAAGCACTTGCGATCGTCTGGGCTGTGCAAAGATTCTTCAAATACTTATATGCAAGAAACTGGACACTTATTACGGACAACAAGCCACTTGCACAAATACTTCAACCTACGAAGTCTCTACCGGTGCTATGCATTTCGCGGGTGGCGAACTATGCTGATTTTCTGAGCAACTTCAACTTCACCGTAATCACAAAAAGATCGAAAGAGAACGTAAATGCAGACTACTTTTCAAGATTGCCACTCGCAGTAACATGTAACTTCAACAAGATTAGCGCAGAAGAGCTGGACGAATTTAACCAATTCATAGTACGACAAGTTAACCAGCTGCCAGTCACAGCATCAACTATCTCACGAGAAACCAGAAAGGATCAACACTTGGGGAAAATTCTACAAATGCTGGAAAACGGTCAAAACCCGTCCCGAAATAGCTATAAATCACCGGAGTGCAGATACGAACACACATTTGGGTGCATTACATTCGAACATCGAGTGGTAATTCCTCCAATGTTGCAACGAATTCTTGATGAACTACATAGGGCCCATTTGGGTGTGGTGAAGATGAAAGGCATCGCACGGTCTTTCGTCTACTGGCCGGGAATCGACAAGGACATCGAAAAAACTGCAGGAACATGCGATATGTGCGCAAAACACGCGGTCAGGCCGCCCAAATGTTCCGACCACTATTGGGAATATCCCAAATCGCCATGGGAGCGCATCCATATTGACTACGCGGGACCATTTGAAGGAGCCATGTTACTGGTAGTTACAGACGCATACTCGAAGTGGCTAGAGGTATTGGTCACAAAAACAGCTGCAGCATCCGCAACGATCGCATTGGTGGAATTCAGCGGAATTTAATCAATATTTATCTTATGTAGGCGTCAAATACCATAAACTAACGGCGCCTTACCATCCCGCAACGAATGGACAAGTGGAACGGCCTTAAAGCAATGCAAACCACGCCCGGCAATCTAAAAAGCAACATAAATGAATTCTTGCGACACTACAGAAACGCGCCACACTGCACAACAGGCGAGTCCCCTGCAAAACTATTTCTGGGCCGAAATCTACGCACACGATTGGAGTTGATCAGACCGGAAAGTACACATGAAAAGATGACTGCGAAACAATTCGTGAAATGCAAATCAACAGACAATTCGACTGTAATGAGGTAGTGTACTTTTTGTCTGGAAACCCACGAATGGAAAAGTGGATTCGTGGTAAAGTAACAAGACGGCTTGGTAATCTTCATTATGAGATTCTGCATAACAATAATGAAGAAAAGATGGCAAGCTCTACACCAATCTACAAGCAACCAGCACCGATAAAGAAAACAACAGTAAAGATCAGCATACTACACTCGACGGGCAATTGGCCGGGCTCGAAGAAAGCAGTCAGTTTTGTACCCCAATCGCTTCACGCACAGCTGACAACTACACTCGCTTCTCTGAGAGTCCACAAACAACACCACCACGAAGCTCATCTAGACCGGAGGAACATCAGTCACAAGCCGAGCAAAACAACCGCCGTTCGACTAGAGTACGGAAGCCAAAAATTATATTTTCACCATCTCCTTAGAAGGGGAAGAATTGTTATGTATGTTATCGAACTAATGAATTATCATCCCTAATTTTATGTATTAAGTATCATCCCTAGCGCCACTTGTACTTTTGCTGCTATGAAATAGGGATGTAAATCGAAGGGAAAACATCGATGTTGATGTACATCGATGTCTCGTTATAAAAAATCGATGCATGGTCGATGCATCGCAAAAAAACATCGATGCATCGATGTTTTAAAAAATTAACTTTCCATAGAAAAAAAGCTATTATTAGGGAGCTAATCAGCAGAGAAGCTTGAAATAAAAAGTGTTTATATATCAAAAGAGACTGTCATAGCATTTTACTTAATGTTGTTAATCAAAATAGTACTCGTAATATTGACTTTTGATGAACTTGTATGGCTTACTTAAAAAAACTTATTATAACAGTTTTTAAAATAACGACGCGTTGCAGCTACACCTCTTAGGCATATTAAGTGTGACATTACATACGAAAAAAAGAAGATCAAATACTTAACAACCTAAAATTTATATTATAAAATACACATTTTAACGAAAACATCAAATAATTTATGATATAAATATACATACCATTTTCGGTAAACCACACAAAGAAATGTGACCGTCAAACAAAACATGAATAATGTTCGATGTTTGGACAAACATCGATGGATCGACGATGCATCGTTAGCAAAAAAACATCGGAAAACATCGATGCATCGTGGTAAAAACATCGTCGATGCTCGATACATCGATGTTTTTTTACATCCCTACTATGAAATAAAGAGCAATTCATTTGTATAATTTCGTAAATATTGGACATAATAAATTTGCATTAATATTTGTTGAAATTAATAGTTATTTTGAATAAGCTAAATATCTAAACCATCTGGCAACACCTATATTATTTTACGCTACTCATCTGTATGCTATCTTCAGTTTTCATTAAACCATCTTTGAGTACACACTCTAAATTACTGTGTTGTTCACTCCAACAAATTGGTTATGGGCCCAGAGAACAAAAGTTCGGTTAAGAAAAACGACTAGAAAGCGTCCAAATGAAAACTCGTGAAAGATTTAGACAAATTCAAATTGAAAAATTGAGCGAAGACAATTATGATGTGTGCAGCATTTCAATGCGTAGTGTGCTCATTACATCAGATTTGTGGAAAGGTGTGTCTGGCCAATATGTTAAAACAGAATGTAATTGATCAGAAGGCGCTGGCATGTTTAATTTTAAATGTGAAACCAACACAGTTGATGTACATAAAGTCGTACACAACAGCCGCGGAAGCATGGCCAAAGCTTCCTATAAAAAGTTGTTGCGTTCAAATGCAAGAAGGGCATAATGTGGTTCAATATGTGAACTTTTTTAATGAAACGGTGGAAAAACTTACTGAATTACATATAAAAATAAATGATGAGCTAAGAACTATAATGTTATTATCCAGTTTCGTTGTAAAGCTTTGTGAAGGCAATTGAAACGCGCGACACGCTGCAGCCTTTCGAAACTGTAAAATTGAAGCTTCTGAAACAGGCGTTAGGAGAAATGACGAAAAGAAGCGTTTCAAAGGCAAATGTAACAGAATTAGTCATCGTGCGAATGAATAAAGAACAACGTAAGAAAGAAAACGAATGCAAATAGCAAATGTATATTTTGGAATTTCCCTCCCTCCCCCCTCTCCTAGCAAATGCGATTTTCTCTAACTCCCGTAATTCTTGGAATTTCGAACTAAAATTTAATACCCCCAGTTGGTTATTATGTGTCCGTGTGTCAAGTTTCACTATGATAGACCGATTAAACAAGAAGTTATAGCCATAAATATATTTGCTGCTGCAGCGCTGCTCAAGCGCTGCCCGCGGCTGTTGTTGATGTTGCTGTTTAGTTGACTGCGAAAATGCTTACACATACATACACTCACATAGACGCAATTGCTTTGTATATGTGCAATTATATACCCTTTACGTGAGTTCGAATACCGAGAAAGGTAAAATCGATCAAATTTTTTTAAATTGTCTTATTTTTTATTTTCTATAATTATTGTAAACATATGTACAGAGTATTTCAAAGTCGGGACACCCGACTTTAGCTTTTTTACTTGTTATACTCTGTACATGAAATATTTTATTTTATTTTATTTAGTACATCAACAATAATTCTGTCGATTGTTATATTATGATCTAACGTAATATAACAATTTAAACTCAACTTAAAAGATAAGAAAGCCTAACGCAAATCTGTAGAATAACGTCTATTAATGCCTCCGACACGTTGGGGGAATTTTATTTGCCAGTTGGCCAGCTATGCCCCGATTCACAGACATGTGTGTATACAAAAAGTAAGTAGAGGAGGAAAATTAATTCTATTTAAGAACAAATTAGAAAAAGTAAGAAGTAGAAAGAGAAAGAGGAAATGAGAAAAAAAAAGAAGGAAAGAGAGAGAGAGAGAGAAACAGGGAAAGAGAAAGGTGGAAAGAGAGAGACGAAAGAAAAAAGGGGAAATCTCCAACCCGGTGGGGGAAAATTTAAATGCCAGTCCGGCAAGCTATGCCCCAACGCACAGCAGTAAGTGGTCAGAGATTTCCCCGAAGACAACTATAAAGAATAATATTGATAGAACAGAGAGAGAGAGAGAGAAAGAGAGTCCTGTCGAAAGTAAATGTGAAAGATCATTATAATGGCTGCACATGACCCGAAAACGAAAATGTACAAGAGTATATTAGGTTTGCGGGAGCTGAAAATTTAACAGGCAGAAGGAGGCGTGACAGACCCCACACGCTGTGCAAGTTTGTTTTATTTTTTTTATTTCCCCCCCACTTCCCCTCTATGGGGGTTTTCCCGAATTTTAATTTGTATAATCGCCTCTATCTCGGAGACTATAAGACCTAAGGACACCAAAGATGCAATCCAACATGCCTTATGTGAATACGCAGAAAATGTATATTTTGGACTTTCCCTACCTCCCCCTCTCCCCCTCAAATCGTAACTTCCGTAATTCTTGGAATTTCGAACTAAAATTTTGCAAATGCCCCCAGTTAGTTATTATGTGTCCGTATGCCAAGTTTCACTATGATAGACCGATTTAACAAGAAGTTTTAGCCATAAATATATTTGCTGCTGCAGCGCTGCCCGCGGCTGTTGATGCTGGTGCTTTGGTTGTCTGCACACATGTTTACACAGACACGAATAGATTCGAATAGGCATACATACACTCACACAGACACAATTGCTATGTAAATGTGCAATTATACACCCTTTACGTGAGTTCGAATACCGAGAGAGGTAAAATCGATCCAATTTTTTTTTTCTTAATTTTTTTTATTTTCTATAATTATTGTAACATATGTACAGAGTATTTCAAAGTCGGGACACCCGACTTTAGCTTTTTTACTTGTTTTTTTTTATCAGTGAGAAAAACTACACTGTATGGTAATTTCATTACTTTCAATAAAAAAGTTGCATTTGTTAAAAACAAACAAGGCCAAGTAACGTTGCGTACAAGAAGATAATTTGTATCTATTTAAAATCAGATTTGTATAGGGTGAGTTTGATACAAAACATCACAAAAATGCAGCATATCTGAACAAAATAATAATCATCGTGAGTCAAATATTGAGGTTTCACAGCAGCAACCAGTTGCACAAATCGCTGCAAAACCAGTTGATAGTCAGTGCAAGCGATGCGGAGCAAATTTTCACTGAGGAGGAAAATGAACCAGAAATTACAACAGCAGAAGCAATTTCTGAACTTCTTGGAGGATTTCGAGCGCCGCAGTGCGTAGAAGATGTATTGAAGAGCGAGCATGCTCACGACTGGCAGAATTCAATGCAAGCAGAATATGATGCCCTATTGGCAAATGACACGATCTACCCCCAGGGCAGAAAGCAATTGGATCTAAATGGGTCTTCAGAGTCAAACAGGATAAACGTGGAAACATTCATAGTTTTAAGCCCAGACTCATCGCCCAAGGTTGCGAACAAAAGAGCACGCGCACTCTTCCATCCGCTCCTTGAGTCGTTCCCTCGACGACTCCCAGCATTCACTGCTGCGGTGGCAGGTTGTCCTCGTGGACGAGAACCACCGTGCCGACCTCGAGATCGGGCTGACCTACTGCCTTGCCGCAGTCCGGCACTTCCTATTGCCTTTAGGAGAAGCCTTTTTTCGGATTTAACCGCTGCCTCCCAAAGGCCGCCGAAATGCGATGCTCGTGGGGGAATAAACACGAATGTTATTCCCTTCGTGGCAGCAGCTGAAGCGATGGCATCCTTGTTGGCGTTGAAGCTGCTCTTGAACTCCGCCAACATGCATGCAGCACCCACAAAATTGGTGGCATTGTCGCAGTACAAGCGCTTCACAAGCCCACTGCGGTCGACAAATCTAGATCAACACATTATAAATTAATTAGATGTCAGGTCGATTTCTATATGCACAGCTTTAGAAGTATAACACACGAATACTGCGACATACATTTTGGCCGGGGCTCTGACACGAATTCCCATCGAGACAGGTATTGGACCACAAAAGTCCACTCCGCTTATCTCATCACGAGGATTCCACACAATGCCTAAAGCATTTGTGTCTTCTTGTTGTCCAATGACGGGTTCGTCAGAAGGCTGGACGTTAAAATCCTTACATTTTGATGACCATTTTGCAAAAACAAACCCAAATGGTTTTAAAACTGCATTAAGTTCGCCTGAACTGAACAGTTTTAACAGCTGAAATTCTTCCACAGTGTCTGCGCCAGATAGCAAATCATCCATATAAAAATCAGAAGCTAATGACTTAGAAGCCAGTGGATGTGACTGGGCGTGCAGGTCACTCAAATATTTAAGGCATCGAATTGCCAAAAACGATGCCGAAGCGGTACCATATGTGACCGTATTTAATCGGTATATTTGAAGTGGCTCTATGGGGCTTTTCCTCCAAGTGATTAACTGAAAATTGGGCTGTGATTCTTCGACTTTAACCTGCCGGTACACTTTGGCAATGTCCGCCGACAGTGCAAATGGCCGAAGTCGAAACCTCAAAGTGGAGAATAAACATGGTTGGATGGTTGGACCCACCATAAGAATGTCATTTAATTACTTCTGTGACCACGTCTTGCTCGACGCGTCGAAAACTACTCGCAACTTCGTTGAGGTGCTTTGTGGTCTTAGCACACACTGGTATGGAATTCTCTCTCGGAATTCTATTGTCGGTAGCAGTCATATGGCCCAACGAAATATATTCCAACATAAAGTTGTTGTACATGACATATATTTCTGGCTGCTTAGCCATTCTTCTCTTAAGTGCCAAAAAACGAGCATTCGAGAATGCCAAGACACTGAGGGCTAGATTTAAATGGCAATGCGACACTTAGCCGACCCGAGGGCAAACGAGTGATCGAATTCACGAATGATTCCTCACAAAGCATCTGTTCCGGGGTATATAAATTAGCTTCAGTTAAATTTGGAACTTCTTCCAACTCCCAGAACTTGCGAACAAGTGTGTCTAAATTAATAAGTTCATGATTAGGTGAGATATCATGACTTGAGCTTACAATGGACGCAGAACAAGATTCGGGTGAGCTCGCAGACTGGCATCGACCGGCCACTATCCAGCCGAGGGCTGTTGCTTGCTTGTTGGAGACTCACTTGTTCCCTTTACGTGCCCTTCTCTCAAAAGCTCGAAAAATGCATCTGCTCCAAGAAGCATATCAATACGTTGTGGCCTATGAAATTGAGGATCTGCCAACTGAAGATCCTCAGCCACATCAACGTTTACCACAGCTTTTTCAGGCTGGTAAGACGAAATAGCGCTCAATATTCTAAATTCCGAATCAAACGAAAAATTGCCAATGCGTGAAGCTGCACAACATGCGTGACGTTTGCACAACATGTCTTACATCAGATTTTCGTTTACCTATACCAAGCAAGCTTATATCTTTTCTTTCCCATTTTAGATTCAACGATTTGGCCAACTCTTCCGTCATGAAATTGACTTAGGAACCAGAATCGAGTAAGGCCCTGGCTAGTTGGAAAGTTTCTGATTGATCCATAACTTGAACAACTGCCGTAGCTAATATGACCTGATCAGATACAGTAGTTGCATGGTTAACAACCGAAGTTTGTGCTGGCGTTGCCGGCAGGGCAATTACTGACTGACTAATAGGTGCAGGATGTGGCCCGTTTGTCGCATATTTATGCAGGATTGTGTGGTGTGGTATCGAGCAAACTCTACACCCAACTGATTTGCACACTTTCGTTGTATGACCCTTTCTAAGGCCGTTTATGCATAAGAGAGACAGTTTCACAGTTTCAGTTATCACTGCAAATTGGGTACACGAATGTATGTAGTGCTCATTCGACTGGCAGAACGGACATTTCGGACCAGACGGCTGACTAGGCTGAGCAACTGGTAGCGCAACTTTACTACTTTTTTTTCGCATAATTGGCACAACTTTATTGACGCACAAGACGATTCTTCAGCGGACAAGTGCTGATAACGTCGATTGAGCGCAGCCTCCAATCTTCCCAAGACGGAAGACGGCTGTAGTCAAGGCTTTCCTCCCACTTTGAACGTGTAGTGGGGTCAACTTTGCTCATAACCAAATGTATGAGCATTAAGTTTGAAATTTGTTTATCATTGCCTAACGACAACAAGGACTCGTAGCTGGCGCGAACATTATCAATCAATGAACGCAACGACACAGCTGACGCGCCTTGAAACTTGGGCAAATCAAAAAGTTTGGCAATGCTATCAAATACGATAAGGCACTATTATCGTACACGCGCTTAAGCGCTTCTTTTTCTAGGCATGAAAGCAGGTGGTTAAAATTTTGAATATTGGACAAAGATGAATCGTCGTCGACCAAGCTTTCAAAAAGCCCAATGAAGTTTTTTAATCGGAATAGTTTTCGCTAAATTTTGGCAACTTTATCGATGGAAGTTGCCAGCTATGAGATGGTCCAATTCCACAATAAGTAATTGGCTAGACTATCCCTATGGAGTTTTGCCCGTCCACCTCTGCTCATGAGCAATGCCTTTGCTGTGACACACAGACTTTCTAAGTCTGCTCTAGAAGCTAGAGAAGGATTTATGTTGTCGAGCTCTTCCTGTATTTTGAATGCCTTTTCTATATACCTATTCAAAATTTCTAGCCTGCACTCAACCTCGCACGGTTCGATGACTGGGGTACTCTGAATGGAGCGTTTAATGTGTTCAATGTCGCGAACCATATTGATCCTTTATTATTTAAAGCGGTGTTTAGGTAAACTTCAATAACAGCTGGCGATTATCAAGTCTAATGCTAATATACTAATGGACAGGTACAATAGCCAGTGTATTAGAGCTGCACGCCTTGAGTTAGCTGCCTACAAATGTGGACAAACTCAAACGTGTGCCTAATATATTTGGCCGGCACTGTTCTATTAGGTAGCGCAGCTGATCGACGCAAAGCAAACACAAGTTCAATAACTCGAATTAATATTTGAATTATCAAACGTTTGCAGCGCAGCTACAATAGAATAAATATTCGGCAGCGACGCAGGCGCTAGCAGAACAAAGATCGACGGCTGACGCAACGAGAAAGCGCACAAGCAGCAAGTGCGAAGAGAACCGCCTCAAATTCTAAGTTGCTAGACGAATGCACAAAGCCAACGCACGATTGCTTGTTGCTTTGTGTGTGCCTATGTACAGCTGTAACCGTTTGCAGACCGAGCTGCAACGACGGACAGTGGACACAAGTACCAAAGCGCAACGACCCAACCGAAAATTTGGCGCGACTGAAACTTTTATATTCTATACATTACATATACATATAACATTAGCGCTCATATTAATTATCATTTCATAAGAGAAAAAGTTAAATGTAATGAAATATTTCTTGAATATGTATCCACTGGCAAAAGGATTGTGTAAACAAAAACACCAAGGCTTTGCAAAGTTACTTGGGTTGAATAAAAATTCGTAAAACAATACATATGTAGCTTAAGAGGAGCTAAATATGTAAACCTTCTGGCAACACCTATATTATTGTACGCTACTCATCTGTATGCTATCTTCAGTTTTCATTAAACCGTCTTTGAGTACACACTCTGAATTACTGCGTTGTTCACTCCAACAATATTAGCCAGCAAGAATTTGCGCCAATTAAATGTTGAAAAAATAGAACGTAAGAGACGTTTGAGAATCGAACCTGATCCCACCAAAGAATTTGTTGCTTGTTACGACCACGCTTTTTCCCTTTGGGATCCGGCTGGCTAATCGGCTCCTCTCCTTGGGTGGGTGGTTCCTACCCTATGCCCGCATGAGACAGCCGACGTTGCCCAAAGGGAAAAAGTGTGGTCGTAACAATATGGCGCCCAAATTTAATGGATATTTGAATTTTGAATGCCAAGAAGTAGCTGTGCTAGCGTAGGGCCCAGTACCACGTGTGGGAAGGAACCTGGACAGCAGCCGTACGCAGGCGTAGAGTTCTGGTAGAAATAAAAAACAAATGAAGCCGATGACTGGGTGAGCTCGATCGGACAGTAAGTCACGAAGGTGCGGATGTAAGCCCTTCGTTTCCGCCTGCCATTTGGAACGACGCTAGGCAATGAGTGCTATGGGGGGATTCCAATGCGTGAGTTTTTAGTGCGTTTCGTTATTTATCTATTTTGTTTGTTTGTTTTTAATTGTGTTTCTTGCGTCAATTCGCTTGTTCACAGTCGCTGTAGTATCATCGTGTTTGTCTGGTGGACGTAGAGTACCGGTGGCCCAGGATGACAAGTAAATTCTCCTGCGATGCACCGCTACGCATGATGAGCTAAAGCAGATGGTGGAAATAGCAGAATTGAGAGCCAAGAAGCAACGATTTAATTTGTTGGCTGCCTCATCGCCGTCAGGGCGATAAATATAGCAGGCAATGAATATTGCAGGATAGTGACTTAGGGCAGCTGTAAAAGGCGTAGAAATTTTAGGTGCCGTGTTTGGGTTCCGACTGAATGTGAGTCTCAGCCTCTATATACAGAAATTAAAAAGTAAATTCCTTTTCTTTTTTGTTGTTTACATTTTAATAAATTCTTACATAGTTTGCATAAATGGTTACATTTTCTTGTGTTTATTTTACCGTTTTTTATAGCCTGTGAAAGGCTATACTAGTTTTGTGCGCATGTATGTAACACACAGAAGGAGGCGTGGCAGACCCCACAAAATAAATATATTCTTGATCAGGGTGACAAGCCGAGTCGATATAGCCATGTCCGTCTGTCCGTCCGTCTGTATGAGAGCAAGGATCTCAGAAGGTACAAGAGCTAGAATAACCAAACTGGGTATCCAGATTCCCATAAGCCCTAGGCAGGTCAAGTTTATTTTTTTATTATGATGCACCCTCCCACTCCCCCGCAATTTTTGTTTTTTCCATAACTCCCGTAGTTCTTAGAATTTCGAACTAAAATTAGGTAGCTACATCCCGTTTATATATGTGATTATATGTCTGTATGCCTAGTTTCATCATGATAGGTCAATTCTGAAGAAAGTTATAACCATAAATAAAATCGCTGCTCATGCTCTGCTTGTAGCGCTGCCGGCAGCGCTGCCCGCAACTGTTGTTGTTGTTGCTGCATATAAACACGCTGACACGATTCTTATGTAAATGTATGCTGTTGAAACTGTACATGAACATGTCTTCAATTTAATTAAATAATTTAATTAATATACTTTTTTTTAATTATTAAAATTTTTTTTTCATTTTTTCCTTTTTGGTGGGAGGTACAGGATATTTAAGAGTTGAGCTTGCTCGATTTTAGCATTATTTTCTTGTTTTCATATTTATTCACGTAATTATCTATTTATTGGTGTACTTATTCATTTATTTAGTGGAGCACGATCTTCCGGCTACGCATCGTGCTGTCATGCACCATCTCTCTGGTCTTCATCGGAGATGCGCGCCATGCTGGTGCGTATTCCCACACACTGTCAGTTAGCGACCTGCAAGTACATCAATTAAGTTGATTATGCGAGAAGAGAACGCCGAGTCCAACAAGCACAAGGCGAGGAAGATTCATCAAGAAAGAAGAAACACCATCTGTCTAATGATGGCTGTGATGATGATATCTGGTCATTGATATATGGGCACGGAGCAACATCACCGTCGTAATGCACACAGGCTAGGCGCGACGATTCAGTTTTTTGGGACAGCCGTCAAGCCAACGATACGGCGCCGGTAGGCGAGTCGCAGCAGGAATTTTTTTTTGGTTGGGTCAACAACGTGTTGGGAAATTGGCAGTGAGATAAAGGTGCCCGGTAGCGCGCCAAAGCCAGCACAACAGCATGGCTGGAACAACAGCACCAGCACCCAACGTCAACGGCAGCGCTAGCTGCCACATAGCAGGAGCAGCATGGCGACAGACAGCAGCCACCAGAAACGGCCGCACCGACGACAGCACCAACGCCGTCAACGCCAGTAGCTGCTTTCATATCAGCTCCACGCGCCGGTTACTTTGTTTGGGCTGCAAAATCCGCAGGCAGCCGTGCTACGCGCCGTCCCGTATGAGCGGTGACAGCAAGGCAGCAGTCCCATGCGCCCCACGTACACGCCTGAAAAAATATATAAATACATATATGGATATGTTATGAACCAATAACATATAACCCCACTCACTAATGTATATACATATGTATGTATTATACATGCATTCACGATTTCATTGACAATCCTTACACATAACTCCATATTCTTTTCATATATGTACATATTTGATTGTTTATTAATTACTCGTATTGCCTGTTAGCAAGCTTTCGTCGTTTTGTTTTTTTTTTATGTTTCATAATTTCATTTTTATTCATTTGCGTACAACCAAATTAATCATTATAGGCGTAACACATAAGTACCGTCATTTACATCAAATTCATGTACACAAATAATTGTTAATCTTCGCGCTCCTACACTTTTTTTTTTTTTTTTTGATTTAGGTTACTTTGCATCGTTTAGTGCAAAGATTTATTTGGCCGTCCACGTTGGTTACGAGTAAAACGCCATCACCGATTATGTTTTTGGTGCGATATTACCATTTAGATATTAGCCTTAATTCTGGTTAAAAATTGTGTGATAGATTTGTATGAGCTGGTATTTTCATTAGAAGTGGGAAGTGCTGTCTGGTAGTGGTATACATATGTTGCAGTTTATCACATTCATGTTGGCTAGTGTGGCTTTATCAAAACAGTGGCCTGATAAGAGCTTGTTTACTTGTTTACGTTCTGCGCTTGAGAGCTCGCGTTTGTATTGATGAAAGCATGGTATTTTCACGAGGCTGGGGAAGAGTGCTATGTAACCTCTATTCCTGTTGGCTACGAAGTTCCAGTATTCTGTTTTCCATTGATTATGGATTAATTGACGGACCAGGTATGACCAGGTATGTAGTTGATTTCGACGGAGCGGATTTGAATACTCTCTTTTATATTTCAGTAGGATGGCTTTGGCAATGTAGTTGGATTGAGTAGATTTCTGAAGGGCCTGAATGCCGCTGCGGCTGTCTGTAAGGATAGCTATATTTGAGAAATTGTGAGAGATGGCATGGTCTAAAGCTTTATATATTGGTATTGGTAACTGATCCGTCAGTGAAGAAAACTTCAAAGTTCCGCTTTTGGATGCCTTTTAGTTTTTCTTTTCGGATTTGCTTGGTGTTTGTTTATCGCCGATCTTTTAAAAAAGTCTGCGTCAGTCCAGAACTTGAAGCAATGGATATATGTATGTGCTGTCGTGGAGTTGGATATGGTTTAGGATATGTGAAAATTCGTTGTATACGATTGCATAGTTTGTATTGCATGAGAAATTGTGTCGGTAGCCGGTAAATTGTAGTTCTTTGGCTTTTAAAAATTTCATCCTGTATTTTGGTGGCAGTTCTGCTGCGAGGTGGTAAATAATATTGATTGGAGTTGACTTAATCAATCCCAGTGCTCTTCTTAAGTGAAAATTTGTGTGTACGGCTATCTTGTCTATTGCTTTTTGCGAGAGGTTACTGAAGGAAGAGCAAGCGAATTCCAACTTAGATCTTATGAATGTTCTGTAAAAAAGCAGGCCACGTTTGGGATTCACACCAAATTGGCATCCGTTCAGTAATCTAAGGCGCAAGATTTATTGGAGTATGACGAGTGATATGGGAAATCGGTGAGTTGTTTGCTGAAATGATTCTTCCCAAGTATTTTATTTGTTGGACTTCTTTTAAAGGTTCTCCTGCGTCTGATATATTTAAAGGATGTCTGCGAGAGCTGAAGTGTACTTGTATAATGCTCGATTTGTTTGGGTTGAATGAGAGATTTATTTTTATACCCTGTACCCAAAGTGTGAAAGGGTATACTAGTTTTGTGCGAATGTATGTAACAGGCAGAAGGAGGAGTGGCAGACCCCACAAGGTATATATATTCTTGATCAGGATGACAAGCCGAGTTGATATAGCCATGTCCGTCTGTCCGTCCGTCTGTATGAGCGCAAGGATCTCAGAAGGTATAAGAGCTAGAATTACCAAATTCGGTATCCAGGTTCCCCCAAGACCTAGGCAGGTCAAGTTTGTTTTTTTAGCTAGGGATTATGTGTCCGTATGCCAAGTTTCATCATGATAGCTCAATTTTGAAGGAAGTTATAGCCATAAATAACATCGCTGCCCACGCTCTGCTTGTAGCGCTTCCGGCAGCGCTGCCCGCAGCTGTTGTTGTTGTTGCTGATTGGGTTCAACTTTGTGCTGCATACATACACGCATATAAACAAGCAGAGATGTCTGCGTGTACATCTCTGATGTAAATGTATGCTGTTGAAACTGTACATGAACATGTCTTTAATTTAATTAAATAATTAAATTAATATTATTTTTTTTAATTATTAAACAAAAATTTTTTCATTTTTTCCTTTTTGGTGGGAGGTACAGGATATTTAAGAGTTGAGCTTGCTCGACTTTAGCATTCTTTTCTTGTTTTCCTGTACAAAGGTTGAAATTTTTTCTTCTAAGAGATTTTGTGCTAAGATGACGTTAGAGTGGAAGCATAGGAGAAAGAAGTCATCGGCAAATTGAAATAGGATGCAGTTTGAGTCCGTTATTTTGTGCAAGTCCTTTGTGTAGAGATTGAAAAGCGTTAGACTGAGACAGCTGCCTTGACTGACTCCTCTGTCAATTGAAGTGCTGCTGTCGCCAAGAATTAAAATTCTTTTTTGAAGGAACCCTAAGATCCAAGCTATAATGTGTGGATTGAATTTCATTCTTTGTAATTTACTACAAAGAATGGAAATGTCCACAACGTCAATTGCCTTTTGAAGGTCTACGCATACGGCTACCACTTGGTATCCTTTTTGCTTGAGGTCTGTTGTTATGTTTATTAAATCGTTTATGCATTGCGATGTTGAGTGGTTTTTTCGGAAGGCGTAGGATCTTTTAGGGAAAAGGTTTAATGAGTGAATATGATCATCTATTTGGAACTTTATAAGCCCTTCCAGTGATTTTAGTAGAACGCTAAGTAGGCAAATGGGTCTATAGTTCTAGACGATTGAGTGGTCAAGGTGTTTCTTGGGTATTGGTACTACTTTGATTTTCCTCCATTCCTCTGGAATTTCGCCTTTCAGCCATGTTTTATTTATAATATTGAATATATCTTTCATTTTTTGAGAGGGTAAAGACTGAAGGAGTTTATAGGACATCCCATCCAGTCCTTTTGCGGATTCTGGTTTTTATAGCCTGTACCCAAAGGGTGAAAGGCTATACTCGTTTTGTGCGCATGTATGTAACACAAAGAAGGAGGCGTGGAAGACCCCACAAAGTATATATATTCTTGATCAGGGTGACAAGCCGAGCCGATATAGCCATGTCCGTCCGTCCGTCCGTCTGTATGAGCGCAAGGATCTTAGAAGGTACAAGAGCTAGAATTACCAAACTTGGCATCCAGGTTCCCCTAAGCCCTAGGCAGGTCAAGTTTGTTTTTTTATTTTGATACACCCCCCCCCCCCCAATCACCAGCAATTCGTGTTTTTTCTTATAACTTCCGTAATTCTTGGAATTTAGAAATCAATTTTGGTAGCTACATCCAGTTAGTGCCTATGTGTCCGTGTACCAAGTTTCATCATGATAGGTCAATTCTGAAGAAAGTTATAGCATTATCGCTGCTCATGTGCTGCCTGCAGCTCTGCTGGCAGCTGTTGTTAATGTTGCTGCTTTGGTTCAACTTTGTGCTGCATACATACACGCATACAAACACGCATAGGTACGTGATGTAAATGTATGCTGTTAAAACTGAACATAAACATGTATTTTAATTTAATTAAATTAATTAATTCATTTTTTTAATAATTTATTTCATTTTTTTAATTTTTCTTTTTTATGGAGAGTACAGGCTATTTTACTGTCGGGCTTGCTCGACTGTATCTATCTTGTTTATTGCTGAGGAAAAGAAGGAAGTCTTCAAAAAGCAGGGGAGTACACCTACTCCTCGTTCAGACGGAGATTTGATGGATCAAAGTGTGTAGTGTTGCTTGTGATAATTGGAATATTTTTTATAAGCTTGAGGAAGGACTCGTTTTCATCTTTTCTTGATTTTCATTACTTGACTATTTACTTCATCGATTACCTCCATGCTTATTTGTTTCTTCGGCTCGATATATATAGCTGGATGATTGGCTTGTTTGGATAAACTTATGGGTTTTGTAATGGCTTTAGATTTGCTGACGCCCCCGGGTGGGGGGCGCTTGGTTTCCATTTTTCTTAACTTGTTTTTTGTTTCCGTGTTTTTCAGTTTTTAATTCCGTTGGAAAATAAAAATTTTTAAAATTTGAAGGAAAAGGGAAAAGAAAAAAGGAAGTGTCAAAAGTGACGTTGAAATGTGGAAAATAGTATTTTTTCAGATTACGACCTAACGGTTTGGAAGATGAAAAGCGACTGGTTCGTTCTTTTATGCTAGTTGTTTTTGGTTTGTTTACATTTGAGTTGTTTTCAATATTGCACGTCGAATTCATGGTAGTTTTGGCGTTTTGCTTGTAATCGATAAAGGAACCGAGGTATCGGTTATTGTGCGGCTCACGCGGGCATAGGGTTGGAAATTTTTGGTTGGATACAGGCAGAAGCATGTCCCGACATTGCGGAAACATTCCAAATGTAATAAAAACTGTTACAAATAAAGTTAATTTTTAATTTGCGTGCTACTGCAATTGGCAGCTTTCTTTTAATAAAGTATTTGACTTTTGACCTAAATATCTACATACGTGTTCTGTATATATGTATGTACACGTATATATAATAGCAGGTCTTGCCCGTCTTTGCTGGCTCAGTATTTGTGCTTCCAATTATACGTTTACTTACTATATGATATTTCTCTTCCGGCACTCTCTAAAGTTTCTTAAAAGTTCATTTCCCAAACAATAAATACTGTGTATGTGTGCATACATACATATGTATATTTATGTTAAGCTGTACAATTTGGCAACGTTATTTGGTCAACTTATGCAACTGCACAACATTTAAATGAGCATACACATATGCATATGTATATATGTACATATGTATATCATAACTAGCAGGTATTGCCCGTCTTAACCCGGCTCAATATAATGTTTCCAATTGTATTTATTTTGTGTGTGCATAACCTACCCATATGTTTTCACCTTATAAGTTACCACTAGGAAAGCATTTAAGGTATTTAAATGAACATTTTCTGTTCTTGACAAAAAATTGTTCAGTAGTCCGTTACATTTTTGTTCTTGCCAAACTATTTCGTTAAACGAACATGACCACTATAACTAATATTTTTTAAAGCTCGTTATCCCCCCTTTGGAGCTAGAATTTTCAAAAAGCCTTTCTTAGTGTGCTCCTACACTATGATGGATACTATGAAAGGATACTTGAGTCCAAATTTCATCTTTTACCGTTTGGGCTGTGCGTTGATCACCAATTAGTCAGGACAAACTGTTTTATATATAGAGATAACGCAACGTTTTAAGATAGACTATGTGCAAAAAAGGGGAATAAATTTAAGGGTATATCCTAATTTTAAATTCACATTTGAGTCTTTTCGTGCCATATTGAGTCAATACGGTCACGCACAAACTCGGAATATGAAACACGGCACTCGTGTCAATACCGTGCAGTGATGAGCCACGATCAAAAAGCACTGACAATTCTCATCTCAATTTGCTAGAGTACAACTTTCGATAGTTGAAGCCGCCGATACCATCAAAATATCGATGTTTGAATGCAATAAGCAGAATATTTAAATAATACAATCTAATTATTTAATTATTATTTATCAATCAGAACAAATCATATACATACATACAAGCAGAATATGCGTAGCTCCGTTATTCGGTTTCTGCTTTACTATCGCTAACGCAGTCGTTGCCTAGCGACGGTAACTGTAAACTTTTGGTGTTTTGCCGTTGCAATTAACATTAAATGGTCAAAACGAAAGAAGAAGAGCGAGCCAATGACTTGCAGTTGTTGTTGTTTTTAAAGCATTATTTTTTTACAATCAAACAACTGTGTTCGATTGCCCAATGTATACATTAATACGAATGTACATACATGCTATATTCATACACAGGCATACATATGTATGTATGTTTCTCTTTACTTTTTCAAAACAAAAACAAACAAAAAATAGTGTTATATATATAACAACAAAAAAATTGAAAATTATATGGGCAAAACTATACGTAGATAATAAATAGATAATTACGCGAATAAATACGGCAATAAATGTGAAAAAAAAACTTTGAATTAATGCACACACAAAAAACGTTCAAACCCAAGAAAATGTAGCCATTCGTGCAACGTAACAACTTATTAAAATGTAAACAAAAAAAACCGCATTTTTCTCTAAACATCTGTATATAGGGGCTGAGACTCACACTCAGCCGGAACCCAAACACGGCTCCTAAAATTACCTTCTACAGCTGCCCTACGCCACAATCCTGCACTATTCGTTGCCTGCTACATTTATCGCCCTGACGGCGATGAAAGGCAGTCAACAAATTAAAAGGTTGTTTCATTGCGATCAATTTCTCTCTGTCCACCATCTGCTCTAGCTCATCGTGCGTATCGGTGCATCGCACCGTAGCGTTCAGGCGACGGTCTGTCGACGGGCCGCGCTGGGAGCCGATAGCGAATCTCGGGGGCCACCTCGAGCGTTACCTCGCGGCGCCAGCTAGTTGTCCTGGATTCCACCGTCACCAGGCACACCTCGACTCCCTCGGCTTTCTGGATGCGGATCCCCAGTGCCCTAGCCATGGACTTGTCAATAGAGCTCGTCGGGCCGCAGACGTTGAGCACCGCCTTCACTGTCCAACGCTTGCTGCCGCCGGACAGGTATATGGACGCCGTGGGCGCAATTTCAGTGCCCCACATGCTCTCCCTGTTGAGAGCCAGTGACTCGGGGCATGCTGGAGCGGAGAGTGGCAAGGGGGAGTGGCTCGGCGTACGGGAGTGGCTTAGCGTGCGGGATCGGCTTGGCGAGTGACTTCGGCCAGGCGAGCGGAGGCGGCGTGGCGAGCGGATGCGGCTCGGTGAGCGGGAGCGGCCCAGGGATGGGACGTGGCGAGTTGGCGCGCTGGCGCGGTCGGTTCCGACGGGAGCGCCGCCCTGCTCGCATGCGATGCGCTGGAGAATGCAGCATCGTGTGATGCGGCTGCCCGCACTGTTGGCAGCGGGCCCCACTTCGGCAAGTATCGCCCGAATGCTCATGAACCAGGTAGTTCAGGCAATACTTGTTTATGAGCACCGCCGCTTGATCGCGGGCAGCTCCAGGAAACGCGGGCACTTGCGGAGTGGGTGCACACCGCGACACAGCCGGCACCGATAAGAGCCCACTCCCGGTGGTGTGATCGTGGTAGGAGCCTCCACTGGACGGCGAGACGGCATAGCGACGGGCCTAAAAAAAAGATGGTAGGGAGAATTAGCGGTTGCGGTAGTTGGGAGAAGGTGAGGCATGTGGTTAGTAGTACGCTAATTGGGAAGAGTGGGCAGGTGGACCAGCGTAGCGACTGGTCGTCGGACAACGCCACGAGCAGTGCGGACGTCAACCACTCGCACCTTGGCGTCGTGGCCGGGATAAGCGGTCTGGACCCTCCCGAGGCGCCATTCATTGGTCGGAACATTTTCCTCCTTGATGATTACCATGGCGCCTGGCTGCAGGTCATCCTGTGGCTGCTGCCATTTACTGCGCTTGTGCAGCTCTTTTAGATAGTCCTCCTTCCATCGGAGGCAAACTGTTGGCTGAGTGCCTTGAGTCGACGCCACCGGTTCATGATTGAGCCGGCCTCCTGCTCTATCTCCGGTTCGGCCAGAGAGAGGAGGGGCCCACCGGTCAGGAAGTGGCCTGGAGTTAGCGCCAGCAAATCCGCCTCGATCCTACACAGAAGAGTGGACAGCTCCTCAAACGTGTACTTGGAAGTGGATGTCGCCTTGTAAAAGAGCGCCTTGAAACTCTTAATACCTGCCTCCCAAAGGCCACCCATATGAGGTGCGCCGGCCGGGATGAAAGACCAGGAAAGAATCTGAGTCCCATAGGAGGCCGTGACCAGGGCTCTGGTAGCCTCTAGGAAGTCGCGCTCAAGTGCCTTAAACGCCCCACGAACGTCTTGCCGTTGTCGGAGTGGATCCGTTGAGGGCATCGGCGCCACGCTACGAACCGCGCGAAAGTGGCCAGGAACTCCTCCGTAGTGAGATCGGAGGTGGCCTCTAAATGGATTGCTTTTGTGCAGAAGCAGACGAATACGCACAGGTAGCCCTCGGTAATGAGGCACGCCCGTCCGGTATAATTCTTCACCTCGAACGGCCCCGCAAAGTCGATGCCGGTGTGGGTGAAGGGTGGAGGAAAGGTGCTTCTTGGCGCAGGAAGGCTTCCCATCAGCTGGTTCTGCAGCCGCTTTTTAAAGATGACGCAGACCCTGCAGGAGTTTACGGTGGCCTTGACTAGATTCCGGAGCTTGGGAATCCAGTACTTGGACGGCACGAGGCTTACCGTTAGCTGGTTCCCGCTATGGAGCGATATTCGATGCGTGAAACTCACGAGGAGCCGCGAGAACTTGCAGCCGTACGGCAAGATGATGGGGTGGCGCTCGTCATACCTTAACGAGGCCGGGGAGGAAAGCCGACCACAGGAACGGATGACTCCCTGCTGGTCCATGAACGGATTTAGGCCGATGATCGTGCTGCTGGATGCCACCTTCTTCCCGTTGGACAGGGCGCGGTACTCTTGGTAGTGCTCGGTCCGCTGGGTGCAGACCACCAGTCAACGATGGGCCGCCACCAGCTCCAGATGGGTGACCTCCTTGGACAGCGGAGCGGGAAGCTTCTGGCAGCGCAGCACAAAACGTTGGACATACGCCATCACCCTGAGCGCTCTCCCAAAGTCGGTGAAAAGCTCGAGGAAATCTGGAGCTTTGGGCAATGTCGCGAGATGGGTCCGAATAGGACCTGGGGCACCTGCTCCGGCACGGGCCAACTCCCTCGAGGCGTCTGGAGCCAAGCTGGTCCGTGCCACCACAGGCTGCTATCCGCCAAATCCTGCGGCGCAACGCCTCGGCTCGCCAGGTCAGCAGGGTTGTGCTCGGAGCGCACGTGCAGCCAAGCCTGTATATCCGTGGATTCAGCTATCTTGGATACGCGATTTGCCACATAGGTGGTCCAACTGCACGCTGGCTTGCGCAGCCAAGCCAGCACGATGGTGGAATCCGTCCAGCACGCCGTTGGGTAGCTGCTGAGAGGAAGATGGGGTAGGATGGCCGCACACATGTCTGCTAGGAGGACGGCGCCACACAGCTCCAGGCGCGGCAGTGACACCGTTTTGACTGGCGCCACCCTGGTTTTGGCTACCAGGAGATGGACCTCCACTTGCTTGTGCGCCTCTACGCGTTCGTAGATGGCCGCCCCGTATGCCTGCTGTGATGCATCACAAAAGCCGTGGTACTGGAACGTACCTTGTGGTCGGAAACGAACCTACCTTGGGACCCGGATCCGGTCCAGAGCGGGATAACTGCGCAAAAACTCGTTCCACTTTTGCTGCAGCTCGGAGGGGAGCGGGTCATCCCATCCGATTCCGCTGGGAATCTGGGCCAGAACCTCCCGTTTGGTGAATGAGGACTTCTCCTCCAAAACGGATGCGATGAAAAGGAATTCATCATTGGTGGCCTTCCAGCGGATGCCCAGCGTCTTAGTCATGCTGGCATCCTCAATGTCTAGGAAGTCGGCGCGCAGCAGATGCTCTGGTGGTATGTCGCGAAGGATGTCCTTGTTGTTGGCGACACACTTGCGCAATGGAAAACCTGCTGCGCTGAAGGCTTCTCGTATCTCTCGAATGGATGAGAGTGCTTCCTGCTTCGTATGTGCTCCGGCTAGGACGTCATCTACATACATGAAGTCCGTGAGGACCCGGCTGGCGAGCGGATACTGCGCCTTGGAGTCTTCGGCAAGCTGCAGGAGAACGCGGATGGCCAGGAAAGGCGCAAAGTTCACCCCGAAAGTGACTGTGCGGAGCTCATAATCCCGCAAGTCACCTGCCGGATCGCGGAACAGGATTCTCTGGAAACGGACTGCTCCTCTTGGAGGTAGAGGGCGAAACTTTCTTCAACGATGACGGTGGTTTCGGAACCGAACTGGGTTGTGTGTCAGAAGAAGGAACGGCCAAATGCTGCGAAGTGGATGGGACGACCGAGGTAGACGGAAGGACCAAATGCTTCTTCGTGTCCTCCTCGCCTTCACTTGGCATACTAGGCTCTCACACGAGCCTGATAGAGTGGGCCCACTTGAGGCAGATCGGATCTGAGTACGCCGGAAAAGCGGCGTTGATGTCAACTTATGACAACCAAGTTCTGCGACGAGTTTTAATTGCTCTATTAATCTGGCTTATGCAGCTGGAGGCGCTGGACTGAGGAACCGTTAAATAAAGCCGCCCCACAGAACTTTCGGAATAAACTCGACCAATGAGAAAGACGGGAAAAATGAAGAAAATAGTAACTTCTTTTTTAAACTGATGAAAAACGCAGCAACAAAAAAATACGTGCAATTACGTTGATGAAACCAGCGAGGGGCGCTGATATGGGACGGAGAATCCCAAAAAAAAACCAACAACAAACCCAATAATAAATATGAATTTAATTTTGTTAGAATTTTTTTGTTAGAAAACCAATAATAAACTTGTCTTTAATTTTATTAAAATTTTTTCCTTTTATAAAACCAATAATAAATTTGTATTTAATTTTATTAAGTTTTTGTGTGACAAAATCACTGCCGCCAGATGAAATCACTTATATCGAAATTCATTAATTCGTCTGCACTCGTGACTGTGACTAGTATTAGGTCACACTGCAGTCTTCGATATTCCGATAACCGGCTTCGAAACAAGTGCGCACCACTTGTTTACATTTAATGGGTGAGTAATTTTTTAAGCGAAAATGGCAATGTTGAGCGAAAATGGCAAGGTTCGCCTTCGATTGCACGTCGCCGCCGGCGCGAGATGTCGCCCTGGCTGAATGGAGCGCCAACAGGAGTGTTGGCGAGCTGCTTGGAGTCGTGGACCGACCAGGTATGTGGTATATGTTGTAGGATTAATTGTTAGTACGTAAGCAGGTGTAATATGTGTAAATATAAGCTTATGCGTGTGAATATATTTATTGTGGGTACCAAGCATATGTATCAGAGCATGCAGACGTATGTTTATTACGGATCCAGGTTTATATACATAAGCATATGTGGATGTATGTACAAGTATGTATGCTGATGTGTTTGCGGCTTCAAAATATAAATGTATATGTCAAAAGAAAATATATGGACATATATTCGTTGTGGTTGCAAATGGATCGTGCAACACTGTATTTACCAGATATATCGTGTGCCACTAAATAGGTTGCATATGGAAACATGCAAGTGTTTATGCCGGAAAAAGTGTATGGATATGTTGGCATAGGTTTATGTATGTGGATACGTACATGTAAACATATGCGTGCAAATATGTTTGGATAATTTTATGTATGTGGATATGTACATGTAAATATATGCGTGTAAATATGTTTGGATAATTTTATGTATGTGGATATGTACATGTAAATATATGCGTGTAAATATGGTTGGATATAACTACATATGCCAATATATATGGTTTCGATACTTTGAGTGTATGCGGTTATGGTTGCGTATTCCAATATAAATATTGCGGACTACGTTTGATGTAGCTGCCAATATATAAATGGGTATGGATATATACGCAGCGGGTGTATTGTATATGGGTGCACAATTAGGTGGTGAGGGTTGAAATCGTGTATTTGTGTTTTATATATGACGGTGAGCGGGCACTAGAAGTGTGCAAGAGGTAAGACACGGTTGTGTTTCGCCCTGGACACTTGTTGCATACAGGAATGCATATGCTCAAGTATGCCGAGATGCAGCCGCAAACGGACGGAGTTCGGTTTTATATTATTAATTTGCACCTTATTCTTCGTTTAAGCGCCACCGGCTTTCGACGAAATGGGGACGGACAGTGGGATGCTGATTCCGTTGTGGGGGTCGGCGCTGGGGATGAGTCTCCAAAAAACCCAGAGGGAAAAAAAGATGGCGGTTGTTCAATTTCTTTGCTGTGCACTTGCAGCGCACGCACTTGTATTCGCTTTGCTTTTCAGTTTTGAACTCCCTTAACCTAATTACAATGGCGCTTAGCTATACATATGAGAGAGAGAAGGGCCACCGACGCTGGCAGCGCTCTGCCAGCAGATGTTGCTGGCGAGCGTTGCCACGTCAACACTGGCAGAGCGCTGCCACATCAACAAAGATTATGAACGAAAATGCAATTATAAAACATAAAAAAAAACAATACGATGAAGGCTTGCCAACAGCCAATACGGGTTACTAATAAGCAGTGAAGTCTATGAAAATAATCTGGATCTTATGTGTGTATATAAATGGCGAATGTATGTATAAGTTAACACGACCACTCAGCAACAGAGAAGTTGCCAAATCGACATAGCAGAGCTGGCGTGATAATAGTGCAAGATCAGCAATGTCTGCGGATATTGCACACCGAAAACCGTCGTGGCAGACGGTGCAACGCTCCGTGATGTAAGCAGCTGATATGAGACACCATGCACGAGGCGCGGTGTCAGCATGTTTGAGGTACAGGGCTAGCTTTAGTTATAAGAAATAATGTTCTTAGCAGTTAGTTGACTTTTGGATATTAAACCGTTCGGAATACACGAGCTCTTGTCTTTTATTAGTGCAACAGTGCACTGTTTTAATTGAATGATAACTCCTTAGTCGGTCGAACATAATAATCACCAACGTCAGGAACTTCTTAATTGGCGCCCAACGTGAAAAAACCTAAAAGTCACTCAAATTGCGGCAGCATATAGCGTCAACACCGACGGCAGCAGCAGAAAACAAAAGTTAAATAATAAAGTGTTTAAATAAAATTTGTTGTGACAACAATAACTGAAGCAGCATACAGCGTCAACACCGACGGCAGCGACAGACAAAATTGTTTCGGCAACAACAAAACACAAGGTCACCATCGACGGCAACAACGGAGTAAAAGGAAAAATTCCACCAGCAACAACAACAATAGCAACAGAAGCGGCAACACCGACGGCGGCGGCGGCGGCAACACTAGAATTAGATCTAGATAAGAGCATGTAAGTAGATCGCTCATTGACAATTTACAAACTAAAAAATAAATACAAAAAAAAAGATTGAAATTTTTTTTTTTTAAATCAATTCAAATTTAAAGAAGAATATAATAAAATTTGTTACAAAGTTAAAATACCAATCTTTGTGTAGTGACAGAACTTATGTGTGATAGCGACATAGATGATTTGCTGGACAAATTTAAAAAACTTGATAGTAAAGTCCGTGTAAAAAACCAAAACGAAAAAGAGTTAGGTATGGCTATGTCTTCAGAGAAGCTACAGACAGTAATAGAAGCTGCAGTCAACAATACACTTGCCGCTCAAAAAAGATGTTTTGATGCGCAGATACAAGAAGAAGATCTGAACCAACGTTTAGGCAGTGTCTGTGTTGGGGCTCCAGAAGTAGAAAAATACAGGGACGCGGAAATTCGTGCAATGATTAAGTGCAGTGAAACATTAGACATTGTGAAATCTTTGCCGGACTTCGAAGGAAAACATGAGATGTACGTCTCATGGAGGAAAGCGGCACACACCGCTTATAAAACTTACGAAAAGTATGACGGTAGTTCAACGCACTACTAGGCTTTAGGTATTATGAGGAACAAGATTAAGGGACCCTGAATTTTAAGGCGATTATAAATCGACTTGACTTTACGTATGCGAACAAACGCCCCATATATTTAATAGAGCAAGAAATGTCGACACTCCAACAGGGAAATTTGACACTCCTACAGTACTACGACGAAGTAGAAAAGAAACTCACCTTATTAACGTACAAAACGATCATGACTTACGACAACACCATAGCTGTCGCACTCAATGAAAAGTATAGAATGGACGCTTTACGAGTGTTCATTTCAGGAACTAAGAAAACATTGAGCAACGTTCTGTTTTCGGCAGGACCAAAAGATCTTCCTTCCGCTTTGGCTCTGGCCCAAGAGGTTGAATCCAATCACGAACGCTACACGTTCGCCAGTAACTATGCTCGAAGTATAGAGGAAAGGGCCCAAAGGAATGAACATAGGCAACAAGCTAGAGACAGGGTGCCGGCAGGGGAAAACGGTAATAACGCATATTGGAAGAACCCCCATTTTAGTAAACGGCAGGCACCTCCTAACGGACCTCCTCAGAGGCAAGAGCAACCTCAGCCAATGGAGGTAGACAATTCATCAAGATTTAGACAGGTCATGCAGTACCAAAACCAGGGTAATATTAACACTCAAGGACAGGCCGACAAAAGACCAAACAGTGGAACTGCAAGGTTTACGGGACCAAAGCACCAAATAATGAATCATCTGACCTAAGATGACTCTCTGCCGGACACAGACACTTTCGAATACCAGACTGACGCAAACCAAGAGGCAGAGGACATTAATGATGACCTTGTAGTGTACGACCAAGTTAATTTTTTAGGCACAACTCCCTGCTACCGTTTATAGAAAGAACAATTGCAGGGAGAAATATTAAACTTCTAATAGACCCGGGAGCTTAAAAAAATTATATAAAACCATTACAGGAATTAAAGGGAGTCGTACCAGTAGACGAAATTTTTCGGGTAATATCAATTCACGGTTTTAATATAGTGAACCAGAAATGCGTATTGCATCTTTTTAACACAAACGCAACCTTTTTTGTACTACACAATCTTACAACATTTGACGGAATAATTGGACTGGACTTACTACATAGATGATTTGCTGGACAAATTTAAAAAACTTGATAGTAAAGTCCGTGTAAAAAACCAAAACGAAAAAGAGTTAGGTATGGCTATGTCTTCAGAGAAGCTACAGACAGTAATAGAAGCTGCAGTCAACAATACACTTGCCGCTCAAAAAAGATGTTTTGATGCGCAGATACAAGAAGAAGATCTGAACCAACGTTTAGGCAGTGTCTGTGTTGGGGCTCCAGAAGTAGAAAAATACAGGGACGCGGAAATTCGTGCAATGATTAAGTGCAGTGAAACATTAGACATTGTGAAATCTTTGCCGGACTTCGAAGGAAAACATGAGATGTACGTCTCATGGAGGAAAGCGGCACACACCGCTTATAAAACTTACGAAAAGTATGACGGTAGTTCAACGCACTACTAGGCTTTAGGTATTATGAGGAACAAGATTAAGGGACCCTGAATTTTAAGGCGATTATAAATCGACTTGACTTTACGTATGCGAACAAACGCCCCATATATTTAATAGAGCAAGAAATGTCGACACTCCAACAGGGAAATTTGACACTCCTACAGTACTACGACGAAGTAGAAAAGAAACTCACCTTATTAACGTACAAAACGATCATGACTTACGACAACACCATAGCTGTCGCACTCAATGAAAAGTATAGAATGGACGCTTTACGAGTGTTCATTTCAGGAACTAAGAAAACATTGAGCAACGTTCTGTTTTCGGCAGGACCAAAAGATCTTCCTTCCGCTTTGGCTCTGGCCCAAGAGGTTGAATCCAATCACGAACGCTACACGTTCGCCAGTAACTATGCTCGAAGTATAGAGGAAAGGGCCCAAAGGAATGAACATAGGCAACAAGCTAGAGACAGGGTGCCGGCAGGGGAAAACGGTAATAACGCATATTGGAAGAACCCCCATTTTAGTAAACGGCAGGCACCTCCTAACGGACCTCCTCAGAGGCAAGAGCAACCTCAGCCAATGGAGGTAGACAATTCATCAAGATTTAGACAGGTCATGCAGTACCAAAACCAGGGTAATATTAACACTCAAGGACAGGCCGACAAAAGACCAAACAGTGGAACTGCAAGGTTTACGGGACCAAAGCACCAAATAATGAATCATCTGACCTAAGATGACTCTCTGCCGGACACAGACACTTTCGAATACCAGACTGACGCAAACCAAGAGGCAGAGGACATTAATGATGACCTTGTAGTGTACGACCAAGTTAATTTTTTAGGCACAACTCCCTGCTACCGTTTATAGAAAGAACAATTGCAGGGAGAAATATTAAACTTCTAATAGACCCGGGAGCTTCAAAAAATTATATAAAACCATTACAGGAATTAAAGGGAGTCGTACCAGTAGACGAAATTTTTCGGGTAATATCAATTCACGGTTTTAATATAGTGAACCAGAAATGCGTATTGCATCTTTTTAACACAAACGCAACCTTTTTTGTACTACACAATCTTACAACATTTGACGGAATAATTGGACTGGACTTACTAAAGCAAACAAGCGTAAAACTGGACTTTAAAAACCAAAGATTAATAACTGACACGGAATCAGAAAAAATACAATTTCTTAAATGTGCAAGTGTAAATTTCAAATTTGAAAAAAATCGAAATTCCCCAAAATATTACATTAGAATTCAGAGAAATGTTAAAAAACTGAACCTATGTATTTGCAGACCCTAATCAGGCTTTACCCTATAACACAAACATAGTCGGCACTATCCGAACTGAGAATGAGGACCCCATCTATTCTAAATTGTATCCATATCCCATGGGCTTAGCAGACTTTGTAAATTCCGAAATGCAAGACTTGCTCAAGGATGGCATAATCGGACCATCAAGGTCACCATACAACAACCCCGTATGTGTCGTTTGCAAGAAAGGAACTGACGAACATGGGAATAAAAAGAAAAGATTAGAGATAGACTTCAGAAAATTAAATTTAAAAACAATAGACGACAAATACCCTATACCAAATATAACTTCCATTTTGTCAAATTTGGGGAAAGCAAAATATTTCACCACGTTGGACCTGAAGTCAGGCTTCCATCAAATCCTACTCGCGGAAAGGGATAGAGAAAAAACAGCTTTTTCAGTGGGAAACGGGAAATATGAATTTTGCAGGCTTTCTTTTGGCTTGAAGAATGCACCAAGCATTTTTCAGAGGGCCATTGACGGCGTACTTAGAGAACAGATCGGGAAATCATGCTATGTTTACGTCGATGACGTCATAATCTTCTCAGAAAACATGAACGATCACGTAAAACACATAGCATGGGTCTTGAACAAGTTATACCAAGCCAACATGAGGGTTTCGCGAGAAAAATCCAATTTCTTTAAAGACAGTGTAGAATTCTTGGGCTTTGTGGTATCACGTGGTGGTATCACTACATGCCCTAATAAGGTAGAAGCTATTCGTAACTACGAGCAACCAACCACGCTGTTCAATGTCGGATCCTTTCTTGGATTGGCAAGTTATTACAGATGCTTTATTAAAGACTTCGCATCAATAGCAAGATCTTTGAGTGATATCCTAAAGGGAGAAAACGGAAAAGTTAGCGCTGGTCAGTCAAAGAAAATACCAGTAAATTTCGACCAAAAGCAACGTGAGGCATTCAGTAGGCTTAAAGAGGTTCTTGCATCGCAGAATGTAATGCTACTCTATCCCGATTATAAAAAGCCGTTTGACCTAACAACCGACGCTTCGTCCTTTGGTTTGGGGGCAGTCTTGTCTCAGGACGGAAAACCCATAACTATGATATCTAGGACTTTAAAGGATAGAGAGCTGAATTTCGCCATAAATGAAAGGGAGTTGTTGGCTATAGTATGGGCTCTGAAGAACCTCAGAAATTACTTGTACGGAGTGAAGAATCTAAATATTTTTACTGACCACCAGCTCCTGACGTTCGCGGTCTCTGACCGCAACCCTAACGCAAAAATTAAGCGATGGAAAGCTTACATTGACGAGCATAATGCTCAAATATTTTACAAGCCAGGGTCTGCCTCAGATAGGACTGTTATTATGTTTGGTGAGAAAACTCGTCACCTCATACATTTCTCAAGTAGAGAAACGTTAATTCAGAGGATATGTGACGCGGTCAAGAAGGACGTAGTTAACGCGATTTTCTGTGAACTACCAATACTGGCATTCATTCAGCATAAACTAATAGAAACATATCCTACGACGACATTCCGTTATGCAAAACATATGGTACCCGATATTTTGAATAAGGGCGAGCAGAAAGAAATAGTTGTCACAGAGCTCATAGGGCCGCTCAGGAAAACGTGAAACAGATTCTCCAGGATTATTTTTTTCCCAAGATGACCCAACTTGCAAACGAGGTGGTTGCAAATTGCAGAATTTGTCAAAAAGAGAAGTATGATCGGCACCCTCAGAAGCAGGTACTTGGAGAGACACCTATTCCGTTGCGTGTGGGCGAGATATTGCACGTCGACATATTTTCAACTGACAAGAAATATTTCCTTACTTGTATAGACAAGCTTTCAAAGTTTTCGATTGTCCAACGTATCGCCTCCAGAACAATAATAGACATACAACCGGCGATCTTGCAGCTCATGAACTTCTACAAGTACACTAAAACAATATATTGCGATAATGGACCCTCCATAAAATCAGAGACAATAAAATCACTTCTAAATAATCGATTTAACGTTCAGGTTGTAAACGCACCACCGCTTCATAGCACTTCGAATGGACAGGTAGAGAGATTCCATAGTACTCTTGTTGAAATCGCAAGATGTCTGAGAGCTGGAAGAAATATTGCCGATACAACCGAACTAATACTTCAGGCAACTATAGCATACAACCGGACAATACATTCAGTTACCGACAAACGACCTATTGATGTGCTTCATTCTTCTCCTCCGGAGCTTGATGCAGAAATAAGAGATAAAGTCCTTAAAGCACAGAATATACAAATGCAAAGGTTAAATGAAGTAAGACAAAATAGAAATTTCCAAGAGGGAGACAGAGTCCTCGTAAGATCAAATAGGAGACTGGGAAATAAACTAACATCCTTGTACAACGAAGAAACGGTAGAAGCAGACTTGGGGACCACAGTCTTGATTAAAGGGAGGGTGGTTCATAAGGATAATATAAGGTAACTATAATATGGGTTTCCTTTCTTACTTAGGATCTGGACTATGCTACTTCTTGTCACAATGACAAACGCTAAACTGACTGACTACTCGAAAGCGGACTACATACCAATCATGGACGTGGACACGACAATTTGGAAAGATTTCCAATATTTAAAACACTCGACTAATCTAACAATGTACAAAACAGAGAAGTTGAGGAATCATTTTCCTCAATCACACATGAGACAGATACTAGACTCGGACATACGGCACACGAGAAAACTCCTAGCTACAATAGACATTCACCATCGGCATGCCAGAAGCATTAATATGTTAGGCACTGTTTTAAAGGTAGTAGCTGGGACTCCAGATTTTGACGACTTTGAAAAATTGAAACTCACGCAACAGGAGCTCATTGAATTTGCAAATAGGCAGGTAAATATTAATACAAAAACGCAACGACAGCTAAATAAGTTAACAGACACAGTAAACATGCTAATAAAGAATTCAAAGAATAGCCATATAAACACAGAACACTTATACGAAACTTTGCTCTCAAGAAATAGAATATTAATTTCGGAACTTTAATGTTATCTGTTACACTCACAAAGATTGGTATTATTAACCCAGCAATATTAGACACTAACGATTTAAATAACATAATCAATGAGCGTTCTACGAACATTACCATTACTGACTTGATGGAAGTAGCCCAAATCAGAGTTATACTAAGTAATGATTTTTTACATTTTCTAATTAAATACCCTAAGCCAAGTTTAATATGTAAGAAGATTCTCTTGTACCCTGTACAACACAATAACACCATCCTTAACATAGCTGACGAAAACATCATAGCCGATTGCGGGAATGAGATATTTCCAATCGGAAACTGCAGCGCTGCGCTCACAACAACTTTCTGTAGAAGATTTCCCTATGCTACATGCGCTCAACAACTACACTCTGGCGGCACGGCCCATTGCACCACTCGACCCAGCCATCTCGAGCCATTCACGGTCATCGACGACGGCGTCATCATCATCAACGACGAAACAGCGCTTATCACGACTAGTGATAACGAAGTGCAAATTGTAACCGGCACGTTCCTCCTTACCTTCGACGAAGATGTCTTTTTGAATGGTTCTTTATACCGTAACCTGAAGAGTTATGTGAACAAGTCTCCTGGTCCAGCAGCGTCAACGTTGGTCAACATAACGGCCCACCAGGAGATATTAAGCCTACCATACTTACAAAGGCTGAGTCTCGAAAACACGCATTACATTGGCGAAATCGAGAAGGAACTGATAAAGCAGCCCATAATATCTGGATTGACTATGACTGTCTTTTTGGTTTGCTGCTACGCCTCTTTCAAATTTTACAAGAAGCGTCAGGCGTTTCGAAGTCAACAAGACATCCTGGCTGTCATTGAAGTCCGAGGACGTCCTTCACTTAAGTGGGGGAGGAGTTAACACGACCACTCAGCAACAGAGAAGTTGCCAAATCGACATAGCAGAGCTGGCGTGATAATAGTGCAAGATCAGCAATGTCCGCGGATATTGCACACCGAAAACCGTCGTGGCAGAGTGCAACGCTCCGTGATGTAAGCAGCTGATATGAGACACCATGCACGAGGCGCGGTGTCAGCATGTTTGAGGTACAGGGCTAGATTTAGTTATAAGAAATAATGTTCTTAGCAGTTAGTTGACTTTTGGATATTAAACCGTTCGGAATACACGAGCTCTTGTCTTTTATTAGTGCAACAGTGCACTGTGTTAATTGAATGATAACTCCTTAGTCGGTCGAACATAATAATCACCAACGTCAGGAACTTCTTAATTTATATATGCATGTACATTAGGGAGGGTGATTGCAGGTATTTTTTTATTTATATGTATTTATATATCTTATTTGATTGGCAGGCGGGTACGCGGAGCACGTTGGGCTGCTGCCTTGCTGTAGCAGCTTCTACAAATAAAACGACGCGTATGACGACTGCCTGGCAGTTGCAGCTCAAAAAAAAAAGGTAACCGGCGCGTGGCCAAGGAACGGACTCACCGCTGAAACTTCCTCCGCTGCTGATGGCGCAGACTGACGTTGTTGTTGCTGGTATTAGCGCTGCTACTGGCGTTGCTGGTGCTGTCGGTGCGACTGTTTCTGGCGGCCGTGTTCTACTCCCATGCTGCTGGATTTGCCGCTGTTGCTGGATTTACCGCTGTTTCTGGATCTGCCGTGGGAGCTGCTGGCCACGCTATTGCTGATAGTGGCCGCTGCTGTCGTTTATGGTGGCTGCCGCTGATGATGGTGCTGATGCTGCCAATGGTGCGCTGCTACCGCTGTTGATGGTGATGTGCAGCTGGCGCTGGCGTTGACTTTGGCTGCTGGTGCTGTTCTCTTTGGCGCGCTAGCGGACGTCTTTTCCTCTCGGTCAAATTGCCACTACGTCGTTGACCGGACGGCTCCCAACCAAAAAAAAAACCCGCGTGCTACGACTCCCCTTTTATAGGCCGGATGCCATGTGCCTCGGATTTTTTCCTCCTTTTTCACTTTTCATCCGTTTCTTGTAGCCTTTCGTTTCCTTCTCTCTCGAGTACCATCGGACCGCAACTCTGCGCCTGTGCGACCGCAGTTGCCACCCCGGCTCCTCGCTCGGTACCGCTAGATGGCGCTCATGCGAAATTTAAAGTTTAGCGCCCTTATCCGATGCTGCCAATTCGAGCTTTTGTCCACGACCGGCCGGATGCAACAATATGTATGTATGTACATTCGTCTTGCACTGACAGAGCAAGAAATGTTAATTAATTGAAAATTATATAACATTTTTAAAAGTAATTTTTTCTTTGTTTAGTGCACTTGGCATAAGGGTTTTCATTAATAACTTTATGCAGCAACAACAAATATCAAATAGTTGGGGACATCACATACACACACTCACACACACAACAAGCAACAGTTCGTGTCTATGTGTGCGGTTCTTTACGTACGGTTGAAAATGTAAAGAGAAACATACATATGTATGTATGTATGCCTGTGTATGAATATAGCATGTACATTCGTATTAATGTATACATTGGGCAATCGAACACAGTTGTTTGATTGTAAAAAAAAATAATGCTCTTCTTTCGTTTTGACCATTTAATGTTAATTGCAAAGGCAAAACGCCAAAAGTTTACAGTTACCGTCGCTAGGCACCGACTGCGTAAGCGATAGTAAAGCACAAACCGAATAACGGAGCTACGCATATTCTGCTTCGCATTGCGGGCAGATGTATGTATGTATATGATTTGTTCTTATTGATGTCAATAAATAATTAGATTTTATTGTTTAAATATTCTGCTTATTGCATTCAAACTTCGATATTTTGATGGTATCGGTGGCTTCAACTATCGAAAGTTTTACTCTAGCAAATTGAGATGAGAATTGTCAGTGCTTTTGGATCGTGGCTCATCGCTGCACGGCATTGACACGAGTGCCGTGTTTCATATTCCGAGTTTGTGCGTGACCGTATTGACTCAATATGGCACGAAAAGACTCAAATGTGAATTTAAAATTAGGATATACCCTTATAATTATTCCCCTTTTTTGCACATAGTCTATCTTAAAACGTTGCGGTATCTCTATATATAAAACAGTAAAATCCTTGAACGCAAAGTTGTAGATTTAATTAAGTAGATTACAGTCCCCAAATTTGAAATCGATCGGAAAAAATATAACACAAACTTTTCATTTGAAAAGGTGAATAAATATTAAAACCCCAATAATTCAAGCTCCACCACAAATTTATAGATTATAAAAATTAAATTTAAAGTTGAATGGTGGAAAACTGAAGATTTTTCAAACAAACTTTGGAGCTCGCTTTCCCCCTTTGGAGCTTGAGTTTTCCAAAATCCCTTCTTAGTGGGCACCTTCACTATGATAGGATCCTTGAGCCCAAATTTCAGCTTCATAGCTCTTGCCGTTTGGGCTGTGGGCTGTTGACGCGGTTTCCTTTTGTGCCCCATTTTTCTTTTACAGGAAAACTCCCATATTTCAGTCCTCAAAAAAATGTCAAAAAACCAAGTAAACAGTTTTTCTTGGAATTCTTTTGGGAGTGTACAAACTAAGTTTGAAGTTAATCAGATGAAAACTGTAGATTTTTCATACAAACTTTGGAGCTCGATTTCCCCCCTTTGGAGCTCGAATTTTGCACAATCCCTTCTTATCGCCAGCCTACACTATGAAAGGATAATTGAGTCCAAATTTCAGCTTCCTAGCTTTTACCGTTTGGGCTGTACGTTGATCACCAATCAGTCAGTCAGGACAAACTGTTTTATATATATAGAGATAATTTGTATTTAATTAAATAAAATAATTTAATCAATATAAATTTAAAATTAATTTAATTTTTGAAACTGTAAATGAACATGTCTCCACTTTTGTATATATGTATTGAAAATTTTTTATTTAATTTAATTAAATAATTTATGAATATGAATTTAAAATTAATAAAAATTTTTTCGTTTTTATAGCCTGTACCCAAAGGGTGAACGGATATACTAGTTTTGTGCTCTGGTATGTAACAGACTGAAGATGGTATCCAGATTCTCCTATGTCCGAAAAGGGCCTTCCCCCGCTACAGAATTTCGTCAATACCGTCCACATTTCAAAATCTACGCTACCAAACTTTGCACACATAATTCATACACAATAGTCTACTTTTGTTTCCAAATTTCATCTAAATCGGTTAATGCTAAGAAAAGTTATTAGCGAAACAATTTCACTCCGGTACTACGCCTACAAGCGCAGCATCAAGTTCGCCCATCTTCTTCCTTTTGCTTCTGCTAGAGGCGCATATACCTCAGTGCCGGAAGTTTACCTGGGTACAGGGTATTTCACTGTCGGGCTTGCTCGACTGTAGCGTTCTCTCTTGTTTTTATTTTTATTTTTAACAATTTAAATATAGTATCTAAAACTAAACTTAATATAAGATTAACGAGTACTAGCTTCTGTATTACTGGCAGTGAACTGGCAGGCTTTTAAAATGCCGAGCGCCTCGGCGGTAAAAATGGAGCAGTACGTGGGGAGTAGTCCTCCTGGTATTAGTTGATTGCCATCATCGACGACAGCGAAAGTTGTAGAAGCAGTCGTTTTCGAATCATCTGTGTATATCCAGCGTTTGGCACCGAGGTAATGTTTTGCAGATAGAAAGCGGGCGAGGTATTCGAGGAAACCGACTCCTTGCTTGGAGGATGTGTTTTGGGGGTGGTTATGAAAGTAGCTAGTATGTATATGACTTGGGGCAAATGAAATTTTTAAAATTATGATATAAGTGAGTTTCCTGCAGACATAAAATATCCGGAGAGTGATCTTGTATAAGAAGTGAGAGCTCATTCCATTGTAGGATTTTACATGAATGTTTAATATGTTAAGGTGAAAATTTACGTTTGCAAGGGAATGGGCACAATGAAGGGAATTTGACTATGAGTCAAGTTCCTCCATTGACTCATCCAAGTCATCGGATTTACTTAAAGAAGAGTTTGAGAGATTAAAATCGTTTGAGCCAGTATCGACTGTTGGGTTTATTATGTTGTTTTGGTTTGTTTAGTAAATCTTGTGCTGCACAATAGGGGATTTGCATGGAAGGGAAAAGAGCAGATGGCTCTTGTGATAAATGGGAATTGGAAGGGGGAAGGGGTTGTGCCTGAGAGGCTGGAGAGCTAGCTTGCCTAAGAGAGAGATTTAGGTCTCCGTTAGCCGATGTTTTGGTATTCGTTGTTGATAACGGGGTGGGATGCGGTGATGCATTTTTAGCAGCGAACGATGTTGAGGGATTAACTGTATTATTAGATTGTAGTTGTTTTAATAATAGCCTGGCTTCTCTCATACTACATTTCTTTGTGGTTTTGATTCTGAGTAAATCTCTTTGCTGTTGATATTTAGGGCACGATGGAGAGGAGGCGGAGTGCACGCTTTGTTGTTTTAATTCGGCGACTATTTCGGATTCGGGAATGTTGATAAGATATGGAGCGTATATGGTTCCTTTGACAAAGTTGCAGCAGCTTGCTTGTTCTTTACTAGCATTAGGAGATCCCCATCGTGTACTGGAGTTATTTTTATGAAGGGAAGTTTGCTGTACTTTCTCTTTTTTTTTTTTTGGTTTTGTGGCTAGCGCTAAGACTAGCAAAGCGATTATTCCCCAGATTGGGCGACCCAGGGGCCATGGTTGAGCGTGGGATTTAAACACACTGTTGGAGCACCATGTATAGTTTTTAAGTATCTCTGTTGCGCTCTCTATTGCGCCCCTTACTGCGCTCTCTTTTTATTTTATTTATTTATTTATTGTTAATTACTTCCTAGCGCAACAAGTAGAGTTACTTATATGTTATAGCACTAGTCACATAAAGAGTTTTACATATGTACTAAACTAGTTAGTTTATAATGAGTTTATATTAAAATTTGAGACAGAGAATTAAAATAAGTTTAATAAAATTTATATTTTTCTTAAAACTAAATTACATTGTAAAATGATTGTATATGTCATGCTTGTTATCGTTACAGTTTATTAATGCTAATTTTGAAGATATTTTTTTAGATTACTTCGAAATTGAGTAGCGTTTCTGATGTTTTTTATGTGTGTTGGTAGTCCATTCCAAATGCGAACAGCATGTATGAAAAATTGTCTGTCGGATAAAAGAAGCCTGTGGCGCTGACATACTAAGTTATGAGTTCTTAGAGATGTGGAAAATTTAATTCTTTGATACAGGTATGCTGGTTCCTTAGTATTTATGAATTTTTGTAAACATAATAAAACTCGAAAGTTTATCCAAGACATGATACTTAAGTTCAAAAGTTGGTATGCATAGCTGGTGACATGATCAGAGCGTCTTAGACCGAAAACATAACGAGCGACACTATTGTAAGCGACTTTTAGTTTTCGGAATGAAATTGCGTCACAATTTGCATATACCTCAACACCATAGGATAGTATTGGAAGTATGAATGTTTTCGCTATCATCATTCGCAGATTTACAGGTAGGAATTGCTGAGTCAAGTTCAGAAGTCTTAACGCACCATAAACCTTACCAACAGCCTTATTTATATGATTGTTCCATGTCAAGCTCCTGTTGAAGCAGAAGCCTAAGTTATTAGCTTGATCGACATATTCAATCGGAGTGTCTCCAATCACAAGGGAGTTGAAGTTTGAAGTGTTTAATTGGTTTTTATAGATTACTAGGCATTTAGATTTAGTGGGATTGAGTTTTAACCCATTGTTTTTAGCCCAGTCAGAGATTTTCCCTAGTTCACCATTACTAACACTTATACACTCATTTAATTTAGTAACAGGACGACTAACATACATTTGAACATCATCAGCATACAGGTGGACTTTACTGTTAGACAAGACATAAGGGAGGTCATTCACGTACAAGGTGAACAATAGTGGACCAAGAACAGATCCCTGTGGAACACCGCGACTAACAGGTAACAACGAAGAATGATCAGACGATATTACAACAGCTTGACGCCTATTGGACAAATAAGAATGTATGAAAGTTGTTGCCGTTTTTGAGAAGTAATACATTCTATTAAGTTTAGTGCACATTATTTCATGATTAACACAATCAAATGCCTTACTGAAGTCGAGTAAGCTTAAAAAAGTAACACAGCCAGTATCCATTTGACTGCGAATATCCTCAACCACATTTAGGACAGCTGTGGTACAACTTCTGTGCTTTCTGAAACCAGATTGGTCATCGCATAAGAGAAGGTTTATGTTTAGAAAGTCACTAATCTGGTTTGCTATTAGATTCTCGAAAAGTTTTGAGAGATAAGGAAGAATAGCAATAGGACGGTATTCATTGTTAGTCTTAGAAATAGGACAGATTTTTGACATTTCCCACTTATCAGGAAAGCAGGAAGTCATAATTGATGTGTTAAAAATGTGTGTAATATGCGCTAAGACTTTAGGTAAAATCATTTTGATGAATTTTGGGTGTAGGTCATCAAATCCGACCGCGTTTGACTTAACTTTAAGAACAGATTCTAGGACATCACATTGACTGACACAACGAAAGCTAAAACTACTACCACAGGTTACATTAGGTACAGCGTTTACATATGTATTATGCGTAATGACAGGTACTTCAATTTGTACAAATTTATTATTTAATTCATTCACGTCAACATCGGAGGGAAGAAATGATTTCGTTTTACCAATACCCATTCTACGAAGTTTATTCCACGTCTAATTGCTTGAAATCGCATTGCTAAATTGTGAAGTATGATAAGCTCGTTTGGCAGCATTTATCAAGCAAGATGCTTGCTTTCTGAGGTATTTGAACTTAGAATAGTGATATTCAGATTTATATCTTTTCCACTTTTCATATGCATCATTCCGTTTTTTAATGGCAAGTCTAATTGTGCCATTAAACCAAGGTTCTTGTGTGGGTCTAACGATTTTCGTTCGTAGTGGTACAAATTTGTGGTAGAGATAGCTTATTTTGTGTTCGAATTGTTGCAGTTGAGAATCGACCGTGGGTAACCGGTAAATATCGTCCCAATCAAGTAAAGAAAATTCGTCATTTAGCTGTGCAATGTCAATATTCTTAAAATCTCTATAATCTATTTTATGGTCAGTTTTATCAATAATAGTGTCAAGTGTCAAGAAGATGAGGTCATGTTTAGAGAACACAGGTACAGAAAGTTGGTCGTATAGTAAGATTTTCTTTAAATTATTAATAAAAAAAAAGGTCAAGTAATGTGTTAGAGGTTTGTGAGAAATGTGTTGGTTGTGTTGCATTAACAATTTTCATGCCTAATGCCTCCATATCATCAACTAGACGAGCGTCACACAGAGCATTGGAATTGAAATCACCCGTTAGAATTACGTCTTCATAGTTCATTGAGATGTCAGAAAATATACTGATCAGATCATTGTAGTTTGTGTTGCGGTGAGGTCGATAAATGCAGCCAATTAAGATGTTTCGACAGTTTTTTAGGTGATATAGTGAGATAAAAGGTATTCTATTGCACACCCCTCAGGTTGTTTGCATATAATTCTGGCTTTGATTTTCTTACTTACATATATTGCAACTCCACCCGCATGGCCTGCACGATCAGAGCGGAAAACATTAAATCCATCACAATTAATCAACGAACTACACATGTCAGACATAAACCAAATTTCAGACACACATATAACATCAACCTTGGAATTTACAAACATATACCTAAATTCTTCTATCTTGTTCGTTAGGCTTTGCGCATTGATATGACAAATATGTAAGCCTGGCTTTCGGTTGCAAAGAACTTTTAGCATTGTATGGCTGCTCGCATTTAAACAACTATTACTAATTTGCATATTTAAGTATTTGAAGTCGTTTCAGAAACGCACTCGAAGTATACGATGTAAAATATAAATAGAAAAAATAGATTAATTTAAAACAAGCATGACAGTTACTACTACAAATAACTATGTTAAAATTAAAGCATAACAGAAGTTTCTTAAGTGCGAAAGTTACTATTGCTAAGGTGTACCCCTAAAGCTCCAACGCCGTCCGTCTCAGCCGATGGCTCGGCAAGGGGGGTTAAAGCTTTTATGCAGTTATTCTGCAGTGCCAAGAGCGTTTGCATGCCCTCAACACGAACAACTGTATCGCAAGTAGGTGTTTTAACATGCACTAATGCGCGGCGAGTAAATACTGATAAGAGCAACTTCTGTCTCTTCATTTTCATTGCCTCTTTAAAAATATCATAATTTCGTTTGCTTAGTTGCTCATTTATGTAAATTGGGGTTGGCGAGTCAAAACCTAGGAGCAGCAAGTTTAGTTGTTGTTGAGTTTCTCGCCGGTATGTGCCAATTGCCCGCAAAAGTGAAGTTTTATCGCGCATATGTTCGAGTCTAATTATTATCACCGGATCAACAATGGAATTATTGGTCCTGCTTTGCTTGACCCGATAGATTTCTTTCAACTTGGGTGCCGGAGTTACTCCTAAGGCGAAGCAGAGAGAGTTGAAAATCGCCTTAAGATTTTCATTTTCTACATACGGGACACCGTGGAAACGCAAGTTATTTGCTATATCTGCGTTTTCCTGCTTAGAAAGCTGATGTTCTAATCTGGATTTCAGGTCACCCACCTGTACACGCAAGTCGCAAGCGGCATTGGCGGCATCGAGCTGCGCAGCGAGCTTCGTCTCAAGCACACCCACCCGCTCCCTCAACGAGGACAACTCTTCAACCTCGCGTTCAATGTTATTCACACGCTCATGTAGCTGCTTCAGTTCATCAGCCATGCGATCGAACCGCTCCAGCACCACGTTGATGATGCGCTGCTCAGTATCTCCCATATGAGTGGTGAAGAGGCTGGCCTGCTCTTCAAAACGCAAATTCATCATTGCCATTATCTTCGATGAAACAGCTTCCGACTGGCGGCCCTCCTTAAGGTCAGTGCTGGTGTTTTCACGTGCACGTTTGTTGGGTTGCGGTGCCATGTTGTTTAGTGTAGTTCGAAATTCGATTTCTCGGTTTGTATTTTATTGAGTGATTTGTTGAACGCTGTTGCGAGAGTATTTGTGAGAGTATGACTCAGTGTTTCAGTGTTGGTATTGTTCTATTTGTATGTATAATTTTGCGCGCTTGAAAAATGCTTTCGTGCAAATATTCTTATTATTGTTATTATTATTAATGCCTTTAATTAAATTTGACACGAACAGTTTCAAGTTTCACTGTAACTTCACTAAGGGCGTAAAATGTCCCATATAACTTTAAAAATCAAAAATTACAATGCAAGCATTTGTGCATTCCTTTTCTTATGCTGGCCCGCTGACTTGTAGCGGCAGCAGGCAAATCACTTGCTAAGTAATACTAGCACGTTTAACATCGTCTGTACAATTTTCCAAGCCATTAAAAGCCATATTAATAAGAATACTGCGTTTCATTTAATAACTAGTTAAATATCGTTGTTGCAATCGCTAAAAAGCTAGCGATTTTTTATTGGCGCCCGAGCAGGGACTTCGGTTTTCTTAAGATTATTTCCTCATTTGTTTGCGGTCTTGGTGCCTTGGTGTTCTGGATACCATCAACTACAACTGCTCGTTTGGACTGTGGAGCTGTTGTCTGCCCTACTTGTGGTACTGTCGTTTGGCTTGGCTAATGGGTGATCGTCGCTCGGAATCCAGTGAAGTTTCGGTGGACTCTTTTGAGAGCTTACAGGTATTCTGTGCCAACAATTGAGCATAAAGCTCTAAGAAGTTTAATTGCTGCAAATTTGTGCAAGCGAAAGGTGTTTAAAACCTATTCACATACGTACATACATATGTATATATAGTACGTGTATGCTTATGCGGACTCAATTTTTGGCACTTAAATTATTTGTGCAACCACATTACATACACAAATACATAATCATACATACATACTCGCCACTGCATGATAATATTATATACATACATATACATACGCACATACACCACACCTTGCATAAATTAACAAATTATACACCCTCATAAACATACATAACTACTAACAAAACCTCGAGGCAAAACAAACCACAACAATTAAAAAAGGGCTACTAAGCTGATTTTTAACATTAAATACAAATATTTTGAAGTTATTTTTATTTATATTGTGTTGGTTATTTCGGTAGATGTTTGTTGCATCAGCTGCATACATACATACAAACATAGCTTTGTTGTTGCTTGCGCCGCTAGCGTAGCAAAAGAATTTTGTCGCTCTCTCTTTTGTGCGCGCCTTTTTTCGGCTACACTTGTCGCTGGGCCAACGAACTTCCCCCTGCTACCCGTTTGGATTAGCGTTGCCTACAAGCGTGCTTGCGGTGATCGACGCCTATTTTCTGAGTACAGCTGAGATTGCTTGCAGATTTCGTTGTTGTTTGTGCGGTCGCTTGGACTGCTACTTTGCTTGCGTGCATACTGTATTGAGTGCGTGTGTACGTAATCTGTGTGCATTTCAGTTGGTCTCTTGCTGTTTTAGCGCGTTGTTATTTGCGAGGGCTGTTTGGAAAGTTCGGTTTTCATTTTCTTTGATTTGCAACTTGTTTAGAGTTTATTTTGGTTATACTCTACCATGTCGGAATCTGAGAAGCAACAATCTAGTTCTAAATTCTAGTACAATGCTTGCAGAAATTTAATAAGGTAAGCGCTGATATTGCTCGTATGAGAAAGGCATTTCAGTTAAAGAAAATTTCGTTTGAACAAACAGAACTCGAGTGCCGTCTCGAGCTGTTGGAAGGTTACATAACGAAAGCTATGGCGCTTCAGGCAGATTTGGATAGTCTCAACACAAGTAACGATAGTAGAGGGCCACTAGAGGATTTGTGCATTTCAACTAAGGCGTTGTACGTGAAGGCAACGAAACAAAAAGTTGAAAGTCAGACTTCTCATGACTGTTCTATGATGGCCAGTCAACGGTCACAGTTACCCAAAATGCGGCTGCCTACATTCAGTGGAAAGCATGCCGAATTTAAGAATTTTATGTGCTTATTTGAAAGCCTAGTTCATGACGATCCTTCGTTGACCAACGTCGAGAAGTTTAATCATTTGGTGTCGTGCTTGTCAGGTGAGGCTCTAGGAGTTGTGAAACCGTTTCAGTTAACGGACTGCAATTACTCGAAAGCCATTGCTAGCCTCAAGTCTGTGTACGACAACAAATGTTTGATATTTTTCGACACTATCTCACAATTGTTTGACATCCCAAGTATGACCAAACCTAATGCGTCTAGTTTGCGGTCCATCATTGACACTGTTTCTGCCATTTATTAGTCTTTAACTTCGTTGGGAAGTGAAAAGGACATTTCGAACACAATGATCATACATATGGTTATGGCCAAGGTTGATCATGTAACCAAATCTCGTTTTGAGGAACAGCTCGACTATGACAAGTTGCCTTCTTGGGATGACTGCGCTAAGCAGTTAAATAGACGTTACCAATATTTAGCGGCTGACGAGACAACTCGGGTTAAAAATAAACCGCGAGCCGAACCTGCAAAAAACAGTAAAGCTTCGTTTTCTTGCACAAAGGGTCCTTCAAAGCCTTCAAAACCGATCTCGAAGTGCACATACTGTAGTTCTGCGGAACACAATATTTATACTTGCCCTTCTTTCGGATCTATTTCCGTTATGCAGCGATTTGAGTTCGCCAAGACTCAAAAAATGTCCCTCAATTGCTTGAATGTGGGTCATGTAGTTTCCAGTTGCAAAGCTTCCAAGTGTCGGGTGTGTTCAAAACCACGTTGTTGCACAGATACTCTGTAGCTGTGCCAAACTCACCCGTTCTATAAGCGGTCGCACCTCCAGAAGCATATTTAGATCATGTCTTGAGTGCCGATCAAGTAATTCTTGCCACAGCATTGGTGAAAATTAGAGATAGATTCGGCCAATACCGTCCTGCACGTGTGTTGCTTGACGGCGGCTCACAGTTGAATCTCATGACTGAGAACATTGCCCAGCGCTTGCGACTAAAGCGTGAAGACACGGCAGTGAGTATTGCAATGGCAGGTGGGACCACAACTGATAGTAAGCACAAGGTGTGTACTGCTATTCAATCTCGTTTGAATGCACACAACTTTGCCACTGATTTTTGGGTTCTTAAATCCATATCCACTTGTCGAAAATCTCGAGCTGGCTGACCCAGAGTTTGGCTCAGCCAAGGTTGACATTCTTCTAGGCGCTGAATTCTTTTACGGCTTGTTGTGTGTTGGGCAAATCGAGCTCAATTCTGGTCTTCCATTGTTGCAGAAGACCTTGCTGGGATGGGTTGTTGCTGGTAGGTACACAGGACAAATACCTCGTCAACAACTTAGTGCTAATGTTGCCGCTCAAGTTAGTGATTGTTCTCTCGACACATTAGTTCAACGCTTTTGGGAACTCGATTGGAGCCCAAACGAGTCGAAGGCTGTGCGCCAGACAGCTGAACAAAAGGCCTGTGAAGCTCACTTCACCAAATCAGTACAGCGCCTGTCTACAGGACGTTTTCAAGTCGAACTTCCGTTCAAATCCGATCCCACTGTACTAGGGCTTTCCTTTCAAACTGCTGAAAGACGATTTCTGCAACTTGAGCGCAAACTCGCAAGAGACAAAACTCTGCATGACATGTACCATGACTTCATGAGAGAGTATCGTGATCTTGGGCATATGTCTGCTCTTGAATCTCCTCCTCCAGGACAGCACTACTATATTCCTCATCAGTGTGTCCTGAGGCCTGAAAGCACCACAACCAAATTGCGTGCGGTGTTTGACGCTTCTAGTAAAACGTCAACGGCTCTATCATTAAATGACACTTTAATGGTTGGGCCGACTATTCAGAGGGAGCTTTATTCAGCACTTGTAAATTTTCGGTTGAATAAATACGCAATTACTGCCGACATCTCCAAGATGTACAGGCAAATAAACGTGTCTGAAAAAGACAAAAATTACCAGCTCATTCTCTGGCGAGAAAGCGCCTCTCATGAGCTGCAGTCCTTTAAGTTGAACACTGTCACATACGGGACTGCATCAGCGCCATTTTTAGCTGTGCGCTCGTTGTTTGAATTGGCAAATATTTATGCTCGATCTCACCCTGTAGCTTCAAATGTCATTAAAAATTGTTTTTATGTTGACGACATGTTGGTAGGAGCAGATTCTTTACATGAGCTTAAAGAAATCTGTAATCAAGTACGAGAGGTACTAGATTCAGGAGGGTTCCCATTGGCAAAGTGGGCATCAAATTGTCAGGCCTTGTTCGGTGATGATAGCAACATCATTGACGACTCCACCTCAGTCAAAACGCTTGGAATGCGCTGGGCCCCTCAAGATGATGTATTTCGGTACCATATAGATGTGGATAGCTTTATTTCGTTAAAGCCAAAAAAACGAAACATCTTGTCGGTAGCGTCTCGTCTGTTTGACCCACCTGGGCTGTTGTGCCCCATCGTCACAAGGGCGCAAATTCTGTTGCAAGAGTTGTGGCGGTTGAAAGTAGATTGGGATGAAACTATTCCAACGAGTATGCATACTTCGTGGAATAAGTTCATTGAGACTCTGCGTGATCTACACAAAATTCATATTCCGGGATACGTTTGCTTAAACGTTTATGAGACAGTGCAAATTCATGGTTTCGCAGACGCCTCAAGTCAGGCATACGGTTGTTGCATATACATTAGGACTTGCAACAATGATAGCGTCGGTGTTTCGTTGTTTACAGCCAAATCCAGAGTGGCACCACTCAACGTAAAGACGATTCCTCGACTCGAGTTGTGTGCGGCACTCTTACTAGCGAAACTCTGGCAGCATGTTTGCGCCACGCTGAGTAAGTTTGCTATAGAAAGTGTAAACTTCTGGTCAGATTCTCAGATAGTGTTGTATTGGTTGGAGAGAGACTCATCCACGCTGTCCACATTCGTGGCAAATAGAGTGGCTGAGATCCAAGAGGCTTCTGAGAATACTGTTCGGCATCATGTGCCTACAGACTGCAACCCTGCTGACCTAGTTTCTCGTGGAACTGATATAGACGAAATTGTATCGTCACTGTGGTTAAATGGCCCTAATTTTCTAAAGCTCGGTGAAAATGATTGGCCCAATCTTCACCATGTTGAATTATCGTCAGACATTAAGGCATCCGAAGATAAAAAGAATGCGACTGTACTTACAGTCATTCGATCAGACGTAGAGTCAAATTGCATACTGGACCTTATGTTGAAACGTTCATCCTTTCCTGAATTAGTTCGGATATTGGCATATGTTTTGCGATTTTGCTACAGGAAAAATCGCCGTGATTCTTCAGTTGTGTCAGCTTTAGAACGAAGATTATCGTTTTTTAAGCTGATTGAAGTGCTGCAAGCTGATATATACAGCCGTGAGATCAAGTCTCTACAAAAGTCGGCGCCACTCCCCCCAAGTTTGCAATCTCTTAATCCCTTTATACACGAGTTCGAAGACACTGGGATTAAGTTTCGTTTGGTTCGAGTAGGTGGACGTTTGTTGCATGGTCCAATTCCTTATGACGCACTACTATTACTGCCTAAAGACGCACCAACAGTATATTGTATATTCGGCATTTGCACCTCAAGCACTATCATGCAGGTGCAAAGGTATTAATTGGGCTTCTTAGGCAACAGATCTGGGTGGTGAATGCTCGTAGTGCTTGCTCAGCAGTTGTACGTAATTGTGTACACTGCTTCCGATACAAGCCCAAGTTGTTAGGGCAAATAATGGGAAATTTGCCAGGTGATCGCCTTCGAGAAGGTCGACCGTTTAGGGTTTGTGGGGTCGATTTTTGCGGTCCTTTCCATGTAAGCTACCGCATACGAGGAAGACCGCCCGTTAAAAATTACGTCGCCGTGTTTGTTTGTTTTGCCTCGAAGGCCGTTCACCTCGAGCTGGTAACAGACCTATCGACTGATGCCTTTCTTAATGTTTTCAAAAGGTTCATCGGAAGACGCGGCCTGCCGGAGACAGTTTACAGCGACAACGCGACCAACTTTGTAGGAGCGAGGTGCGTGCTGAAGGAGCTGACGTCGGCGTTCGAGAGGAGCAAAGCCGCCTTCATGGACTTAGCGGCAGAGCGAGGGATCGATTGGCGGTTCATTCCTCCCAGGGCTCCTCACTTCGGAGGACTGTGGGAGGCAGCGGTGAAGGCGGCGAAGGCTCGTCTAGTCAGTGGCGCAGGCAACGCGAACCTGACCAGAGACGACCTGGAAACGCACCTGGTGGACGTGGAGGCGATTCTCAACTCCAGGCCTATGGTGGCAAGCGATCCCAACGACGGAGAGGTGCTCACTCCGGGCCACCTGCTCATCGGACAGCCGCTTCTTACTCTGCCGCACGAAGGCGTGCAAGAAGGGTCTTTGAGCAGAGCCGGGTCCGGATTTTTGAAGCGGTGGCGGCAGCTGTCGGGGCTCAAACTGCGGTTTTGTCGCAGGTGGTCCAAGGACTACCGATTTTTCCTAGCGATTTTTCTTTTTCTTTTTGATGTGAGTTCGGATATTTTGCACACAAGAGCGATTAGAGCTTCTGTATAGAAGAGTGGGCGAAACGGCAATTAAGAGTATAATTACGACGTCCGTGCACGATGAGAGTTACTCGGTGACTCCAACTTCTATCTATTAACTATCAATCTATTAAGTATTTCCTCCTTTCCACACCAAAGAAATATAGGATTGGGTGCGCTTCTTTTAAATTTAGCTTCCTAGCTCTTGCCCTTTGGACTATCGGCTGCTATGTGCAAAAAGGGGAATAATATAATATATCCTAATTTTAAATTGACATTTGTGTCTTTTCGTGCCTTATTGAGTCAATACGACCCCACACGATCTCGGAATATGAAACACGGCACTCGTGTTAATGCCGAGCAGCGTGTGCCACGAACAAAAACTACCGACAATGCCCATCTCTATTTGCTAGAGCATGATAGATATCGATAGTAGAATCCATCGATACTATCGACAGTTCCATCGAAGTTTGCATGCAGTTAACAGAAGATTTAAATAATAACATCTTAAAATTTATTGAGATCAATTAGAACAAATCATATACATATATACATATGTACATACAATGCAATGCGAAGCAGAATATGCGTAGCTCCGTTATTCGGTTTCCGCTTTGCTATCGCTTACTCAGCGTTGCCTAGCGATGGTAAACTGTAAACTTTTCGCATTTTGCCTTTGCAATTAAAAGGCGTAGATGTCATTGCAAGACGAATACACATACATATACATATATGTATGTATGTACATACATTCACACATTAATGTCTCATATTTTGCTTTGGTTGGCACACAACTGCTGTCTGTATATGAAGTGTGTGGGTGTGTGTATACTTAGTTGATACTGTTTGATATGTATGTATGTATATTGTGTTTGTTAGTTCTGGGTGCATTTGCAATTTATTTCTATATTTTGAAAATCGTTGAATGCAAAGTTGTAGATTTAGTTACGTAGATTACATTACCCAAATTTGAAATCGATGGGACGAAATTTATAGCACAAACTTTTCATTTTCATTTATTATGCTCACCTACACCATAACAGACAACTTGTGCCGAAATTTCAGCTTCAGAGTTCTTACCGTTTGGGGTGTGGGGTGTTGATTGTGTTCCAATTTTTCCACGGGAAAACCACTATATTTCATGCCCTAGGAAAAATGGTGAAACACCAAGTATGCATTTTTATACTCTGTACATGAAATGTACAAGAGTATATTAGGTTTGCGCGAGCTGAAAAATGTAACAGGCAGAAGGAGGCGTGGTAGACCCCACAAAGTATATATATTCTTGATCAGCATGACAAGACGAGTCGATTTAGCCCTGTCTGTCTGTCTGTCTTTCCGTCTGTCCGTCCGTCCGTCCGTATGATCACCTAGATCTCAGAGACCATAAGAGCTAGAGACACCAAATTTTGCACCAAGATGTCTTATGTGTGTACGCTATACGAGTTTGTTTTATTTTTTGATTTCCCCCTCCCCCCCCACTTCCCCCCTATGGGGGTTTTCCCGATTTTCCATTCGTATAATCGCCTATATCTCGGAGACTATATGACCTAGGAACAGCAAATTTTAGTCCAAGATGCCTTGTGTGAATACGCAGAAATTGTAGATTTTGGAATTTCCCTCCCTCCCCCCTCTCCTAGCAAATGCGATTTTCTCTAACTCCCGTAATTCTTGGAATTTCGAACTAAAATTTAATACCCCCAGTTGGTTATTATGTGTCCGTGTGTCAAGTTTCACTATGATAGACCGATTAAACAAGAAATTATAGCCATAAATATATTTGCTGCTGCAGCGCTGCTCAAGCGCTGCCCGCGGCTGTTGTTGATGTTGCTGTTTAGTTGACTGCGAAAATGCTTACACAGACACAAATAGACGCACATAAACATACATACACTCACATAGACGCAATTGCTTTGTATATGTGCAATTATATACCCTTTACGTGAGTTCGAATACCGAGAAAGGTAAAATCGATCAAATTTTTTTAAATTTTCTTATTTTTTATTTTCTATAATTATTGTAAACATATGTACAGAGTATTTCAAAGTCGTGACACCCGACTTTAGCTTTTTTACTTGTTATACTCTGTACATGAAATATTTTATTTTATTTTATTTAGTACATCAACAATAATTCTGTCGATTGTTATATTATGATCTAACGTAATATAACAATTTAAACTCAACTTAAAAGATAAGAAAGCCTAACGCAAAGCTGTACAATAACGTCTATTAATGCCTCCGACACGTTGGGGGAATTTTATTTGCCAGTTGGCCAGCTATGCCCCGATTCACAGACATGTGTGTATACAAAAAGTAAGTAGAGGAGGAAAATTAATTCTATTTAAGAACAAATTAGAAAAAGTAAGAAGTAGAAAGAGAAAGAGGAAATGAGAAAAAAAAGAAGGAAAGAGAGAGAGAGAGAAACAGGGAAAGAGAAAGGTGGAAAGAGAGAGACGAAAGAAAAAAGGGGAAATCTCCAACCCGGTGGGGGAAAATTTAAATGCCAGTCCGGCAAGCTATGCCCCAACGCACAGCAGTAAGTGGTCAGAGATTTCCCCGAAGACAACTATAAAGAATAATATTGATAGAACAGAGAGAGAGAGAGAGAGAGAGAGAGAGAGAAAGAGAGTCCTGTCGAAAGTAAATGTGAAAGATCATTATAATGGCTGCACATGACCCGAAAACGAAAATGTACAAGAGTATATTAGGTTTGCGGGAGCTGAAAATTTAACAGGCAGAAGGAGGCGTGACAGACCCCACACGCTGTGCAAGTTTGTTTTATTTTTTTTATTTCCCCCCCACTTCCCCTCTATGGGGGTTTTCCCGAATTTTAATTTGTATAATCGCCTCTATCTCGGAGACTATAAGACCTAAGGACACCAAAGATGCAATCCAACATGCCTTATGTGAATACGCAGAAAATGTATATTTTGGACTTTCCCTACCTCCCCCTCTCCCCCTCAAATCGTAACTTCCGTAATTCTTGGAATTTCGAACTAAAATTTTGCAAATGCTCCCAGTTAGTTATTATGTGTCCGTATGCCAAGTTTCACTATGATAGACCGATTTAACAAGAAGTTTTAGCCATTGTTGATGTTGCTGTTTAGTTGACTGCGAAAATGCTTACACAGACACAAATAGACGCACATAAACATACATACACTCACATAGACGCAATTGCTTTGTATATGTGCAATTATATACCCTTTACGTGAGTTCGAATACCGAGAAAGGTAAAATCGATCAAATTTTTTTAAATTTTCTTATTTTTTATTTTCTATAATTATTGTAAACATATGTACAGAGTATTTCAAAGTCGGGACACCCGACTTTAGCTTTTTTACTTGTTATACTCTGTACATGAAATATTTTATTTTATTTTATTTAGTACATCAACAATAATTCTGTCGATTGTTATATTATGATCTAACGTAATATAACAATTTAAACTCAACTTAAAAGATAAGAAAGCCTAACGCAAAGCTGTACAATAACGTCTATTAATGCCTCCGACACGTTGGGGGAATTTTATTTGCCAGTTGGCCAGCTATGCCCCGATTCACAGACATGTGTGTATACAAAAAGTAAGTAGAGGAGGAAAATTAATTCTATTTAAGAACAAATTAGAAAAAGTAAGAAGTAGAAAGAGAAAGAGGAAATGAGAAAAAAAAGAAGGAAAGAGAGAGAGAGAGAAACAGGGAAAGAGAAAGGTGGAAAGAGAGAGACGAAAGAAAAAAGGGGAAATCTCCAACCCGGTGGGGGAAAATTTAAATGCCAGTCCGGCAAGCTATGCCCCAACGCACAGCAATAAGTGGTCAGAGATTTCCCCGAAGACAACTATAAAGAATAATATTGATAGAACAGAGAGAGAGAGAGAGAGAGAAAGAGAGTCCTGTCGAAAGTAAATGTGAAAGATCATTATAATGGCTGCACATGACCCGAAAACGAAAATGTACAAGAGTATATTAGGTTTGCGGGAGCTGAAAATTTAACAGGCAGAAGGAGGCGTGACAGACCCCACACGCTGTGCAAGTTTGTTTTATTTTTTTTATTTCCCCCCACTTCCCCTCTATGGGGGTTTTCCCGAATTTTAATTTGTATAATCGCCTCTATCTCGGAGACTATAAGACCTAAGGACACCAAAGATGCAATCCAACATGCCTTATGTGAATACGCAGAAAATGTATATTTTGGACTTTCCCTACCTCCCCCTCTCCCCCTCAAATCGTAACTCCCGTAATTCTTGGAATTTCGAACTCAAATTTTGCAAATGCTCCCAGTTAGTGCTTATGTGTCTAAATGCCAGTTTCATCATGATAGACCGATTTAGCAGGAAGTTATAGCCATAAACATATTTGCTGCCCGCCGCTGTTGTTCATGCTGATGCTTTGGTTGACTGCAAACATGCTTACACAGATACGAATAGACGCGCATAAGCATACATACACTCACATAGACGCAATTGCTGTGTAAATGTGCAATTACACACCCTTTACGTGAGTTCGAATACCGAGAGAGGTAAAATCGATCAAATTTTTTTTTAAATTTTCTTAATTTTTTTAATTTCTATAATTATCCTAAACATATGTATAGAGTATTTCAAAGTCGGGACACTCGACTTTAGCTTTTTTACTTGTTTTTTTTTTTTAATTCTTTTATAGATTACCCGATTGAAGCCAATCAAATTGCAGACCTTTTATACAATCTTTGGAGCCCGTTTTCCCCCCTTTGGCGTTCGAATTTTCCAAAACTGCTTCTTAGTGCTCACTTTCAGAAGCTTTCAAAGGAAACTTGTGTCCAAATTTGAGCTCCCTAGCTCTTACCGTTTGGTCGCCAATCAGTTAGTCTGGACAAACTGTTTTATATATACACATATACATAAATATGAATATAATATTTAAAATAAAATATAAAAATATACACAAAAATTAATTTATTTTTGTTTAAATATAGTTGGTTCCGCCCAATTTAAGCATTCCATTCATGTTTTTTATTTATAAAACGTATAATGAAACATTTTGTTGGGGCACCTATTTATTTCAGAATATTTTTATTAACTCAGCTGCTTTTTTCTTTTTGCAATTTTAATATTTAAAAGTAGATACATTTATTTTAAAAAACTCTACAGCTTTACTGTTTATGACAAAAAGCTAAATTTACTGACAAAATCACAAATGTCTTTCAGATTTTTAGCTTTTAAAAAACCACTAGCTAAAAGAGCAGGGCTGCATACCACAAAGAGCGGTTGAGTACGGGAGAACGCAGTAGGCCACAAACTTGATTCCTACAAAACAAGTTTTTTGTTTGTGAGAAGCACAGCTTTTATTGTGACGGACGCACCTTCAGTTATTGATACGACGTGGTGTCAAACACAGCTCCCATGTTTCTGCATCGTTTTTATAAAACGTGAAAGTAGCTTTGCATACTTAATCAATTTGGAAATTAATGTAACTGCTTAAGCCCTTGTAATGTGTATATTAAAAGAAAGCAAAACTTTTTATTGTACAAAAATATGAATGCAGTGGTATCCAGATAGTGAACTAAGAAATGTAAGTACATACTCCGTAACGTTACATAGTATGTGTGTGTGTAAGTGAATGTGTATTTGTGTGCATTTATGATTTAAATGTGAGCAATTTGGAAGTTTGTGTAATCAATTTAGCACTTGTAATATGTAATATACTATATATTAAAAGAAAAAAAATTTGCGTTGACAAAATTATATTATGAAAAATATGATGAAAGTGGTGTTAGGCAGTATATTAAGAAATTTAAGTGCTTCGCAACATTACGTAGTATGCGTGTGTGTGCGTGAGTGTTTGTGTGTGCATTTATGATTTAAATGGGGATGCAATAACATTTTTAATCGATGAATAATATATATATAGAATATACCATTTATGTATGTATTCCTCGCTCCTTGTCCAATTGGCAATTATATATCAGCTCTCAAACAACGGGAAATACTTTATAACGTGCGTGAGCCCTGCCGGATTCGCTTATTTGCTGCAGGTAAAGGTTTCTAAAGCAGTTACTATATTCCATAGTAAAGTTCTTATGCGCATTTCATGTCTTTCTGTTCTTGGCCAAGGTAACAGCTAACGACGATCTGCATAAAGTGAGCGCCGCTTCGTCTTTGCCGCAATCCAGTTCTGCCCTTATGCTTACTGTTAAACTGTTCCAAAAGGACCACGCTGACTCTCGTAAAGATTTTGTTTAGAAACATCTTCATAGTATTAATTTCAGCTTTCTTGAAATGTACGATTTTATGAGTTCGTATTATATTACTGATCAGCATGGATATATGGTGAAGAGGTTAGGTTTATTATACCCTGCACCGAAAGGGTGAAAGTAAATATATTCTTGATCAGGATGACAAGACGTGTCGAGGTTATGTTTATTATACATATATAATCTTTTACGTTCATATACTTAAAGTAAGTACTTTAAGTGAGATAGGACCGACTGTATCGATAAAAACTGTGAATATAATTTCAACACATTTTTCTTTTAGATTCGCAATTGAGGGTAACGAAATGGATATGGATAATTACTTTCCACGCAAATACATATGCTGCCGACGTTCAACTCCTAAGTTTCTACTAGTTTCATCGGAAAAAGGGATTTTTATAATTCCATTTACTGTGATTGCTATATTCACATTATTACCTGCTTTTCTTGGTAAATTATTATATTTTGTATTAAGTTTTTCTAAATTTTGATTACGTCCGTGATTACTTTGAAAGATTCTGTCGATATGTGTAAAATAATTATACGTGCCTATGCGTGTTTGTTTGTGCCTGTTTATGTCCGGCGTGCCTAAGCAAAGCAGCAGACCAGTGCTTGGACAAAGATGACATATGGCTATAACTTCCTATTAAATAGGCATTATGGAACTTGACATACGGACTCATAATCACAAATTTGAGGGATTTTCCGAATTTAAATGAAAAGACCTAGAGACACAAAATGCAAGATGCCTTATGTGAATACGCAGAAAATGTGCATTTTGGAATTTTCCCTTCCCCTTCACCCCCGCAAATCGTAACTCCCGTAATTCTTGAAAATTCGAAATTGGAAATACCCCCAGTTAGTAATTATGTATCCGTATGTCGAGTTTCACTGTGATAGCCTGATTTAACAAGAATTTATAGCCTTAAATATAATTGCTGCCCGCAGCTGTTGTTGATGTTGCTGCTTTGGTTGACTGCAAACATGCTTACACAGATACGAATAGACGCGCATAAACATACATACACTTACATAGACGCAATTGCTATGTAAATGTGCAATTACACACCCTTTACGTGAGTTCGAATACCGAGAGAGGTAAAATCGATCAAATTTTTTTTTTAATTTTCTTAATTTTTTTATTTTTTATAATTATTGTAAACATATGTACAGAGTATTTCAAAGTCGGGACACCCGACTTTAGCTTTTTTACTTGTTAATTATACGTTAATGTAGTATAATCAAATTAATTTTACCGTTTTTTTTTTCATTCCGCAGCTGAAGCCCAAGAACAGAATGCACCTCCTATACTGTATGTTCGAGAGCGCAATTGGCGGATTTCAGAGACTGAACAAGTCGGACAAATTATTGATCGGGTTCGCGCTGAGGATCCGGACGGCGATGAATTAGTTTTTGGGATTGAGCCACGTTTTGTGGCATTACCAGATGCGCACGATAAATTAAAAGACGCACTTCCGTTCCGTATTGATTCAAAGAGGGGTGTCGTTTATCTCAATGAAAGCCTGATTGGCCGTGTAAGTTTCTTTCAAAATGGTTTTGAATTTTATTTTTACTATTAACACATATTACTTAACTGAAATTGATCGGTATGTCCCTGTTAATACTGAACTACAAATTTTATTCCCTCGGCTTTATATCCATAAGGATAAATAGGTTAAAAAAAAAACGTAAGTTTTGTACAGGAATTGTTTATAAGGAAAAGACTACTGGAATAAAATTGCAACCGAAGTTTGGGATTCTGATTCAATACGAACAATATGTTTTCTTGCGAACCCCAAACGCATTTTGATAACGATTGAACCCTCATTCGTAAATACTGCCCACAATTCCAATGACACATAACAAGAGAAAACTCTACAGTCGTGCCAGCCCGACAATAAAATACCCTGTAAAAGGAAGAAGTGAAAATTTGATGCTACAGTTTGTGGGCGTAATATTGGAGTGAAATTGTTTCGCTAATAACTTTTATTATAATTACGTATCTGAATGAATTAAAAATAAAAAAAAGAGTAGTAGTAGTAGTGCATTTCTTTTTAAATTTTAAATTTCTTCTGAAATGCACTTTGCGGTATAGTATATCCCAGTCAACTTAGGCAAAAAAAGTCTTTTATTTTATTTATGGCTATAACTTCTTTCTAATCAAACTTGCATAATGAAACTTGGCATACGGACATATAATCACTATCTGGGTGTAACTACCAAATTTTAGTTCAAAATTCGAAGAATTACAGGAGTTATTGAAAATTGCGAATAGCGGGGGCGTTAAAAAAAAACTGGAACTCGTTCTTTCTCGGACTAAGGAGAATCTGGATACCAAGTTTTGTTATTCTAGTTCTTATACTTTCTGAGATGCTTGCGCCCATACGGATAGACGGACGGATATGGCTATATCGACTCGGCTTGTCATCCTAATTAAGAATATATATACTTTGTAAGGTCTGCCACGCCTTCTTTCGAATTTGTTAGTCATATTCAGTTAGTGATCATCATGATAGGTCTTATGAACAAAGTTATAGCCATAAATATACATATTCTTTGCCCAAGCTGTGGCCGCAGCTGTATTTGTTGCTGCTTTGACATAGTTATGTAATGCACACATACATATGTACAAGTACACAAACACGCATAGACACGATTCTGATGTAAATGTATGTATGCATGAATTGAATATTTTATATTTAACTAGCAGGTATCACCCGTCTTAACCCGGCTCAATATAATGTTTCCAATTGTATTTATTTTGTGTGTGCATACCTACCCATATGTTTTCACCTTATAAGTTACCAGTAGGAAGGCGTTTAAGGTATTTAAATGAACATTTTCTGTTCTTGACAAAAAATTGTTCAGTAGTCCGTTACATTTTTGGTCTTGCCAAACTATTTCGTTAAACGAACATGACCACTATAACTAATACTTTTTAAAGCTCGTTTTCCCCCCTTTGGAGTTAGAATTTTCCAAAAGCCTTTCTTAGTGTGCTCCTACACTATGATGGATACTATGAAAGGATACTTGAGTCCAAATTTCATCTTTTACCGTTTGGGCTGTGCGTTGATTACCAATTAGTCAGGACAAACTGTTTTATATATAGAGATACCGCAACGTTTTAAGATAGACTATGTGCAAAAAAGGGGAATAATTATAAGGGTATATCCTAATTTTAAATTCACATTTGAGTCTTTTCGTGCCATATTGAGTCAATACGGTCACGCACAAACTCGGAATATGAAACACGGCACTCGTGTCAATGCCGTGCAGCGATGAGCCACGATCAAAAAGCACTGACAATTCTTATCTCAATTTGCTAGAGTAAAACTTTCGATAGTTGAAGCCACCGATACCATCAAAATATCGAAGTTTGAATGCAATAAGCAGAATATTTAAATAACAAAATCTAATTATTTATTGACATCAATAAGAACAAATCATATACATACATACATCTGCCCGCAATGCGAAGCAGAATATGCGTAGCTCCGTTATTCGGTTTCTGCTTTACTATCGCTTACGCAGTCGTTGCCTAGCGACGGTAACTGTAAACTTTTGGCGTTTTGGCTTTGCAATTAACATTAAATGGTCAAAACGAAAGAAGAAGAGCGAGCCAATGACTTGCAGTTGTTGTTGTTTTTAGAGCATTATTTTTTTTTACAATCAAACAACTGTGTTCGATTGCCCAATGTATACATTAATACGAATGTACATACATGCTATATTCATACACAGGCATACATACATACATACATATGTATGTTTCTCTTTACTTTTTCAACCGTACGTAGAGAACCGCACACATAGACACGAACTGTTGCTTGTTGTGTGTGTGAGTGTGTGTATATGATGTCCCCAACTATTTGATATTTGTTGTTGCTGCATAAAGTTATTAATGAAAACCCTTATGCCAAATGCAGTAAACAAAGAAAAAATTACTTTTAAAAATGTTATATAATTTTCAATTAATAAACATTTCTTGCTCTGTCAGTGCAAGACCAATGTACATACATACATATGTAGATACATATGTACATACATAGATGTATATGTGCACATTGGACATTCACACATTAGTGTCTCACATTTTGCGTTGGCTATTTCAATCGTTTGCACGCAACTACACGAACAGCTGCTTGTATGTGTGTGTGTATGGATATTTAGTTGTCCCCAACTGTTTGATATTTTGTATTGTTTGTTCTGCCTGCATTTGTAAAATGCATATTTTGAAAATCCTTGAACTCAAAGTTGTAGGTTTAGTTACGTAGATTACAGTCCCCAAATTTGAAATCGATCGGAAAAAATTTATAACACAAACTTTTCATTTGAAAAGGTGAATAAATATTAAAGCCCCAATAATTCAAGCTCCAACACAAATTTCGAAAATCTATGCAGTTTTGTTTGTATTCTTTAATTGATTTTAGAAACTAAGCTTTAAGTCGATCGGTTGAAAAATGCGGATTTTTCAAACAAACTTTGGAGCTACTTTTCACCCTTTGGAGCTCGAATTTTCCAAAATCCCTTCCTAAAAAACATTTACACTATGATAGGATACTTGACCCCAAATTTCAGCTTTCTAGCTCTTACCGTGGGGCTGTGGGCTGTTGACGCGGTTTCCTTTTGTGCCCCAAGAAAATCCCAATAATTCAAGCTCCAACAAAAAATTAAAAAAAACCGAGTATGCAGTTTTCTTTGTATTCTTTTATTGATTTCAGAAACCAAGATTTATGTCGATCGGCTAAAAAATGCGGATTTTTCAAACAAACTTTGGAGCTCGTTTTCCCCCCTTTGGACCTCGAATTTTCCAAAATCCCTTCTTAGTGGGCACCTACACTATGAAAGGATACTTAAGTCCAAATTTACCGTTTGGGCTGTGCGTCGATCACCAATCAGTCAGTCAGTCAGGACAAACTGTTTTATATATATAGATTCCACCTGCAAAAGCCACAATTTAAAGTAAATTGAAAATAAACAAAATACCATGCAATGCTCTTCTGCATTTATCTGAAGGTTGGATTTTATTGCAGGTTGTTTTTTGTAGTTGCACAATAACTCTTAGAATCGTAAATGGAAAAGATAAAATGATCTTAAAATTATGCTAAGTCAAAGGTAGAAACTATGAGACGTGAAACCCTTAAGAGTGAGTAGGTAGAAACGACAAAACAATCGATCAACAATAGAACCATACCATCAAAGCGAAATATTTGCACTACAACAAGAAGTTCAAATATTAAAGCAACAACAACAAATTTGGTTACTCGAAAGAAAACTAGTTAGGGGGAAGATGGTTGGCGTTAAAATGTTTAACATTTTTGTTAAACATCGATTTGTCTTTGGAGAGTCGGTTAATCGTATAAAGTCGACTACTTGAAAGTGTCGCTGATAATGTCTGATTTCATAGAAAACTACATTAAAAATTAATTTTTTTAAGCTGTATGAATAATTGATATAATTTTTGAGAAAATCGCAAAAAAATCGCAAAAAAAATTTAATAGGTGCGATGCAGTCAATATCGATTATTTTGCAGCTGTAGGGCCCGGGCGAATAAATGTTCACAGCCGTGTACCAAAAAGCTTAAAGCTAACAGCTGGCGTTTCATCTTGGCGTTCGGTCGCCTGCACTTTTATCACTTTCGTGTCATTTTTTACATATTTAGCTTCGTTTCCTTTCGTTACCGTATTCTACGATTAGGATCGTGCAGCCATGTGTTGTGAAATATGACCAAAAGGAGAACACCAAGTTTGTTTACATTTCAGATTGTACTATTAGGTTCATGCACGCATCTTCATACCACAGCTGATTTTCGTTAACATTCACAATTTCAATTTCGCCAGCTAGTCTACTTGCTGTTCATTTATGTGCGCCTGTTACCGTGCTATTGGTGTACTTGAAAAACGTAGTTCTACTTGGCATCAAAATATTTCCTCAAAAATCATAACCTACAAGGTAGTCATAAATACGCAGAAGGCAAATCAATTGCTAAAATTCCGTGTATTCCAACAAAAACATCTACAACAAGAGAGAACGCTACAGTCGAGCAAGCCCGACAGTGTAATACCCTGTACCCAGGTAAACTTCCGTCACTGAGTTATATGCGCCCATAGCAGCAGTAAAAAGAGGAAGAAGAAGAGCGAACTTGTTGCTGCAGTTTGGTGAGGTTGTACTGGCGAGAATTTGTTTCGCTAATAACTTTTCTTAGAATTGACCGAATTGAATAAAATAAAAATGAACAATAGTAGACAATTATATATAAATTATGTGTGCAAAGTTTGGTTTAGGTAGCATTTAAAATGTGGACGCTATTGACGAAATTCTGTAGCGGGGGAAGGGGGGAAAAATTCCAAAAAATAAAATAAACTCGTCCTTTCTCGGACCTAGGAGAATCTGGATGCCAACTTTATTCTAGCTTTTATAGTTTCTGAGATCCTCGCGTTCATCCAGACGGACGGACAGACGGACGGACGGACATGTCTAGATCGATTTCTCTCGTCATGCTGATTCAGAATATATATACTTTATGGGGTCGGAGATGCTTCCTTCTGCATGTTACATACTTTGCACAAACCTAATATACCCTTTTTACCCTACGGGTACAGGGTATAAAAATCTCCCGTAGAGTTATGTGTAAATTCTAAGGAAAATCGAGCAACGACACACGCACTCCGTGTATTTTGTTTTTGCATCAATTCAATTGTGCGTCTCGGTGGCGACAACTACATGTATTTTATTTTTGTAAGCTCGGTTGCGATCGGCACTCTGCTCGTGCGTGTGGCTGGCGCCAGGTTGTCAAGGTTGTCCTTCAAGCAGACACAACCGAGAAGAAGAAAAAATGAGGGAAAAAAGAAGGATTTCTAAATGTTGAAAGGTAATACCTCATTTGAATTGGTTCAAATTGACCATTATTGTCCTATCGTGAGCACAGGCTCGACAAAAAAAAAAAACATATTTTAGCAGTCGTAGACGGGTAAACATAATTTCATTGACTGTATCCAACTAAAACAAGTAAAAAAGCTAAAGTCTTGTGTCCCGACTTCGAAATACTCTGTACATATGTTTAAAATAATTATAGAAATTAAAAAAAGGAAGAGAATTAAAAAGAAAATGTTGATCGATTTTACCTCTTTTGGTATTTGAACTCACGTAAAGGGGGTATAATTGCACATTTACATAGCAATTGCGCCTATGTGAGTGTATGTCTGTTTATGCGCGCCTTTTCGTATCTATGTAAGCATGTTTGCAGTCAACTAAAGCATCAGCATATTTATATACTAGCAAGTCTTGCCCGTCTTTGCTGGGCTAAGTAAAATGTGCTTATAATTATAAGTTTATTTACTATATGATATTCTGATTTCGACGCTCTCTAAAGTTTTTTAAACAGTATAGGTACTATGTAATAGGTACATATGTACATATCATCGTTACGCACCGGGCGGATTGCCAGTCCTGACTTAACTGTGTGCTTCCTCAGCACGTTGTACGTGCGAGTTATCCCCGAAAAGTCCGACGCGGGACATTTAATTTTGATTTATAAATTGGGACGTCCCGCCAAAATTGGAGCGTTCGGCAACGCTGATATGTACATATATTTAAATTTTTCATGCAGGCGTTATCTGCCTGTATACATACATACATACATATATGTATAAGTATGTATTAAATTTTTTAATACAACACTAATTTGTGTCTTCAATTCCAAATATGATTGTTGTGAATGTAAAAGGTGTGTTTCTGCTTTTGTAAATCGCATGAATACACTCACAAAATAGGCTTAACGGTAAATGACTCTTAGATTTGATCAGAATACATTTGTAGCGTTGTTAGCTAGCACTAAAACGGTAATTCGCTGTAAATATGCGATCAGCTGAGATGCTAGGGATGGGCATGTGTCGGATGCTCTATGTGCTAGAGCATCAAAACTATCGATAGTTGAATCCGTCGATACAATCAATAATTCCATCGAAGTTTAAATGCAATTAACAGAAAATTTAAATAATAACATCGTATAATTTATTGAGATCAATTAGAACAAATCATATACAAACATACATATATGTATGTAAATCTGCCCGGTTTCGGTTTTCGGTTTCTGCTTTACTATCGCTTATGCAGTTGTTGCCTGGCGACGGTAACTGTAAACTTTTGGCATTTTGAATTTGAAATTAACAGACGTAAATGATCAAAACGAAAGAAGAAGCGCGAGCCAATGACTTGAAGTTGTTGTTGTTTTCGTTTTAAAAATTTGACTTAAAACCATAGAACAATATTTATTACAATCAAACAACAGTGCTCGATTGTCCAATGTATACATACATACATACATACGAATGTACATACTTGCTATATATGTACGTACACAGGCATACATACATACATATGTATGTACATATGCATGCATGTTTCTCTTTGCTTTTTCAACCGTACGTAGAGAACCGCACACATAGACACGAACTGTTGCGTGTTCTGTGTGTGTGTGTGTATATGATGTCCCCAACTATTTGATATTTGTGTTCTTTGTAATTTGTTGTTGCTGCATAAAATTACTAATGACAACTCTAATGCCAAATGTACTAAACAAAGAAAAAATTACTTTTAAAAATGTTAAATAATTTTGAATTAATTAACATTTCACATTTCATACATAGATGTGTACATGTGTATGTGTGTACATTCACACATTAGTGTCTCACATTTTGCTTTGGCTATTTCAATCGTTTGCACGCAACTACACGAACAGCTGCTTGTATGTGTGTGTGTATGGATACGCAAAGTTGTAGATTTAGTTACGTAGATTACAGTCCCCAAATTTGAAATCGATCGGAAAAATTTTATAACACATACTTTTCATTTGAAAAGGAGAATAAATATTAAAGCCCCAATAATTCAAGCTCCACCACAAATTTATACATTATAAAAATTAAATTTAAAGTTGATTGGTGGAAAACTGAAGATTTTTCAAACAACCTTTGGAGCTCGCTTTCCCCCTTTGGAGCTTGAGTTTTCCAAAATCCCTTCTTAGTGCGCACCTACACTATGATAGGATCCTTGAGCCCAAATTTCAGCTTCATAGCTCTTGCCGTTTGGGATGTGGGCTGTTGACGCGGTTTCCTCTTGTGCCCCAAAAAGCCCCAATAATTCAGTCTCCAATAATTCAGTCTCATTGATTTTAGAAACCAAGTTTTAAGTCGATCGGTTGAAAATGAGGATTTTTCAAACAAACTTTGGAGCTAGTTTTCCCCCTATTGGAGCTCGAATTTTCTAAAATCCCTTCTTAGTGCGCACCTACACTATGGTAGGATACTTGACCATAAATTTCAGCTTTCTAGCTCTTACCGTTTGGGCTGTGGGCTGTTGACGCGGTTTCCTTTTGTGCCCCAAAATTTTTTTTCAGGAAAACTCCCACTCCCAGGCCCCAAGAAAAATTTCAAAAAACCAAGTATGCAGTTTTTCTTGGAATTTTCTTGGGAGTATACAAACTTAGTTTGAAGTTAATCAGATGTAAATTGTAGATTTTTCATAAAAACTTTGGAGCTAGATTTCCCCCCTTTGGAGCTCAAATTTTTTTCTTATCGCCAGCCTACACTATGAAAGGATACTTGAGTCCAAATTTCAGCTTCCTAGCTTTTACCGTTTGGGCTGTGCGTTGATCCAAATTTCAGCTTCCTAGCTTTTACCGTTTGGGCTGTACGTTGATCACCAATCAGTCAGTTAGGACAAACTGTTTTATATATATAGATTGTAAACATATGTACAGAGTATTTCTAAGTCGGGACACCTGACTTTAGCTTTTTTTACTTGTTGTGTGTCGATTCGAGCGGACCTAGGAAATCAATATGATACGCTTAAAGAGGCTGCTCCTCTTTTGGCAAGGCACTATGGTCCCACAGCGGCATAAAATCGAAAAATTTCTGAAAATATTTTTGGGATATAAATACAATTTCAATAAATAGACACCCCAATTAGAACACAACTTTTTTTTTTTGCTGAGCTTTGTTGCAACCCTGTTAATTTGGCACGCTCATGAACTTAGCTGATCAGTGACAGCCCTGGCATTTGCAAATGGGAGGAAACTTTTTTCCAACTTTCGCTTATCATGAAAGTGGTTCTATATGTTTAAAAATAAAGGTATAAGTATGGAAAGCATAGATCAAGGTATGTAGAATCAATTTCTAAGCTGTGTTCGTGTTATCTAGTATTTTGTGTGTGTCTATTCAGCAGGAATCTATAACAAAAGTAATTGTGTTTTGTGGAGAATTACTTTCGCAGAGCGCGTCAGAGCGTGGAGCTAACAATGTCAATGTCTTAACAAAAGTACACAGATTCATAATTATTAAGTCTTCTTTGCCCGTTTTTGCCCGTTTTTGAAAAAATCGCTTTCATTGCAGCAAAATTCCTGTTTGGGCACGTAATTAATTGTTGACATCAACATCAACAAACGCATTTAAGCAGTATATATTACTGAAAATTAATGTAAAAGTCGTAGATAAACATAATACTATGTTGATATCGGAAAAAGTAAAAGCCTTCGCCAATTATTATTAAAAACCACAAGCCGAGTTGTAATGAAACTCTAAAGAATTTCAAAAAATCACACGAATTATTTTGCTCTTAACATGGTTGTAGAAGTTGATGGTCATTTTGAGTATTGATTAAAAACGCTACAGTCGGGCAATCCCGACAGTGAAATACCCTGTACCCAGACAAACTTCCGGCACTAAGTTATATGCGTCCCTAGTGGAACCAAAAGGAAGAAGAAGAGCGAACTTGATGCTGCAGTTTGTAGGCATAGTACCGAACTGAAATTGTTTCGCTAATAACTTTTCTATAAATTGATCGATTTCGATCAAATTTAAAACAAATCTAGATAGTTGTAAATAGAATCCGCGTGGCTTTGTTTATGTAGCTTTCGAAATGTGGACAGTATTGACAATATTCTGTATAGGAGAGAAAGGGGAGGGGGGAACAAAATAAACTATTTTGTAAACTGAAATATATTGCACTGGAGAGAATTATAGGCCAGTTTCTGTTTTGATACGGCAAAAAATACCAAAGTTAGTAAAAGTCGGCCATATCGGCTATATGGCAGCTATATGAATTAGTGGCCCAAGCTGAACTAAACTTGTTATGTCGTCTTAGAGGGCCAAAATATGCGTACATACTAAATTACAAATTTAATTTCTTTTTGCATGCCCGCAGGTACAACAATAAGTTCGTTGTGTCATACAAGCTTACGCAACAGGTCGTGCTTTAGAATGTAATTATTGGGAATGGACTTTGCAGCTAAAATGTCAATAATAGCTTTTAATTCGTCATCCTGCGACTGCACATATTTCAGTTTACTATGTATGCTGCCCACCGAGCTATATGTGTGCATAAGTCTTTTTTGTCCATTGTTTTCGCATGTGCCATTATACTTGTAGTCCTCAACTACTGCTAGTATTTCAAGCTCATAGCTCGTGAATTTCATCTCTTCTTCTTACGTTTTTTTTGCTCATGTAATAAACGGGGTGCCACTGGTTGTCGTCAGGTGATTTTTGTAGAAGAACTGCCCCAAAACCGTCAATAAAGGCATCTGTATGCAATTCGGTAGCATGATGCTGATGGAAAATCTTTAGGGCTGGCTTTTGCGTGATAAGCGTTTTGAAACTATTAAATGCCGTTAATTCTTTGTCTCTTTTCGATGGTGAAGGGCTTAACGTTGGTTTTATATGTGACCAAAATACTCAATGACATTTCTTTAAATTTAATTGCAGCCCGTACTCTTCACAGCGACTTAGTACCTCTTTAATATTTTCAACTGCTTAGTTTTCTCTTTCTGCTGGTATGATAATATCGTCGACATAAGGAATAGCTACACATTTACGTGTTAGATCTAGGAAAATTGCATTTACATGTCTTTGAAATACGCTAGGAGAATTCGAAAGACCAAATGGGACTCGTAGATACTGGAACTGTGTATTGTGAGTGACAAAGGAAGTATATTTGCGACTTTCTTTATCTCTGCCCACATGGAAAAAGCCATTTTTAAAATCAATTGAACTGAATATACGCGCGTTTTGCAGCTGTAAAGTTGATCCTCAATTAAAGGTAACGTAAAATGGTCTCTCAGGAGTACAGGACTACTATACTCAGAATCGGAGGTTTCAATAATGCCATCCTTTAGCCATTCGTCGATTTGACTATTGATAATGCAGCGTTCGGCGTAAGAAAATCTACGTTGTCGTGAGTATATCGGGATGTCATCTTTTAAAATTAAATGCATTTGAATATTCGTCGATTTAGTGCTTTTCAGGTTGTATTCTTTGAGTAATTTAAAAACTGTCTCCTTAGCCTCGGCACTTGCAGTAACTTCAATATCTGTATCAATATTCTCGCCGTTTTCAATGTCTATTTTCATTATACTACTTACATTGTTCTCGGCTTGAGGCGTGGTTATTTGTACACCTTCGTTATATATTAACACTTGAGCTTGCTTACAAAACTCTTCACCAAGCACCATTTCTTCGTCTAAGAATTGTGAGTCAACAACCAAAAATTTAGACGTGTACTGTTCACCGTCAATCTCAAATTGTTGTTTGAACGCACCTGATGACTTGATATTGCCATGATCTTTCTTGCCGAAACCGATTAGATAAATGTTGCATATGTCCGAAAAAGGACGAGTTTATTTTATTTTTTTGAATTTTCCCCCCCCTTCCCCGCTACAGAATTTCGTCAATACCGTCCACATTTCAAAAGCTACATTAACCAAACTTCCAAACATAATTTATACATACATAACTAGCAGGTATTGCCCGTCGTAACCCGGCTCAATTGTTTCCAATTGTATTTATTTTGTGTGTGCATAACCTACCCATAAGTTTTCACCTTATAAGTTACCAGTAGGAAGGTATTTAAGGTATTTAAATGAACATTTTCTGTTCTTGACAAAAAATTGTTCAGTAGTCCGTTACATTTTTGTTCTTGACAAACTATTTCGTTAAACGAACATGACCACTATAACTAATATTTTTTAAAGCTCGTTTTCCCCCCTTTGGAGCTAGAATTTTCCAAAAGCCTTTCTTAGTGTGCTCCTACACTATGATGGATACTATGAAACGATTCTTGAGTCCAAATTTAAATTCACATTTGAGTCTTTTCGTGCCATATTGAGTCAATACGGCCACGCACAAACTCGGAATATGAAACACGGCACTCGTGTCAATGCCGTGCAGCGATGAGCCACGATCAAAAAGCACTGGCACCGATACCATCAAAATATCGAAGTTTGAATGCAATAAGCAGAATATTTAAATAACAAAATCTAATTATTTATTGACATCAATAAGAACAAATCATATACATACATACATCTGCCCGCAATGCGAAGCAGAATATGCGTAGCTCCGTTATTCGGTTTCTGCTTTACTATCGCTTACGCAGTCGTTGCCTAGCGACGGTAACTGTAAACTTTTGGCGTTGTGCCTTTGCAATTAACATTAAATGGTCACAACGAAAGAAGAAGAGCGAGCTAATGACTTGCAGTTGTTGTTGTTTTTAGAGCATTATTTTTTTTTACAATCAAACAACTGTGTTCGATTGCGCAATGTATACATTAAGACGAATGTACATACATGCTGTATTCATACACAGGCATACATACATACATATGTACATATGTTTCTCTTTACTTTTTCAACCGTACGTAGAGAACCGCACACATAGACACGAACTGTTGCTTGTTGTGTGTGAGTGTGTGTATGTGATGTCCCCAACTATTTGATATTTGTTGTTGCTGCATAAAGTTATTAATGAAAACACTAATGCCAAATGCACTAACCTCTTTGTTTACTTACTTACTTACTCTTAAAAATGTTATATTATATAATTTTCAATTAATTAACATTTCTTGCTCTGTCAGTGCAAGACGAATGTACATACATACATATGTAGATACATATGTACATACATAGATGTGCACATATGTATGGACATTCACACATTAGTGTCTCACATGTTGCTTTGGCTATTTCAATCGTTTGCACGCAACTACACGAACAGCTGTTTGTATGTGTGTATATGTATACTTAGTTGTCCCCAACTGTTTGATATTTTGTATTGTTTGTTCAGCCTGCTTTTGTAAAATGCCTATTTTGAAAATCCTTGAATGCAAAGTTGTAGATTTAGTTACGTAGATTACATTATCCAAATTTTAAATCGATCGGACTAAATTTATAACACAAACTTTTCATTTGAAATAGTGAATAAATATTAAAACCCCAATAATTCAAGCTCCAACACAAATTTCGAGTATGCAGTTTTGTTTGTATCCTTTAATTGATTTTAGAAACTAAGTTTTAAGTCGATCGGTTGAAAAGTGCGGATTTTTCAAACAAACTTTGGAGCTCGTTTTCCCCCCTTTGGAGCTCGAATTTTCCAAAATCCCTTCTTAGTGCTCATCTACACCATGATAGGATACTTAAGCCCAAATTTCAGCATCCTAGCTTTTACCGTGTGGGCTGTGGGCTGTTGACGCGGTTTGCTTTTGTGCCCCAACATTTTTTTTACATGAAAACTCCCATATTTTAGGCCCCAAAAAAAATATCAAAAAACCAAGTATACAGTTTTTCTTGGAATTGGAATTGGAGTATACAAACCAAGTTTAAAGTTAATCAGATGAAAACTGTAGATTTTTCATACAAACGTTGGAGCCTGTTTTCCCCCCTTTGGAGCTCGAGTTTTCCAAAATCCCTTCTTAGTGGGGACCTAGACTATGAAAGGATATACCATATACCTCAGTGTCGGAAGTTTACCTGGATACAGGGTATTTCACTGTCGGGCTTGCTCGACTGTAGCGTTCTCTCTTGTTTATCTTTGCTTTTGGACTGCTGCCATATGTGTGTATGCGTTGTTTTTAACTGACGTAAGTGAGGTTAAACTTATTGCGGTAATTGCGAAGCCGCATACTTTTTGTCGTTACACATTAACTTTGCCGTATCAAAGTTAAAGTTCTCGCTTGTTCACTGCACTGTAAAATATCATTGCTTTTTCATCTGTTATGTTGAACTTGTAATTTGTGTCGTCGCGTTTACGTCGTAGCTGAGAGCGTCGTTTCTCGTTTCTCCGCTCTCCTTGTACCTTTCGTCGAAGGCTTGCCAACTCGCCTCTACCATCGTATGCTTGTGGGAGATTTGCCTATACGTCATTACCCGGGCATTCCCACAAACATACATTCTTAAGCTTCTTCTTATATCTAATTGCCATTCGATAACAGATAACAATTCATTAATTGATTAATTCAGTATGGAAAATGGATAGTTCACAATGGATTAATACTAGTAACAATAATTGCCAGTTTGTTAGTGTTTAAATTCAAATAAATAAATTAAGTGCGCTTATGGCGGAAACATACTCCCAAAGTTGGAAGCTCCTTCCAACATCAGTCTAGCATTCTTCGCCCAGAGGTAAGGGACAGATTTTGTGCATGTTCCGCTTGAGATAGCCATTCTAGGTTTTAAGAGTCACCTGTTTAACGACATAATCCATTGCTGTATGAATGTGTCAATAGTTGCTTGCTATACAGCTCACGACTATTCTTTAACCAGATGTTGCAACCAACTTGCGAGAACGAAAACGAAACAAACTACTGCTTCAATTTCCAATTTCATTATAGTTTATTTTATGAAATTACTTCACTATTTATACAATTTTTGACTTATGTACTAGTTTTTTCTTATATACTTATAATTTAATATTTGACTCTTTCTTATTTTCTTAAACATTGCACTTACTCTCATGGGTGTAGCCAGGATTTAGTCCAGGGGAGGGCAAGATTTTTTTGGCCGATTTTTATACTCTGTTCATGAAATGTACAAGAGTATATTAGGTTTGCGCGAGCTGAAAAATGTAACAGGCAGAAGGAGGCGTGGCAGCCCCCCAAAGTATATATATTCTTGATCAGCATGACAAGACGAGTCGATTTAGCCCTGTCTGTCTGTCTGTCCGTCTGTCCGTCCGTCTGTCCGTCCGTATGATCACCTAGATCTCAGAGACTATAAGAGCTAGAGACATCAAATTTTGCACAAAGATGCCTTATGTGTGTACGCTATACGAGTTTGTTTTATTTTTTTGATTCCCCCCCCCCCCCCCCCCCCACTTCCTCCCTATGGGGGTTTTCCCGATTTTCCATTCGTATAATCGCCTATATCTCGGAGACTATAAGACCTAGGAACACCAAGTGTACGCCAAGTTTTACCACGATAGACCGATTTAACAAGAAGTTATAGCCATAAATATATTTGCTGCTGCAGCGCTGCTCAAGCGCTGCCCGCGGCTGTTGTTGATGTTGCTGTTTGGTTGACTGCTAACATGTTTACACAGACACGAATAGATGCGCATAGGCATACATACACTCACACAGACGCAATTGCTAAGTAAATGTGCAATTATGCACCATTTACATGAGTTCGAATACCGAGAAAGGTAAAATCGATCAAAAAATTTTTTTTTTAATTTTCTTAATTTTTTTTATTTTACGGAGTATTTTAAAGTCTTACATAAATGAGAAATTTTTATATACAAGTACATACGTGTATATACTTTAAAATGATTGAAATCTAGATGAATAACACCGGCTGCGAAAAAATAAAGTGGCGTGCAAACGGGGAGAAAAATATGTATTTTTTCTAATGGGTGCTGCTCTCAGTTTGAAAATCAATTTATAGTATCAACTCTAGTTAATTTTCTAAAAAGAATTCGTATGCTTCTCAAAGCTTCCCGCTTTGCACCCCCCTCGCTACGGCCATGCTTACTCAAATTTTACATTTTTGGACTTATTTTATCCTAATCGTGTTAAGTGGATTTCCCCTCCATATGTACTTATTTGAAGCCTTCCTTATCTAGTGCATTGCGCATCCACGCAACTCTGTCTTTTCATATGCATATGCCTACGATGCATTGGTCTGCAGCACTGCTGCATGCGGCTATTTTTAGGCCAAGATTCTGTCGAGCCTACCTACTGCTTGTTTCCCCATGCTAACAAAACCTAATAGTCGCTGGCGACTAAGACTATGTTCACCTTTGTGAACAATGAAGCTCGTGAATTCTTCCAAGAAGCCATTGTCCCGAGGCAAGTTGTCCTCCCAAATCAACGCGAGGGCTCATAATTTCACATTTTTAGACAGGGCATTTCATTTTGTACGCTCTTGTAGCAGAGTCAGGTATTCCGCAGGTCAACGTTTCCAAAATGCGTTCTGCATCACTTCCAATGAGGGGTGCTCGCGGCGGGATGAACACCCAGTCGAACTCTCGCTGTGCGGCGTACGACACCATCCTGTCCTTCTGGTCGCCGAGTGCTGCCTGAAGGTCCTTCAGAGCGTTGTTTACTCCGCCGAAATTTGTCGCGTTGTCGCTGTACATCCGCTCTGGAAGACCCCGTCTGCCGATGAACCTTTTGAAAGAATTTAAAAAACAATTAGTTGACAGGTCCTCAACAGGTTCGAGGTGGACTGCCTTTGACATAAAACACACAAATACTGTGACATAGGACTTTAAAGGGGCTCTTCCACGAATTCTGAGACTCTCGTGTAAAGGACCAAAATAATCTACGCCACAAACCGCGAACGCGTGATCAGGATTCACGTGATCGGCTGGCAAGTTGCTCATTATTTGACTCAGCAACTTTGGTTTGTAGCGGAAGCAGAAGTAGCAAGTTGACTCCGTTTTGCTCGTACTGGTGCAAGAATTGATTCAGACGCCGATATTTTGGTTGAAGCAATTTGGACGCCTTTAAATTTTCAACCTCCTGGTGCAATTCTAGTGATTGAACCGTTTCTATTAGTTTAAGGAAAGCCAATTTTAGCTTACTAGCAGTCAGCAAGCCTCTGCTTTTGCATTTCGATTTGAGACAGAACCGATTCACGTATGCCTCTATACGAACCACCTTTCTGAAATCGGACCACCCCTCAATTAAGGACTCAATTGGGCTGAAACATGCCTTAATGACAGTGTATGCCGACACACTTTTTTTGTAAGTTTGGCCAATGATCAACAGGTTTCAATAGAAATGCGGGGCCTTTAAACCAAATGGACGATACCAACTCGTCAACATTAGTGCCTCTGGACGCTAAATCGGCGGGGTTCCATTCGGTCGGTACGTGGCACCAAACCGTCTGACTTGCATTTACTTTTATATCTGCAACGCTATTGGCGACAAATGTCCAGCGAAGATGTATCTCGTTTAAGCTAGTACAACGTAACTTGCGAGTCTGACCAAAAATGTATGCTCTCTATTTTAAATTGGGACAACAAAGGCGACACTTGAACCCACAGCTTAGCAAGCAAGTGCGCAGCGCACAATTCAAGGCGTGGAATTGTCACTGTTTTTAGAGGAGCAACGCGAGACTTTGAGGTCAACAAAATAGAGACCACATTCTTGCCGTTGTCCATTCGAATGTAGATGCAGCAGCCATAAGCGTGGCTGGATGCATCCGCGAAACCATGTATTTGGATAGATCCACATCCGGTGAAACCTACATATCTAGGTATAATAATATGGTCGAGCTTAAGCAGATTTGACTTGAACGTGTCCCAAGATGTATGCAAGCTCATTGGGATTGACTCGTCCCAATCAAGTTTCTGCTTCCACAAATCTTGCAACAATATCTTCGCCTTTGTAACAACCGGGCAAAGCATCCCAAGCAGGTCAAATGATCGGGCGACCGACAAAATGTTACGTTTAGTAGGCTTCAGAGACTCAAAAGTATTATGCAAATAATAATAAAAATTATCTCGCTGTGGCGTCCATCTCATACCTAATGACTTTACCGATTCCGACATATCGAACGGCAACGGCCTTTCGTCGCCACTATTGACAAATCAATAGTGACTTGATGCCGATTTGGCTAACTGGAAACCACCACCAATTGACAATAAAGACGCAAATACAGTTGATACTGTATCGATAACGCGTCTTAATCAAGACGCCGACGGTTTGGCCATTGCAGAAATTACGAAAAGTTGGGACACTGTGGTGAAAAATATTAGACATTTATTGTCATAAACTGATTTAAGACATGCAAGGGGCTTTCATAATTGCAGTCTGCTATTGGGAATGCCTTTACTGTACCTAACGCTTTATCGGACAGACATGAAACCAAGTGGTTAAATTTTTCAACATTTGTCAACGTTGGATCGCTTTCATATAAATTTATGAAGCTAAGCTTGGACAAGTGCATCTTTGGCATCTGAGAATGGTGGCCATGGGAAATACTTGCCAAACAATTGCGCTAGCAGCCAAAGAGAATTGCAATTGCAACGAAAAGAGAACGCTTGATCGATCTCTTAAGCTACCCACAACTACGCAAGAGAGAAATGCCTCTTTCTTGCAAGCAATGTTTAAATCCAACTACAGCTACCAACGATTAGCGCCAACAGCCAACCGTACGGTACTCGCGCAAAGAAAAAGGGAGGACAACGACGGCAAGTACAGCTGTAAGGGCAATGTACTTAGCGGCCGTCCAAAAATTATGCGTGCATATAACGACGCAAGGCAAAGGGGGCGAAGGGGTTAGCAGTTTAAGTGTGCCACCGTAGGCTTAACACTCTTTTCAATTTAAGATATATGTATGTATATAGATGTATATGTACGATAATGAACATGCAAAATTCACAGTAGCAAAAATTGAATTATTTTGTTTCTATTTATTTAATTTTGTTTTTTATTAACAATGCTCGAGGAAACATTCAATTTGTAGTACGAAATACCTGTGAACTGTCCATGGATTGTTCCGACACTTCCCTCTTAGCCTTTGGCTCAACACGGGATATCAATCGTCTACATTAGTGGCACGTCCAGATATTCATCCACTCCAGAAAGCTTGGCGTAGAAAATAGCAAGAACACTCGCGACCAGCAAACCCAACAATACGAAAAAATGCAAAAGAAGTGCCAAATGCACTAATTATTGCTGCGAAAGTCAAAACCGAAGTCCCTGCTTGGGCGCAAATATAAAAATTGCAAGCGTTTTTGCAACGCTTTATATTTATATACTTAAAATATTTGTTTATTTACGGATATGTATAATCGAAACGATAATTTGACCGCGGTAATGAGAACAGTTGCGTTGCTGGAGAAAACGAATGAAATTTATTACAGCGAAAGAAGTTCGTGTGTCGTGTTTCAATGCTTTTTTACTTGTGCCAGTTTAACTACAATCTAACAATTCAATAATAATCAAACTTATAACTAACTCCTGGTTCAACAACATGCTTTAGTGATAAAGCATTACGAAAACGAATAGGTATACTTTGACTGGGCGCTTACCTCGCACGTTGAAATGCATATACATTGGTCCAGCAAAATCCATTCCGGTCTTTTGAAATGGATGGTATCTTCCCCTCACTCGACCTTCTGGTAGCGTTTCCATTTACTCACCGGCCAATATCGGTCGAAAGCGAAAGTAAAGCAAGTAAAAGCTTTCGGTGAATGTAATCAACTAGAGCCTAAACTACTCTCTGATTCCCTGACAATATAAACGGATGCTTTAACTCAAATCAATCAGCTTTAGTTAAACGACCGCCTACGCGAATTTATTCGATTCCTTCTTCTATATGTATAAACGGGCTTAAGCGTTGTATCTTCGCAGACTTAATAAACAGATCTGAAGGCAAATGAAATCCCTTTTATACGCTGTGTTCTGCAAGTTTTAATAATGTAGCGTAATCCTACATACATTTCTGCGACAGTTAGTTCACCCTTGCCGATAAAACCTGAGCTCGCCTTTCTCCAACGATAAAGACGAAATCTTACCAAAATGTCAAATAAATCTGGTAGCAGTGTTGCACCTACCAACATTGTGTCGTTTAAAGATACCCCGTTGCTGAACTTACAAGAGGCGTCGAAAACAACGCGAAGTTTGGTGATTGTGCTCTCAGGCCGAATGACTCGATGATGATTTCGGCTGATTTTTGATGAATTCACGCACAGCTTCGATGGAATTTTCGGTGAAATCGAATTTTGATTGGCCCATATGTTGATCGTCATTTATGTCCTCACGACCACTTTGAAAACGTTGAAACCACTCTGCTACGGGATAGGCAATCATCGCCATAAACTTGTTCCATTAATTGAAACGTTTCGGTAAAAGTCTTACCAATTTTAAAACAAAATTTAATGTTGGCTCTTTGTTCGAAGCTAATTTTTGCACCGATAACACAAACATACTGACACTTAAAACGCAATAACTTCACTTCCAATCGATGAAATGTGATGAAATTCTCACTGGACAATCCATAAAGATAGCAGATTCTAACGCACTTGTCGACATATAGATAGCGCCACCAGGGGGCGCTAGATTCAAAAAGTCCTGTTTACTTTAGAAAGCACCTTAAATATGTATGAATACATAAGTGTGTATGAATAATAAATTCATATATTTATACCCTGTATCCAAAGGGTGAAAGGGTATACTAGTTTTGTGCGAATGTATGTAACAGGCAGAAAGAGGCGTGGCAGACCCCACAAAGTATATATATTTTTGATCAGGATGACAAGGCGAGTCGATATAGCCATGTCCGTCTGTCTGTCTGTCCGTCTGTCTGTATGAGCGCAAGGATCTCTGTAAGTACAAGAGCTAGGATAACCAAAATTGGTATCAAGGTTCCTATAAGCCCTAGGCAGATCGAGTTTGTTTATTTTTTCTGATACACCCCCCCCCCCCCCCCCCCCCCCCAGCAGCGCTGCAGCAGCAAATATATTTATGGCTATAACTTCTTGTTAAATCGGTCTATATAGTGAAACTTGGCATACGGACACATAATAACTAATTGGGGTATTTGCACGCCTCCTTCTGCCTGTTACATTTTTCAGCTCGCGCAATCCTAATATACTCTTGTACATTTCATGTACAGAGTATAAATCAAGAGAGAACGCTACAGTCGAGCAAGCCCGACAGTAAAATACCCTGTACTCTCCACAAAAAGGAAAAATTAAAAAAAAAATTTAAAAAAAATTAAATTATTAAATAAAATGAATGAATTAATTAATTAAAATTAATTAATTAAATTAAATTAGAATACATGTTTATGTTCAGTTTTAACAGCATACATTTACATCACGTACCTATGCGTGCTTATATGCGTGTATGTATGCAGCACAAAGTTGAACCAAAGCAGCAACAACAACAACAGCTGCGGGCAGCACTGCCGACAGAGCTGCAGGCAGCGCATGAGCAGCGATTTTACTTATGGCTATAACTTTCTTCAGAATTGACCTATCATGATGAAACTTTGCATACGGACACATAAGCACTAACTGGATGTAACTACCAAAATTGTAAGAAAAACACGAATTGCGGGGGAGTGGGGGGGTGTATCAAAATAAAAAACAAACTTGACCTGCCTAGGGCTTAGGGGAACCTGGATGCCAAGTTTGGTAATTCTAGCTCTTGTACCTTCTGAGATCCTTGCGCTCATACAGACGGATGGACGGACGGACGGACATGGCTATATCGACTCGGCTTGTCACCCTGATCAATAGTATATATACTTTGTGGGGTCTGCCACGCCTCCTTCTGTGTGTTACATACATGCGCACAAAACTAGTGTAGCCTTTCACCCTTTGGGTACAGGCTATACAAATTACAGAATTCTTAAATGATGAACAGATTGAGAGAAAAAACAAGATAGAACGCTACAGTCGAGCAAGCCCGACAGTAAAATAGCCTGTACTCTCCACGAAAAGACAAATTAAAAAAAAAAAATTTATTTAAAAAATTAAAAAAAAAAAATTTTTTAAAAATTATTATTAAAATTATTAAAAAAAATGAATGAATGAATGAATTAATTAAATTAAATTAGAATACATGTTTATGTTCAGTTTTAACAGCATACATTTACATCACGTACCTATGCGTGTGTGTATATGCGTGTATGTATGCAGCACAAAGTTGAACCAAAGCAGCAACAACAACAACAGCTGCCGGCAGTGCTGCAGGCAGCGCATGAGCAGCGATTTTACTTATGGCTATAACTTTCTTCAGAATTGACCTATCATGATGAAATTTGGCACACGGACACATTAGTACTAACTGGATGTACCTACCTAAATTGATTTCAAAATTCCGAGAATTACGGGAGTTATGAAAAAAACACGAATTGCGGTGGATTGGGGGGTGTATCAGAAAAAATAAACAAACTCGATCTGCCTAGGGCTTATAGGAACCTTGATACCAATTTTGGTTATCCTAGCTCTTGTACTTACTGAGATCCTTGCGCTCATACAGACAGACGGACAGATGAACAGACGGACAGACAGACAGACAGACAGACGGACATGGCTATATCGACTCGTCTTGTCATCCTGATCAAAAATATATATACTTTGTGGGGTCTGCCACGCCCCTTCTGTGTGTTACATACATGCGCACAAAACTAGTGTAGCCTTTCACCCTTTGGGTACAGGCTATAACAAGTAAAAAAGCTAAAGTCGGGTGTCCCGACTTTGAAATACTCTGTACATATGTTTAGAATAATTATAGAAATTAAAAAATAAGAGAATTAAAAAAAAATTTGATCGAATTTACCGAACTCACGTAAAGGGTGTATAATTGCACAAATACAAAGCAATTGCGTCTATGTGAGTGTATGTATGTTTATGCGCGTCTATTCGTGTCTGAGTAAGCATTTTCGCAGTCAACTAAACAGCAACATCAACAACAGCCGCGGGTAGCGCTTGGGCAGCGCTGCAGCAGCAAATATGTTTATGGCTATAACTTCTTGTTAAATCGGTCTATCATGATGAAACGGACACATACTTACTAACTGGAGGTATTTAAAAAATTTTAGTTCGAAATTCCATGAATTACGGGAGTTAGAGAAAATCGCGATTTGCGGGGGAGAGGAGAAGGGAGGGAAATTCCAAAACACACATTTTCTGCGTATTCACATAAGGCATCTGGGACTAAAATTTGGTGTCCGTAGGTCTTATACTCTCTGAGATATAGGCGATTATACGAATGGAAAATCGAGAAAACGCCCATAGGGGGGAAGTGGGGGGGAAAATCAAAAAAATAAAACAAACTCGTATAGAATACACACATAAGGCATCTTTGTGCAAAATTTGGTGTCTCTATCTCTTATAGTCTCTGAGATCCAGGTGATCATACGGACGGACAGACAGACGGACGGACAGACAGACAGCGCTAAATCGACTCGTCTTGCCATGCTGATCAAGAATATATATACTTTGTGGGGTCTGCCACGCCTCCTTCTGCCTGTTACATTTTTCAGCTCGCGCAAACCGAATATACTCTTGTACATTTCATGTACAGAGTATAAAAAAAATTTCCATCGATTTTACCTCTCTCGGTATTCGAACTCAGGTAAATGCTGTATAATTGCACATTTACATAGCAATTGCATCTTTGTGAGTGTATGTACTTGTATGGCTATGCGTGTCTATTCGTGTCTGTGTGAGCATGTTTGCAGTCACCCAAAGCACCAGCACCAACAACAGCTGCGTCCACATTTCAAATGCTACCTCAATCAAACTTTGCACACATAATTTATATATAATTGTCTACTGTTGTTTAAAATTTTATTCAATTTGGTCAATTCTAAGAAAAGTTATTAGCGAAACAGATTCTCGCCAGTACAACCCCCACAAACTGCAGCAACAAGTTCGCTCTTTTTCTTCCTCTTTTTGCTGCTGCTATGGGCGCATATAACTCAGTGACGGAAGTTTACCCGGGTACAGACTATTACACTGTCGGGCTTGCTCGACTGTAGCGTTCTCTCTTGTTTTTACAGGAAAACTCCCATATTTCAGTCTTCAAACAAGAAAGGAATGTCGAGCAGGCTCAACTTCTAAATACCCTGTACCACCCCACAAAAAAATAAATTAATTTAACTTAATTAAATAATTAATTTAATTTAATTAAATACATTTAATTAATTAACTAAATGAAATATAACATATTCCATACATCCATACATACATTTACATTTACATCAGAATCGTGTCTATGCGTGTTTGTCTACTTGTACATATGTATGTATGTGTGCATTGGGCATGGTTATATGGCTATAACTTTCTTTCTGATCAACCTATCATAATGCAACTTGGTATACGGATATATAATTACTAACTGGATGTGTCTACCGGGAGAATCTGTACACCAAGTTTGGTTATTCTAGCTCATATACTTTCTGAGATCCTTGCGTTCATACAGACGGACGGACGGACGGACGGACAGACGGACATGGCTATATCGACTCGTCTTCTCATCCTGATCAAGAATATATATACTTTGTGGGGTCTGCCACGCCTCCTTCTGCCTGTTACATACATTCGCACAAAACTAGTATACCCTTTCACCCTTTGGGTACAGGGTATAAAAATGGGTTCGAAAGCAGATACATATATTATACAAACTATTTTATAGTTTTTTATACAAAAACATGTATCTACAAAAAATACATACATATGTACACATGCATAAATACATATGTATATAGATTGTGACATTGAGGGCTAGTAGTTTCTAGAATTAAACACTTGTGACGCAGTAAAATCCGGCGCCACATTACATATTATCGCTACGAATCGCACATGATCTTATTGCTAGACTTAATATTGCACATGAAATTATCATATACTAGCAGGTCTTGCCCGTCTTTGCTGGGCTAAGTAAAATGTGCTTATAATTAAAAGTTTATTTACTATATGATATTCTTCTTTCGACACCCTCTAAAGTTTTTTAAAGAGTTCATTTTCCAAATAACAAATATAGTACAATAAGTACTATGTATGGTTATACGTACATACATACATATGTAAGTACATATCTTCGTTACGCACCGGGCGGACTGTCAGTCCTGACTTGACTGTGTGCTTCCTCAGCACATTGCACGCACGGTCGAGTTATCCCCGAAAAGTCCGACGCGGGACATTTAATTTTGATTTATAAATCGGGACGTCCCGCCAAAATTGGAGCGTTCGGCAACGCTGATATGTACATACATTTAAATTTTTCATGCAGGCGTTATCCGCCTATATACATACATACATACATATATAAGTATGTATTACATTTTTTAATTCAACATTAATTTGTGTCTTCAATTCCAAATATGATTGTTGTGAATGTAAAAGGTGTGTTTCTGCTTTTGTAAATCGCATGAATAAACTCACAAAATAGGCTTAACGATAAATGACTCTTAAATTTGTTTAGAGTATATTTGTAGCGTTGTTAGCTAACACTAAAACGGTAAGTCGCTGTAAATATGTGATCAGCTGAGATGCTAGAGATGGGCATGTGTCGGATGCTCTATGTGCTAGAGCATCAAAACTATCGATAGTTGAATCCGTCGATACAATCAATAATTCCATCGAAGTTTGAATGCAATTAACAGAAAATTTAAATAACATCTTATAATTTATTGAGATCAATTAGAACAAATCATATACAAACATACATATGTACATCTGCCCGCAACGTGAAGAAGAATATGCGTAGGTCCGCTTTCGGTTTCTGCTTTACTATCGCTTACGCAGTCGTTGCCTAGCGACGGTAACTGTAAACTTTTGACATTTTGCCTTTGAAATTAACAGGCGTAAATCATCAAAACGAAAGAAGCGCGAGCCAATAATTTGCAGTTGTTGTTGTTTTATACCCTGTACCCGTAGGGTAAAAAGGGTATATTAGGTTTGTGCAAAGTATGTAACATGCAGAAGGAGGCATCTCCGACCCCATAAAGTATATATATTCTAAATCAGCATGACGAGAGAAATCGATCTAGACATGTCCGTCCGTCTGTCCGGTCGTCTGTCCGTCCGTCTGGATGAACGCAAGGATCTCAGAAACTGTAAGAGCTACAATAACCAAAGTTGGCATCCAGATTCTCCTAGGTCCGAGAAAGGACGAGTTTACAGAATATTGTCAATAACGTCCACATTTTAAATGCTACCTAAACCAAACTTTGCACACATAATTTATATATAATTATCTACTGTTGTTTAAATTGTTGTTTTATCCAATTCTGTCAATTCTAAGAAAAGTTATTAGCAAAACAAATTCTCTCCAGTACAACCCCCACAAACTGCAGCAACAAGTTCGCTCTTCTTCTTCCTCTTTTTATACTCTGTACATGAAATGTACAAGAGTATATTAGGTTTGCGGGAGCTCAAAAATGTAACAGGCAGAAGGAGGCGTGGCAGACCCCACAAAGTATATATATTCTTGATCAGCGTGACAAGACGAGTCGATCTAGCCCTGTCTGTCTGTCTGTCCGTCTGTCCGTCCGTATGAACACCTGGATCTCAGAGACTATAAGAGATAGAGACACCAAATCTTGCACGAAGATGCGTTATGTGTGTATTCTATACGAGTTTGTTTTATTTTTTTGATTTTCCCCCCCAAGTCGAGCAAGCCCGACAGTGAAATACCCTGTATCCAGGTAAACTTCCGACACTGAGGTATATGCACCCATAGCAGAAGTAACAAGTAAAAAAGCTAAAGTCGGGTGTCCCGACTTTGAAATACTCTGTACATATGTTTACAATAATTATAGAAAATAAAAAAAAAAATAAATAAAAAAAAAATTGGATCGATTTTACCTCTCTCGGTATTCGAACTCACGTAAAGGGTGTATAATTGCACATTTATATAGCAATTGCGTCTGTGTGAGTGTATGTATGCCTATGCGCATCAATTCGTGTCTGTGTAAGCATTTTCGCAGTCAACCAAACAGCAACATCAACAACACCCGCGGGCAGCGCTTGAGCAGCGCTTGAGCAGCGCTGCAGCAGCGCTGCATCAGCAAATATATTTATGGCTATAACTTCTTGGTAAATCGGTCTATCATAGTGAAACTTGGCATACGGACACATAATTACTAACTGGGGGTATTTACAAAATTTTAGTTTGAAATTCCAAGAACTACGGGAGTTAGAGAAAATCGCGATTTGCGGTGGAGAGGGGGGGCGGAGGGAATGTCCAAAATACACATTTTCTGCGTATTCTCATAAGGCATCTGGGACTAAAATTTGGTGTGCCTAGGTCTTATAGTCTCCGAGATATAGGCGATTATACGAATGGAAAATCGGGAAAACCCCCATAGGGGGGAAGTGGGGGGGAAAATCAAAAAAATAAAACAAACTCGTATAGAATACACACATAACGCATCTTCGTGCAAAATTTGGTGTCTCTATCTCTTATAGTCTCTGAGATCCAGGTGATCATACGGACGGACAGACAGACAGACAGGGCTAGATCGACTCGTCTTGTCACGCTGATCAAGAATATATATACTTTGTGGGGTCTGCCACGCCTCCTTCTGCCTGTTACATTTTTGAGCTCCCGCAAACCTAATATACTCTTGTACATTTCATGTACAGAGTATAAAAAGAGGAAGAAGAAGAGCGAACTTGTTGCTGCAGTTTGTGGGGGTTGTACTGGAGAGAATTTGTTTTGCTAATAACTTTTCTTAGAATTGACAGAATTGGATAAAACAACAATTTAAACAACAGTAGATAATTATATATAAATTATGTGTGCAAAGTTTGGTTTAGGTAGCATTTAAAATGTGGACGTTATTGACAATATTCTGTAAACTCGTCCTTTCTCGGACCTAGGAGAATCTGGATGCCAACTTTGGTTATTGTAGCTCTTACAGTTTCTGAGATCCTTGCGTTCATCCAGACGGACGGACAGACGACCGGACAGACGGACGGACATGTCTAGATCGATTTCTCTCGTCATGCTGATTCAGAATATATATACTTTATGGGGTCGGAGATGCCTCCTTCTGCATGTTACATACTTTGCACAAACCTAATATACCCTTTTTACCCTACGGGTACAGGGTATAAAACAACAACAACTGCAAGTTATTGGCTCGCGCTTCTTTCGTTTTGATGATTTACGCCTGTTAATTTCAAAGGCAAAATGTCAAAAGTTTACAGTTACCGTCGCTAGGCAACGACTGCGTAAGCGATAGTAAAGCAGAAACCGAAAGCGGACCTACGCATATTCTTCTTCACGTTGCGGGCAGATGTACATATGTATGTTTGTATATGATTTGTTCTAATTGATCTCAATAAATTATAAGATGTTATTTAAATTTTCTGTTAATTGCATTCAAACTTCGATGGAATTATTGATTGTATCGACGGATTCAACTATCGATAGTTTTGATGCTCTAGCACATAGAGCATCCGACACATGCCCATCTCTAGCATCTCAGCTGATCACATATTTACAGCGACTTACCGTTTTAGTGTTGGCTAACAACGCTACAAATATACTCTGAACAAATTTAAGAGTCATTTATCGTTAAGCCTATTTTGTGAGTTTATTCATGCGATTTACAAAAGCAGAAACACACCTTTTACATTCACAACAATCATATTTGGAATTGAAGACACAAATTAATGTTGAATTAAAAAATGTAATACATACTTATATATGTATGTATGTATGTATATAGGCGGATAACGCCTGCATGAAAAATTTAAATGTATGTACATATCAGCGTTGCCGAACGCTCCAATTTTGGCGGGACGTCCCGATTTATAAATCAAAATTAAATGTCCCGCGTCGGACTTTTCGGGGATAACTCGACCGTGCGTGCAATGTGCTGAGGAAGCACACAGTCAAGTCAGGACTGACAGTCCGCCCGGTGCGTAACGAAGATATGTACTTACATATGTATGTATGTACGTATAACCATACATAGTACTTATTGTACTATATTTGTTATTTGGAAAATGAACTCTTTAAAAAACTTTAGAGGGTGTCGAAAGAAGAATATCATATAGTAAATAAACTTTTAATTATAAGCACATTTTACTTAGCCCAGCAAAGACGGGCAAGACCTGCTAGTATATGATAATTTCATGTGCAATATTAAGTCTAGCAATAAGATCATGTGCGATTCGTAGCGATAATATGTAATGTGGCGCCGGATTTTACTGCGTCACAAGTGTTTAATTCTAGAAACTACTAGCCCTCAATGTCACAATCTATATACATATGTATTTATGCATGTGTACATATGTATGTATTTTTTGTAGATACATGTTTTTGTATAAAAAACTATAAAATAGTTTGTATAATATATGTATCTGCTTTCGAACCCATTTTTATACCCTGTACCCAAAGGGTGAAAGGGTATACTAGTTTTGTGCGAATGTATGTAACAGGCAGAAGGAGGCGTGGCAGACCCCACAAAGTATATATATTCTTGATCAGGATGAGAAGACGAGTCGATATAGCCATGTCCGTCTGTCCGTCCGTCCGTCCGTCCGTCTGTATGAACGCAAGGATCTCAGAAAGTATATGAGCTAGAATAACCAAACTTGGTGTACAGATTCTCCCGGTAGACACATCCAGTTAGTAATTATATATCCGTATACCAAGTTGCATTATGATAGGTTGATCAGAAAGAAAGTTATAGCCATATAACCATGCCCAATGCACACATACATACATATGTACAAGTAGACAAACACGCATAGACACGATTCTGATGTAAATGTAAATGTATGTATGGATGTATGGAATATGTTATATTTAATTTAGTTAATTAATTAAATGTATTTAATTAAATTAAATTAATTATTTAATTAAGTTAAATTAATTTATTTTTTTGTGGGGTGGTACAGGGTATTTAGAAGTTGAGCCTGCTCGACATTCCTTTCTTGTTTGAAGACTGAAATATGGGAGTTTTCCTGTAAAAACAAGAGAGAACGCTACAGTCGAGCAAGCCCGACAGTGTAATAGTCTGTACCCGGGTAAACTTCCGTCACTGAGTTATATGCGCCCATAGCAGCAGCAAAAAGAGGAAGAAAAAGAGCGAACTTGTTGCTGCAGTTTGTGGGGGTTGTACTGGCGAGAATCTGTTTCGCTAATAACTTTTCTTAGAATTGACCAAATTGAATAAAATTTTAAACAACAGTAGACAATTATATATAAATTATGTGTGCAAAGTTTGATTGAGGTAGCATTTGAAATGTGGACGCTATTGACGAAATTCTGTAGCGGGGGAAGGGGGTGAAAATTCCAAAAAATAAAATAAACTTGTCCTTTCTCGGACATAGGAGAATCTGGGTACCAACTTTGGTTATTCTAGCTTTTATAGTTTCTGAAATCCTTGCGTTCATCCAGACGGACAGACGGACGGACATGTCTAGATCGATTTCTCTCGTCATGCTGATTCAGAATATATATACTTTATGGGGTCGGAGATGCCTCCTTCTGCATGTTACATACTTTGCACAAACCTAATATACCCTTTTTACCCTACGGGTACAGGGTATAAAAATGGGGCACAAAAGGAAACCGCGTCAACAGCCCACAGCCCAAACGGCAAGAGCTATGAAGTTGAAATTTGGGCTCAAGGATCCTATAATAGTGCTATCAACTATGATATCATTCCTATCATATCAATCCTATCAGGGTGCCCACGAAGAAAGGATTTTGGAAAATTCAAGCTCCAAAGGGGGGAAAACGAGCTCCAAAGTTTGTTTGAAAATTCTGAATTTCTGCACCGATCAACTTTAAATTTGATTTTTATAATCTATAGAAGAATACAAACAAAACTGCATACTCGAATTTGTGGTGGAGCTTAAGTTATTGGGGTTTTAATATATATTCACCTTTTCAAATGAAAAGAGTTTGTGTTATAAAGTTTTTGTATAAGAGGTAGAGACACCAAACTTTGCACAAAGATGCGTTATGTGTGCAAGTTTGTTTTATTTTTTTGATTTTCCCCCCACTTCCCCCCTATGGAGGTTTTTCCGATTTTCCATTCGTATAATCGCCTATACCTCGGAGACTTTAAGACCTACGGACACCAAATTTTAGTCCCAGATGCCTTATGTGAATACGCAGCAAATGTGTATTTTGGAATTTCCCTTCCTCCCTCCACTCCCATGCAAATCGCGATTTCCTCTAACTCCCGTAATTCTGAGAATTAAAATTTTTCAAATACCCTCAGTTGTAATTATGTGCCCGTATGCCAAGTTTCATCATGATAGACCGATTTAACGAGAAGTTATAGCCATAAATATATTTGCTGCTGCCCGCGGCTGTTGTTGATGTTGTTGTTTGGTTGACTGCTAACATGTTTACACAGACACGAATATACGAGCATATACATACATACACTCACATAGACGCAATTGCTTTGTATACATATGTGCAATTATACACCTTTTACGTGAGTTCGAGCACCAAAAGATGTAAAATCGATCCAAAATTTTTTTTTTGTAATTCTGCTACTTTTTTTAATTTCTATAATTATTCTAAACATACGTACAGAGTATTTCAAAGTCGGAACACCCGACTTTAGCTTTTTTACTTGTAGTTACATCCAGTTAGTTCTTATGTGTCCGTATGCCAAGTTTCATCATGATAGGTCAATTCTGAGAAAGAAAGTTAGCTGTGTTGTGCTGCATACATACACGAATATAAGCACGCATAGACACGTGATGTAAATGTATGCTGTTAGAACTGTACATAAACATGTCTGTATGTATGTATTAAATAAATTTTCTTTATTAATTTAATTAATTAATTCCATTTTTTTTTAGTATTTTAATTTTTTGTAATATATATATATTTTTTTCAATTATCCTTTTTGTGGAGAGTACAGGCTATTTCACTGTCGGGCTTGCTCGACTGTAGCGTTCTCTCTTGTAAATTAAATAAAATTGTTATAATTATTGTACACATAGATTCAGATTATTTTAAAGTCGAGGCACTCGACTTCAGCTTCTCCATTTGTTCTATATTGATAAATTATAATTTTCTCTTTTTTTTGCAGGCTGGGCAAAATTTTTTAATATATATTACCGTTTCGGATGGTCGATACACAGCGAAAAATGAAGTTTTTATTAACATTTTAGGCCTGCAGGATAGTAATAAAATAGGAGCTGGCTCTAATACACCCCCAACTATATCCCATGTCGTGCACAACATTTCCCAATTTCTACCCTCCTTCGGCCAGCTTCCTGGTGTGCAATCAATTAGAAATGGGCTTCCTAATCGTCGGCCAAGTTTGCAAAAAGGCCTATCAGATAACAGTGCAGTAGTCTATCCGAACTTCGCTAACTTCTATCCACATCAACATCAATATCCTGTTATACAAAATGCCCAAGATGCAAAAGGAGTGGATAAAACGAAACAATTTTTCGATTTGGCGGAGGTGAATTTAAGTACCCGGACTAAACTTAAACCAATTAGTGAAACAACAAATCAAAGGCCGGAAAAAATACAAAATGACGAAATCCCAGCCACTCTCCTTACGATTAAGTCAATGACCATTTCGATAGTGATTGGTCTTTGCGGTCTAATTGCATTAGGAGCTGCAGCTTTTGGCTACTTTTGTCGCCACCGCCTGTGTGCTATCAGCAAGTCGCTACAGAAAAAGTCTAAAGAAGAACTGGTAAAGAAGTCGAATCCAAGCAACCTTAGCGGTAATCATACCTCTGATAATCATAACTTAATGGCTATGCAGCAGTGGAGCAGACCCTTAGCATATGGCAATCGCTACGTACCTTGGGATCGAGAGCAAACTGTGGTAAGTAACGGGCTGGTAACAAAAAGTTAAAACTTGAATAAAAAATTATCAGCTAGTAACAGAATAGTTTTTAGGCTCCAGTATTGTTTATTCGCTAGCTTTTTTTACTCGCATTATTATTGTTAAATATTCGTATTTCTCTTTTGCATTTCATTTCTTAAATGATATGATATAAACCTCATTGGAAATTGGTCCTATTTGTGCCACTAATAGGCGACCTCAAGCCTCTCAGCCGCTTCTGTGGGTGATTTTTCGACTGGTGTTGATCCGAGAGCAACAACACTGGCTGTGTCGCTGGATACTAGTACCGATATGAGCTATAGCATTAGAAGAAATGGGCTTAGTGGCTCCTTTGAGTTTCCAAGGCACCGGCTAAAATTCTTCAATATCTTAGGTGAAGGTGCTTTTGGGCAAGTTTGGTGCTGCGAAGCCATCGGCATCAATGGTAAGTTTTCTACATTTTTTAATCTCTCATTCAGTTCGTCCTGACTTACTGTTTGGTTATAAATACCCATCCCAATACCCTGTACATCCGACAAAAAATAAAAATAAATAAAAAAAAAATATATTTAAAAAATTTATTTTAATAAATTATATTAATTAAAATAATTTAATTAATTAATTTAATTTAATTACAATTAATTACAATTAATTTAATTAATTTAATTACAAATCTCACACATAATCACTAACTGGGCAGATGTTTCGAACTTAAATGAAAAATAGGAAGAAATGAGATGAGGGAGGGAAATTCCAAAGTACACATTTTCTGCGTATTCACATAAGGCATCTGGGACTAAAATTTGGTGTCCCTTGTATATATAGGCGCGATATAGGCGATTATACGTATGGAATATCGGGAAATCCTCCATAGGGGGAAGTGGGGGAAAATCAAAAAAATAAAACAAACTTGCACAACGAACACGCATAAGGCATCTTTGTGCAAAATTTGGTGTCCCTATTTCTTATAGACTCTGAGATCCAGGTGTTCATACGGACAGACAGACAGACAGGGCTAGATCGACTCGTCTTGTCACCCTTGAAAAATCGCTAGCTTTTTAGCGATTGCAACAAACGATATTTAACTAGTTATTAAATGAGACGCGGTATTCTTTCAATTATTAATATGGCTTTTAATGGCTTGGAAAATTGTACAGACGATGTTGAACGTGCGAGTATTACTTAGCAAGTGATTTGCCTGCTGCCGCTACAAGTCAGCGGGCCAGCATAAGAAAAGGAATGCACAAAGAGAGCGCAGTAAGGGGCGCAATAGAGAGCGCAACAGAGATACTTTAAAACTATACATGATGCTCCAACATTCCGGCCCCTTTGAAGGACTCCCGGTCTTTCAAATCCACAGGGAGCACCGCCAACTTGTGGACTGGTCGCCTAATAGTGCCGGTCCTGGTTAGTACGTCGGCCACCCGCACCTTGCCGTCCTCGCCGGAAATCACGCCCACCACGCGCCCTTTGAGCCACTTCTGTGGGGGGGCGTTGTCGTCGTGGACGAGCACCACTGCTCCGTCGTCCAGGTTGGCCACGCCTTTGGCCCACTGCGTCCGTTGCTGCAGGCTGAGCAGGTAGTCCTTGGACCACCTGCGACAAAACTGCAGTTTAAGCCCCGACAGCTGCCGCCACCGCTTCAAAAATCCGGACCCGGCTCTGCTCAAAGACCCTTCTTGCACGCCTTCGTGCGGCAGAGTAAGAAGCGGCTGTTCGATGAGCAGGTGGCCCGGAGTGAGCACCTCTCCGTCGTTGGGATCGCTTGCCACCATAGGCCTGGAGTTGAGAATCGCCTCCACGTCCACCAGGTGCGTTTCCAGGTCATCTCTGGTCAGGTTCGCGTTGCCTGCGCCACTGACTAGACGAGCCTTCGCCGCCTTCACCGCTGCCTCTCACAGTCCTGCGAAGTGAGGAGCCCTGGGAGGAATGAACCGCCAATCGATCCCTCGCTCTGCCACTAAGTCCATGAAGGCGGCTTTGCTCCTCTCGAACGCCGACGTCAGCTCCTTCAGCACGCACCTCGCTCCTACAAAGTTGGTCGCGTTGTCGCTGTAAACTGTCTCCGGCAGGCCGCGTCTTCCGATGAACCTTTTGAAAACATTAAGAAAGGCATCAGTCGATAGGTCTGTTACCAGCTCGAGGTGAACGGCCTTCGAGGCAAAACAAACAAACACGGCGACGTAATTTTTAACGGGCGGTCTTCCTCGTATGCGGTAGCTTACATGGAAAGGACCGCAAAAATCGACCCCACAAACCCTAAACGGTCGACCTTCTCGAAGGCGATCACCTGGCAAATTTCCCATTATTTGCCCTAACAACTTGGGCTTGTATCGGAAGCAGTGTACACAATTACGTACAACTGCTGAGCAAGCACTACGAGCATTCACCACCCAGATCTATTGCCTAAGAAGCCCAATTAATACCTTTGCACCTGCATGATAGTGCTTGAGGTGCAAATGCCGAATATACAATGCTACTATTGGTGCGTCTTTAGGCAGTAATAGTGGAAATTTTGCGTCATAAGGAATTGGACCATGCAACAAACGTCCACCTACTCGAACCAAACGAAACTTAATCCCAGTGTCTTCGAACTCGTGTATAAAGGGATTAAGAGATTGCAAACTTGGGGGGAGTGGCGCCGACTTTTGTAGAGACTTGATCTCACGGCTGTATATATCAGCTTGCAGCACTTCAATCAGCTTAAAAAACGATAATCTTCGTTCTAAAGCTGACACAACTGAAGAATCACGGCGATTTTTCCTGTAGCAAAATCGCAAAACATATGCCAATATCCGAACTAATTCAGGAAAGGATGAACGTTTCAACATAAGGTCCAGTATGCAATTTGACTCTACGTCTGATCGAATGACTGTAAGTACAGTCGCATTCTTTTTATCTTCAGATGCCTTAATGTCTGACGATAATTCAACATGGTGAAGATTGGGCCAATCATTTTCACCGAGCTTTAGAAAATTAGGGCCATTAAACCACAGTGACGATACAATTTCGTCTATATCAGTTCCACGAGAAACTAGGTCAGCAGGGCTGCAGTCTGTAGGCACATGACGCCGAACAGTATTCTCAGAAGCCTCTTGGATCTCAGCCACTCTATTTGCCACGAATGTGGACAACGTGGATGAGTCTCTCTCCAACCAATACAACACTATCTGAGAATCTGACCAGAAGTTTACACTTTCTATAGCAAACTTACTCAGCGTGGCGCAAACATGCTGCCAGAGTTTCGCTAGTAAGAGTGCCGCACACAACTCGAGTCGAGGAATCGTCTTTACGTTGAGTGGTGCCACTCTGGATTTGGCTGTAAACAACGAAACACCGACGCTATCATTGTTGCAAGTCCTAATGTATATGCAACAACCGTATGCCTGACTTGAGGCGTCTGCGAAACCATGAATTTGCACTGTCACATAAACGTTTAAGCAAACGTATCGCGGAATATGATTTTTGTGTAGATCACGCAGAGTCTCAATGAACTTATTCCACGAAGTATGCATACTCGTTGGAATAGTTTCATCCCAATCTACTTTCAACCGCCACAACTCTTGCAACAGAATTTGCGCCCTTGTGACGATGGGGCACAACAGCCCAGGTGGGTCAAACAGACGAGACGCTACCGACAAGATGTTTCGTTTTTTTGGCTTTAACGAAATAAAGCTATCCACATCTATATGGTACCGAAATACATCATCTTGAGGGGCCCAGCGCATTCCAAGCGTTTTGACTGAGGTGGAGTCGTCAATGATGTTGCTATCATCACCGAACAAGGCCTGACAATTTGATGCCCACTTTGCCAATGGGAACCCTCCTGAATCTAGTACCTCTCGTACTTGATTACAGATTTCTTTAAGCTCATGTAAAGAATCTGCTCCTACCAACATGTCGTCAACATAAAAACAATTTTTAATGACATTTGAAGCTACAGGGTGAGATCGAGCATAAATATTTGCCAATTCAAACAACGAGCGCACAGCTAAAAATGGCGCTGATGCAGTCCCGTATGTGACAGTGTTCAACTTAAAGGACTGCAGCTCATGAGAGGCGCTTTCTCGCCAGAGAATGAGCTGGTAATTTTTGTCTTTTTCAGACACGTTTATTTGCCTGTACATCTTGGAGATGTCGGCAGTAATTGCGTATTTATTCAACCGAAAATTTACAAGTGCTGAATAAAGCTCCCTCTGAATAGTCGGCCCAACCATTAAAGTGTCATTTAATGATAGAGCCGTTGACGTTTTACTAGAAGCGTCAAACACCGCACGCAATTTGGTTGTGGTGCTTTCAGGCCTCAGGACACACTGATGAGGAATATAGTAGTGCTGTCCTGGAGGAGGAGATTCAAGAGCAGACATATGCCCAAGATCACGATACTCTCTCATGAAGTCATGGTACATGTCATGCAGAGTTTTGTCTCTTGCGAGTTTGCGCTCAAGTTGCAGAAATCGTCTTTCAGCAGTTTGAAAGGAAAGCCCTAGTACAGTGGGATCGGATTTGAACGGAAGTTCGACTTGAAAACGTCCTGTAGACAGGCGCTGTACTGATTTGGTGAAGTGAGCTTCACAGGCCTTTTGTTCAGCTGTCTGGCGCACAGCCTTCGACTCGTTTGGGCTCCAATCGAGTTCCCAAAAGCGTTGAACTAATGTGTCGAGAGAACAATCACTAACTTGAGCGGCAACATTAGCACTAAGTTGTTGACGAGGTATTTGTCCTGTGTACCTACCAGCAACAACCCATCCCAGCAAGGTCTTCTGCAACAATGGAAGACCAGAATTGAGCTCGATTTGCCCAACACACAACAAGCCGTAAAAGAATTCAGCGCCTAGAAGAATGTCAACCTTGGCTGAGCCAAACTCTGGGTCAGCCAGCTCGAGATTTTCGACAAGTGGATATGGATTTAAGAACCCAAAAATCAGTGGCAAAGTTGTGTGCATTCAAACGAGATTGAATAGCAGTACACACCTTGTGCTTACTATCAGTTGTGGTCCCACCTGCCATTGCAATACTCACTGCCGTGTCTTCACGCTTTAGTCGCAAGCGCTGGGCAATGTTCTCAGTCATGAGATTCAACTGTGAGCCGCCGTCAAGCAACACACGTGCAGGATGGTATTGGCCGAATCTATCTCTAATTTTCACCAATGCTGTGGCAAGAATTACTTGCTCGGTACTCAAGACATGACCTAAATATGCTTCTGGAGGTGCGACCGCTTATAGAACGGGTGAGTTTGGCACAGCTACAGAGTATCTGTGCAACAACGTGGTTTTGAACACACCCGACACTTGGAAGCTTTGCAACTGGAAACTACATGACCCACATTCAAGCAATTGAGGGACATTTTTTGAGTCTTGGCGAACTCAAATCGCTGCATAACGGGAATAGATCCGAAAGAAGGGCAAGTATAAATATTGTGTTCCGCAGAACTACAGTATGTGCACTTCGAGATCGGTTTTGAAGGCTTTGAAGGACCCTTTGTGCAAGAAAACGAAGCTTTACTGTTTCTTGCAGGTTCGGCTCGCGGTTTATTTTTAACCCGAGTTGTCTTTTCACCCGCTAAATATTGGTACGTCTATTTAACTGCTTAGCGCAGTCATCCCAAGAAGGCAACTTGTCATAATCGAGCTGTTCCTCAAAACGAGATTTGGTTACATGATCAACTTTGGCCATAACCATATGTATGATCATTGTGTTCGAAATGTCCTTTTCACTTCCCAACGAAGTTAAAGACTAATAAATGGCAGAAACAGTGTCAATGATGGACCGCAAACTAGACGCATTAGGTTTGGTCATACTTGGGATGTCAAACAATTGCGAGATAGTGTCGAAAAATATCAAACATTTGTTGTCGTACACAGAATTGAGGCTAGCAATGGCTTTCGAGTAATTGCAGTTCGTTAACTGAAACGGTTTCACAACTCCTAGAGCCTCACCTGACAAGCACGACACCAAATGATTAAACTTCTCGACGTTGGTCAACGAAGGATCGTCATGAACTAGGCTTTCAAATAAGCACATAAAATTCTTAAATTCGGCATGCTTTCCACTGAATGTAGGCAGCCGCATTTTGGGTAACTGTGACCGTTGACTGGCCATCATAGAACAGTCATGAGAAGTCTGACTTTCAACTTTTTGTTTCGTTGCCTTCACGTACAACGCCTTTGTTGAAATGCACAAATCCTCTAGTGGCCCTCTACTATCGTTACTTGTGTTGAGACTATCCAAATCTGCCTGAAGCGCCATAGCTTTCGTTATGTAACCTTCCAACAGCTCGAGACGGCACTCGAGTTCTGTTTGTTCAAACGAAATTTTCTTTAACTGAAATGCCTTTCTCATACGAGCAATATCAGCGCTAACCTTATTAAATTTCTGCAAGCATTGTACTAGTTTAGTTCAGATTCCGACATGGTAGAGTATAACCAAAATAAACTCTAAACAAGTTGCAAATCAAAGAAAATGAAAACCGAACTTTCCTAACAGCCCTCGCAAATAACAACGCGCTAAAACAGCAAGAGACCAACTGAAATGCACACAGATTACGTACACACGCACTCAATACAGTATGCACGCAAGCAAAGTAGCAGTCCAAGCGACCGCACAAACAACAACGAAATCTGCAAGCAATCTCAGCTGTACTCAGAAAATAGGCGTCGATGACCGCAAGCACGCTTGTAGGCAACGCTAATCCAAACGGGTAGCAGGGGGAAGTTCGTTGGCCCAGCGACAAGTGTAGCCGAAAAAAGGCGCGCACAAAAGAGAGAGCGACAAAATTCTTTTGCTACGCTAGCGGCGCAAGCAACAACAAAGCTATGTTTGTATGTATGTATGCAGCTGATGCAACAAACATCTACCGAAATAACCAACACAATATAAATAAAAATAACTTCAAAATATTTGTTTTTTATGTTAAAAATCAGCTTAGTAGCCCTTTTTTAATTGTTGTGGTTTGTTTTGCCTCGAGGTTTTGTTAGTAGTTATGTATGTTTATGAGGGTGTATAATTTGTTAATTTATGCAAGGTGTGGTGTATGTGCGTATGTATATGTATGTATATAATATTATCATGCAGTGGCGTGTATGTATGTATGATTATGTATTTGTGTATGTAATGTGGTTGCACAAATAATTTAAGTGCCAAAAATTGAGTCCGCATAAGCATACACGTACTATATATACATATGTATGTACGTATGTGAATAGGTTTTAAACACCTTTCGCTTGCACAAATTTGCAGCAATTAAACTTCTTAGAGCTTTATGCTCAATTGTTGGCACAGAATACCTGTAAGCTCTCAAAAGAGTCCACCGAAACTTCCCTGGATTCCGAGCGACGATCACCCATTAGCCAAGCCAAACGACAGTACCACAAGTAGGGCAGACAGCAGCTCCACAGTCCAAACGAGCAGTTGTAGTTGATGGTATCCAGAACACCAAGGCACCAAGCTCCAAATCCAAATAAATGTAGCAGGATGGTATCCAATCGACACCAGCCTCAAACAAACGAGTAGTAATCACACGACCGCTCACAAAAACCAAGCCACAAAGCCCGCAAACAAACGAGAAAATAATCTTAAGAAAACCGAAGTCCCTGCTCGGGCGCCAATGAAAAATCGCTAGCTTTTTAGCGATTGCAACAAACGATATTTAACTAGTTATTAAATGAGACGCGGTATTCTTTCAATTATTAATATGGCTTTTAATGGCTTGGAAAATTGTACAGACGATGTTGAACGTGCGAGTATTACTTAGCAAGTGATTTGCCTGCTGCCGCTACAAGTCAGCGGGCCAGCATAAGAAAAGGAATGCACAAAGAGAGCGCAGTAAGGGGCGCAATAGAGAGCGCAACAGAGATACTTAAAAACTATACATGGTGCTCCAACAACCCTGATCAAGAATATATATACTTTGTGCCACGCCTCCTTCTGTCTGTTACATTTTTCACCTCCCGCAAACCTTATATACTCTTGTACGTTTCATGTACAGAGTATAAAAAGTGGGACTAAAATATTTCATCCTGCTTCTTCGCTTTCGAATTTCAAACGAGCTACAGTCGATCAAACCCGACAGTAAAATAGCCAAAATAGCCAAAAAAGATAAATAAAAAAATATATATTTAAAAAAATTGAATTAGTTAATTAAATTAATAAAGAATATTTATTTAATACATACATAGAAGACATGTGTATGTACAGTTTTAACAGCATACATTTACATCACGTGTCTATGCGTGTTTATATGCGTGTATGTATGCAGCACAGTGTAGAACCAAAGCAGCAACAACAACAACAGCTGCGCGCAACGCTGCGTGCAGAGTACAGGCTATGTTACTAAACTAATATACCCTTTTACCCTTTGGGTACATGGTATAATGAACTCATTAAGCAATTGAGCACTTTTGAAATTAAGTCATGTCAAGTCGACTCAAAGGTTCTGGATACCGATCCCTGGATACCGATCTAATATGCTTGCTCATATACAATATTTCAAATTCGGTAACAGACTTGAGCGGCGAATTAAAAAAACAGTAATTATTGAATTTTAAAAAGATGTACAAACATACTTGTATATGTATTTTTATACCCTGTACCCAAAGGGTAAAAGGGTATATTAGTTCTGTGCGAGTGCACATGGAACACACAGAAGGAGGCGTGGCACACCCCACAAAGTATATATATTCTTGATCAGCATGACAAGCCGAGTCGATATAGCCATGTCCGTCTCTCAGTCTGTCTGTCTGTCCGTTTGTCTGCCTGTCCGTCTGTCTGTACGTCTGTCTCTATAAATGCAAGGATCTCAGAAAGTATAAGAGCTAGAATAACCAAACTTGGTGTCCAGATTCTCCTGAGCCCGAAAAAGAACGAAGTTGTTCATATTTCCCGATGCACCCCCTCCCCCCACTCACAACCTATTCGTGTTTTTTTTATAACTTCCGTAATTCTTGGAATTTTGAACTAAAAATTGATAGTCACATATTAAGTTTCATTATGATAGGTTGATTAGAAATAAAGTTATAGCCATATAACCAAGCCCAAGCTCTGGCCGCAGCTGTATTTGTTGCTGCTTTGACATAATTATTTAATGTACACATATGTACAAGTACACAAACACGCATAGACACGATTCTGATGTAAATATATGTATGGAATTGACTCAATATGGCACGAAAAGACTCAAATGTGAATTTAAAATTAGGATATACCCTTATAATTATTCCCCTTTTTTGCACATAGTCTATCTTAAAACGTTGCGGTATCTCTATATATAAAACAGTGTGTCCTGACTAATTGGTGATCAACGCACAGCCCAAACGGTAAAAGATGAAATTTGGACTCAAGTATCCTTTCATAGTATCCACCATAGTGTAGGAGCACACTAAGAAAGGCTTTTGGAAAATTCTAGCTCCAAAGGGGGGAAAACGAGCTTTAAAAAATATTAGTTATAGTGGTCATGTTCGTTTAACGAAATAGTTTGGCAAGAACAAAAATGTAACGGAGTACTGAACAATTTTTTGTCAAGAACAGAAAATGTTAATTTAAATACCTTAAATGCCTTCCTACTGGTAACTTATAAGGTGAAAACATATGGGTAGGTTATGCAAACACAAAATAAATACAATTGGAAACATTATATTGAGCCGGGTTAAGACGGGCAATACCTGCTAGTATCATATAGTACATATGTATGTATGTACATTCGTCTTGCACCGACAGAGCAAGAAATGTTAATTAATTGAAAATTATATAACATTTTTAAAAGTAATTTTTATACCCTGTACCCAAAGGGTGAAAGGGTATACTAGTTTTGTTTTTTTGATCAGGATGACAAGACGAGTCGATATAGCCATGTCCGTCTGTCTGTCTGACCGTCTGTCTGTGTGAGCGCAAGGATCTCAGTAAGTACAAGAGCTAGGATAACCAAAATTGGTATCAAGGTTCCTATAAGCCCTAGGCAGATCGAGTTTGTTTATTTTTTCTGATACACCCCCCCACTCCCCCGCAATTCGTGTTTTTTCTTATAACTTCCGTAATTCTCGGAATTTTCATCATGATAGGTCAATTCTGAAGAAAGTTATAGCCATAAATAAAATCGCTGCTCATGCACTGCCTGCAGCTCTGCTGGCAGCGCTGTCCGCAGCTGTTGTTGTTGTTGCTGCTTTGGTTCAACTTTGTTCTGCATACATACACGCATATAAACACGCATAGGTACGTGATGTAAATGTATGCTGTTAAAACTGAACATAAACATGTATTCTAATTTAATTTAATTTATTAATTTTAATTAATTAATTCATTCATTTTATTTAATAATTTAATTTAAAAAAAATTTTTTTTTTTAATTTTTCCTTTTTGTGGAGAGTACAGGGTATATTACTGTCGTGCTTGCTCGACTGTAGCGTTCTCTCTTGTTTTTTTCTTTGTTTAGTACACATCTATGTATGCATGTATGTTCATTCGTCTTGCACTGAGAGAGCAAGAAATGTTAATGATTTAAAAATTATTTAACAGTTTTAAAAATAATTTTTTCTTTGTTTAGTACATTTGGCATTACGGTTTTCATTAGTAACTTTATGCAGCAACAACAAATTACAAAGAACGCAAATATCAAATAGTTGGGGACATCATCACTCACACACAGAACAAGCAAGTAAAGAGCATCATGCATGCATGATACACACATATGTATGTACTAGCAGGTATTGCCCGTCTTAACCCGGCTCAATATAATGTTTCCAATTGTATTTATTTTGTGTGTGTATAACCTACCCATATGTTTTCACCTTATAAGTTACCAGTAGGAAGGCATTTAAGGTATTTAAATGAACATTTTCTGTTCTTGACAAAAAATTGTTCAGTAGTCCGTTACATTTTTGTTCTTGCCAAACTATTTCGTTAAACGAACATGACCACTATAACTAATATTTTTTAAAGCTCGTTTTCCCCCCTTTGGAGCTAGAATTTTCCAAAAGCCTTTCTTACTGTGCTCCTACACTATGATGGATACTATGAAACGATACTTGAGTCCAAATTTAAATTCACATTCGAGTCTTTTCGTGCCATATTGAGTCAATACGGCCACGCACGAACTCGGAATATGAAACACGGCACTCGTGTCAATGCCGTGCAGCGATGAGCCACGATCAAAAAGCACTGGCACCGATACCATCAAAATATCGAAGTTTGAATGCAATAAGCAGAATATTTAAATAACAAAATCGAATTATTTATTGACATCAATAAGAACAAATCATATACATACATACATCTGCCCGCAATGCGAAGCAGAATATGCGTAGCTCCGTTATTCGGTTTCTGCTTTACTATCGCTTACGCAGTCGTTGCTTAGCGACGGTAACTGTAACATTTTGGCGTTTTGCCTTTGCAATTAACATTAAATGGTAAAAACGAAAGAAGAAGAGCGAGCTAATGACTTGCAGTTGTTGTTGTTTTTAGAGCATTATTTTTTTTTACAATCAAACAACTGTGTTCGATTGCGCAATGTATACATTAATACGAATGTACATACATGCTGTATTCATACACAGGCATACATACATACATATGTACATATGTTTCTCTTTACTTTTTCAACCGTACGTAGAGAACCGCACACATAGACACGAACTGTTGCTTGTTGTGTGTGAGTGTGTGTATGTGATGTCCCCAACTATTTGATATTTGTTGTTGCTGCATAAAGTTATTAATGAAAACACTAATGCCAAATGCACTAAACAAAGAAAAAATTACTTTTAAAAATGTTATATTATATAATTTTCAATTAATTAACATCTCTTGCTCTGTCAGTGCAAGACGAATGTACATACATACATATGTAGATACATACATATGTACATACATAGATGTGCACATATGTATGGACATTCACACATTAGTGTCTCACATGTTGCTTTGGCTATTTCAATCGTTTGCACGCAACTACACGAACAGCTGTTTGTATGTGTGTATATGTATACTTAGTTGTCCCCAACTGTTTGATATTTTGTATTGTTTGCTCTGCCTGCTTTTGTAAAATGCATATTTTGAAAATCCTTGAATGCAAAGTTGTAGATTTAGTTACGTAGATTACATTATCCAAATTTTAAATCGATCGGACTAAATTTATAACAAAAACTTTTCATTTGAAAAGGTGAATAAATATTAAAACCCCAATAATTCAAGCTCCAACACAAATTTCGAAAATCCGAGTATGCAGTTTTGTTTGTATCCTTTAATTGATTTTAGAAACTAAGTTTTAAGTCGATCGGTTGAAAAGTGCGGATTTTTCAAACAAACTTTGGAGCTCGAATTTTACAAAATCCCTTCTTAGTGCGCATCTACACCATGATAGGATACTTGAGCCCAAATTTCAGCATCCTAGCTTTTACCGTGTAGGCTGTGGGCTGTTGACGCGGTTTGCTTTTGTGCCCCCACATTTTTTTTTACAGGAAAACTCCCATATTTTAGGCCCCAAAAAAAATATCAAAAAACCAAGTATACAGTTTTTCTTGGAATTGGAGTATACAAACTAAGTTTAAAGTTAATCAGATGAAAACTGTAGATTTTTCATACAAACGTTGGAGCCTGTTTTCCCCCCTTTGGAGCTCGAGTTTTCCAAAATCCCGTCTTAGTGGGGACCTAGACTATGAAAGGATACTTGAGTCCAAATTTCAGCTTCCTAGCCTTTACCGTTTGGGCTGTGCGTTGATCACCAATCAGTCAGTCAGGACAAACTGTTTTATATATGGGCATTTCCACAGAAATGTCAACCGCAGCCAAAAAATTCAAAGTCCATAAAATTATGATGTTTTAACATATTTGTATAGAGAATCTATCAAATTTAACTAATCTAATCAAATTTTACATTTATTCATAACACATTTCGAAAAATTCAAATGCAAAGTCGAACAACTGCAAAAGTTAAGTTTTGAACACATATGTTGCACTTTTTGTTTTGATTACTGTTCTTAATGAGAGACGTCATGCGTTGATATTTGCTCTTTTAAATATTGTTTGTTATTTAGGCAATATAAGAAAAATGTAAAAGGAACGATGCGATTGCCAATTACGGTAAATTTTTAACTCTGCTTTAAGGTATACTTCAATGTCGCGTGCGACATCGAAAAAGTACATTTGTTATCAGAGCGTCAAAGGTGTTTGTACAAGGAGCGTCAAATATTAGCTGCAAACACAGTTTTTTATTGCAAATAATATTTTAAAAATTTTGCGCGAAAATAATCAACGCTTTGGTCGCAGAACTTATTTAAAGTTTGTCGCGTGCGACATCGTAAGTGCAAAATGTCTAAATAAAAAAATCAAAAAAAAATCTAAAACAGCTTTATTTGTATATATACATACAAAATATCACTTTTAAAATGTAGATGAGTAAGAACGGAGCCGAGAAAAATAAGTCTAACTGCAAACGGTGGAGAGAGAGGTTAAAGGATGATGAAGCAAAATTACAAAATTATAAATTGAAAAACAAGGAAAGAATGCGCAATTTGAGGAAGAGATGGAAAGAGCAGGCTGAAGGTAAAGAAAAAATAATTGAAGAGCGGCGGATATATAATCGCACACGCCAACGAGAGAGACGCCAAAAAGTCTTCGAAAATGAAATATCAGGCGCTCGTCAAAGTCAAACCGCACCTTACGAATGTAGACAAACCTTGGCGAAAGCGGTAAAAAAAAGTGGAAAAAGCGATGCCAAAGAACATACACAAAAGAGTTAAAGTTTTTGAGGTCCTGATCAAAAAGTATAAGCAGAATTTAGGAAACGAAAACGTAAACCAATCTAGCCAAATAGTGTCAGTTAATGCCATCAATGATTTTTATCAGAATGATAATGTTCCATCAGTTAGAAGGAGCTAGGACTGCATATTCCATTTAAAAAAATATATATTTGGCATAAGTAATGCTATTAAGTTCAGTTAGTTTCTGGTATTCTTATATATGTAGATGAATATACTTGTACTTATTTTTGTTTTTTCTTTATTGAAGAAAATTTGTTATAATTTTTATTTTGAAAAAAAAAGTATATATAAAAATCATTTATAATCTTCTTATGTATTTCTAACTGCACATAAATAAAAAAAAAAACATTAAAAGTATGATGGAAGAAAATGTCGCGTGCGACAGGGGTTAAAAATTAAATAATAAATAAACCACCTAATATTTTTGAATGAAATAAAAAGCATTATTAAGATACATCAATGCGAAACATCTTAAAGTTATACGCATTAAAATTTTCCTTCTGGTTTCGCTGAAATCAGTGTTTGAACTGTTCGCCGAAAAAGCGACTTCTATATATGTCGCGTGCGAATGCCTTGGTTTTTTTAAATTATCTCAAAAACTAAACAATCCCCAAAATCCACCTTAGCACCAACAATAGAGCTAGTCAAGAGCTATAACTTTCTCCTTTTGTGAAAACAAAATTATGTTTTGGCATATGTTTTTTTTCACTTTGAATGCGTACGAATGTCGCGTTCGACATCAGAGAAATGCCCTTATATAGAGATGTCTGCCTGTGTACGTACATATATAGCATGTATGAATGTACATACATACGTATGTATGTATACATTGGACAATCGGGCACTGTTGTTTGATTGTAATAAATAATGTTCTATGGTTTTAAATCAAATTTTTAAAACTAAAAACAACAACAACTGCAAGTCATTGGCTCGCGCTTCTTTCCTTTTGATCATTTACGCCTGTTAATTTCAAAGGCAAAATGTGAAAAATTTACAGTTACCGTCGCTAGGCAACGACTGCGTAAGCGATACTAAAGCAGAAACCGAAAGCGGACCTACGCATATTCTTCTTCACGTTGCGGGCAGATGTACATATGTATGTGTTCACGCGAGCAGTAAGGGGTTAAGGGCGGCAGGGTCCAAATTCACCATAGCCGAAACCTCCTCCCACGCGAACGTTTGAGCTGCGAGCGCAGCCTCCTCTGGGCTCTAAGTTTAGTTCAAACGCGTCTTTCCACACCGCTTTGTGCAAGTGACCCCAGTGAAGTTCGGTTTAACCTCTACACACATACAAACATTCACATACCATTTGTACATTCCAATTAACACTAACAAACTCTGTACCTAAACGTCACAAATAAACCAACACACACAAACTACAACGACCAGTCGTTTTCGTCATTGGGCCCCCTACAATTATCCAAAAGCCCCTACACATTTTGGTCCTTCGAGCCGGATTCCCTACAATCCTCTCGACCCAGCTAGCTACGGTGGAACTGGATAAAACGATAAGTACACAAGTGCACATCTTTTTTTATAATTCCGATAATATTGCCAAGCCGTGTACATGTTCCAAAGGTCTTAAGTTCGAAGGTGTATAATCGAATTTATTTTGTTGCGCCGCATATCCCATTGGGCCAACCTCAATTTGTTAATAAGTGCAGAAGGCATTTATTAACATAATTCCGCATATAATTTGCCTGTACACACTTAAGACAGAGCACACGGCGCGCTTGTTGTTTTTTCGTCGCGTTTTCGTTCTCTCTCAGCTGTCCAAGCCGCACACTCCACTTACACAATTTCCAAATAAAAATAATAATAAAAGTAGTAAATTGAAACTGTGTCGTCTCACTTTATTATTATTCATTTTTAACCGATTTCAAAAAAGAGGAGGTTATCAATTCGTCTGTATTTTTTTTTTTTTTTATCTATATTATATTGCACCTAAGAAACATTCCGTCTAAATTTGTAGCAATATAAATCAACTACGTTGCCCAAAACATTTATATTTTTGGGCCGCTATTGTTTTTGTTCTTCTATAAAAGTTTCCAGCGCTTAAAATGAGCCAGCACTGGTCAGCAGTGTACTCACCACGCGTCCGCTCTTCGGCCGTTTTTGTCGCTCTCTGGCGCTCACTAGCGCACACACACACATGCATACATACATACAAGCGAGCAACGTCGAACGGTGCTAACGGCACGCATCGAGAGAGCAGCGAAAACAGCTGCGCTCGTTTTATACCCTATCCCACGAGAGTATGCACTTTTCACGAAGGTACTTGGCAATTACGTTTTTTCCGTCAGCATCAGCAATCAACACTTGGCTGCCAACCAACTACAACTCGAAACGTCGCTCGTGTGCCGTTTCCAGCGTTCCTGGCCCAGTTCCATTTTATTTTCAAAATATAAATAAAATAAGCGAAAATATAAAATCCGTCTGCTGATTTGGGAAGCATTTCCTAATAAATAAATAAAGAAATTTCAAATCTGTTCCATAACTTGCCGTTATCTTTTTATTGAACCGAAGGAAAAGCGAATTCCAGCTGTTCCGTCTTCAGTCTTGTTTTTTGGCCACAAATTTTCTACGCTTCCGTTTTATTGGCTTTTTACGAATTTTCAAATCCGTTTTCACTAAAAATGGAAAGTGAAGTGAAGTGCCTCCTGCAAGTGATAAACGGACCACCCGGTCGATGTGGCCGAAGGCTGAATCCGGCTTCACCTACGTGAACGAGTTCATAGCAGTGTCCGATAGAGTGAGCCAGTACGAAGCCAAGATTAGCGGTGCTCCTTCTGCCGACGCGTCCGTCTTCACACTAAAAATCCGCCGCGACGAGCTTAAGGAATTGTGGGACAGCGTGAAGCAGGAATTCGAGAGATGCTTCAGACCACTTGCCCGTGCAGCCACCAAGGAAATCAAGAATGAGCTGTTCCTCATACAAGCCAAGTATGATTTTTGCTTTTCTGTCTATGAGCGGTGCATGGCTCAGCTGAGTGAGCAAATCGATAAATTGTCCGTTCCCAAAGTCCAATCAGCGCCTCCGCCACGTCACACCATAGGCTTCAATCTTCCGCCCTGTGACACCGAAGTATTTACAGGGGACTACGCGCGCTTGATCACCAATCAGTCAGTCAGGACAAACTGTTTTATATATGGGCATTTCCACAGAAATGTCAACCGCAGCCAAAAAATTCAAAGTCCATAAAATTATGATGTTTTAACATATTTGTATAGAGAATCTATCAAATTTAACTAATCTAATCAAATTTTACATTTATTCATAACACATTTCGAAAAATTCAAATGCAAAGTCGAACAACTGCAAAAGTTAAGTTTTGAACACATATGTTGCACTTTTTGTTTTGATTACTGTTCTTAATGAGAGACGTCATGCGTTGATATTTGCTCTTTTAAATATTGTTTGTTATTTAGGCAATATAAGAAAAATGTAAAAGGAACGATGCGATTGCCAATTACGGTAAATTTTTAACTCTGCTTTAAGGTATACTTCAATGTCGCGTGCGACATCGAAAAAGTACATTTGTTATCAGAGCGTCAAAGGTGTTTGTACAAGGAGCGTCAAATATTAGCTGCAAACACAGTTTTTTATTGCAAATAATATTTTAAAAATTTTGCGCGAAAATAATCAACGCTTTGGTCGCAGAACTTATTTAAAGTTTGTCGCGTGCGACATCGTAAGTGCAAAATGTCTAAATAAAAAAATCAAAAAAAAATCTAAAACAGCTTTATTTGTATATATACATACAAAATATCACTTTTAAAATGTAGATGAGTAAGAACGGAGCCGAGAAAAATAAGTCTAACTGCAAACGGTGGAGAGAGAGGTTAAAGGATGATGAAGCAAAATTACAAAATTATAAATTGAAAAACAAGGAAAGAATGCGCAATTTGAGGAAGAGATGGAAAGAGCAGGCTGAAGGTAAAGAAAAAATAATTGAAGAGCGGCGGATATATAATCGCACACGCCAACGAGAGAGACGCCAAAAAGTCTTCGAAAATGAAATATCAGGCGCTCGTCAAAGTCAAACCGCACCTTACGAATGTAGACAAACCTTGGCGAAAGCGGTAAAAAAAAGTGGAAAAAGCGATGCCAAAGAACATACACAAAAGAGTTAAAGTTTTTGAGGTCCTGATCAAAAAGTATAAGCAGAATTTAGGAAACGAAAACGTAAACCAATCTAGCCAAATAGTGTCAGTTAATGCCATCAATGATTTTTATCAGAATGATAATGTTCCATCAGTTAGAAGGAGCTAGGACTGCATATTCCATTTAAAAAAATATATATTTGGCATAAGTAATGCTATTAAGTTCAGTTAGTTTCTGGTATTCTTATATATGTAGATGAATATACTTGTACTTATTTTTGTTTTTTCTTTATTGAAGAAAATTTGTTATAATTTTTATTTTGAAAAAAAAAGTATATATAAAAATCATTTATAATCTTCTTATGTATTTCTAACTGCACATAAATAAAAAAAAAAACATTAAAAGTATGATGGAAGAAAATGTCGCGTGCGACAGGGGTTAAAAATTAAATAATAAATAAACCACCTAATATTTTTGAATGAAATAAAAAGCATTATTAAGATACATCAATGCGAAACATCTTAAAGTTATACGCATTAAAATTTTCCTTCTGGTTTCGCTGAAATCAGTGTTTGAACTGTTCGCCGAAAAAGCGACTTCTATATATGTCGCGTGCGAATGCCTTGGTTTTTTTAAATTATCTCAAAAACTAAACAATCCCCAAAATCCACCTTAGCACCAACAATAGAGCTAGTCAAGAGCTATAACTTTCTCCTTTTGTGAAAACAAAATTATGTTTTGGCATATGTTTTTTTTCACTTTGAATGCGTACGAATGTCGCGTTCGACATCAGAGAAATGCCCTTATATAGAGATGTCTGCCTGTGTACGTACATATATAGCATGTATGAATGTACATACATACGTATGTATGTATACATTGGACAATCGGGCACTGTTGTTTGATTGTAATAAATAATGTTCTATGGTTTTAAATCAAATTTTTAAAACTAAAAACAACAACAACTGCAAGTCATTGGCTCGCGCTTCTTTCCTTTTGATCATTTACGCCTGTTAATTTCAAAGGCAAAATGTGAAAAATTTACAGTTACCGTCGCTAGGCTAGGAAGCATTTCCTAATAAATAAATAAAGAAATTTCAAATCTGTTCCATAACTTGCCGTTATCTTTTTATTGAACCGAAGGAAAAGCGAATTCCAGCTGTTCCGTCTTCAGTCTTGTTTTTTGGCCACAAATTTTCTACGCTTCCGTTTTATTGGCTTTTTACGAATTTTCAAATCCGTTTTCACTAAAAATGGAAAGTGAAGTGAAGTGCCTCCTGCAAGTGATAAACGGACCACCCGGTCGATGTGGCCGAAGGCTGAATCCGGCTTCACCTACGTGAACGAGTTCATAGCAGTGTCCGATAGAGTGAGCCAGTACGAAGCCAAGATTAGCGGTGCTCCTTCTGCCGACGCGTCCGTCTTCACACTAAAAATCCGCCGCGACGAGCTTAAGGAATTGTGGGACAGCGTGAAGCAGGAATTCGAGAGATGCTTCAGACCACTTGCCCGTGCAGCCACCAAGGAAATCAAGAATGAGCTGTTCCTCATACAAGCCAAGTATGATTTTTGCTTTTCTGTCTATGAGCGGTGCATGGCTCAGCTGAGTGAGCAAATCGATAAATTGTCCGTTCCCAAAGTCCAATCAGCGCCTCCGCCACGTCACACCATAGGCTTCAATCTTCCGCCCTGTGACACCGAAGTATTTACAGGGGACTACGCGCGCTGGCCCACTTTCCGAGACCTATTTACGGCGGTATACATAGACAATCCACGTCTATCTCCAGTTGAGAAGCTATTTCACCTAAACAACAAAACCAGGGGGGAAGCAAAGGAAATCGTCGCCAAATCTCCCCTTACCAACGATGGTTTTGCGTCCGCATGGGCAAATTTAAAGAGTCGGTTTGAAAATAGAAGACTCTTAGTGAACAGCCAGCTGACCATCCTGTTTGGCCTCCCCACCATAACACAAGAGTCGGGCACGGCAATAAAGGCACTCCAAAGCACGATCCAAGGGTGCTTGACAGCTCTGGAGCATTCTAAGATTCACACCACTAACTGGGATTGCGTTCTGGTGTTCTTATGCTCATCCAAGCTTCCGGATACAACGTTATCTTTATGGGAGCATTCCTTAAAGGGCAAAGCTGAAATCCCAGTTTTGGCGGAGCTAGATGCATTCCTGACAGAGCGCCATCGGGCTCTGGAGTCCATGGAGGATTTAAAACGTTCTCGCGGCGCTCAGAATTCACTCAAGCTTCCAAAGAAGGACGTTGCGCCCAAGAGGATCAACACGTTTGAAGCGAAGGTGAATGTGAAGGCAGCTGCGTGCAAGCTTTGTTCAGCCGAAAACCACCCAATCCGTCTGTGCCCCCGATTCCTACAAATGCCGTTAAGAAGAGGGAGGCCACTGTTAAAAAACAGAAACTGTGCCTTAACTGCTTCGCGAGGGGCCATCAACTCAAGGATTGTACGAGCCAACATAATTTCTTCACATGCAAGGGCCGCCACAACACCCTACTGCACCGTGGGACCCCTCCGTCAGCGCCCTCTGCAGCAGTTGTCCGTTCTCCACAGAATATCGAAGATTCCAGCTTACAGTCCACTTCGTCTAATGTACAAAGTTATTTCTCATCAAATATGCAAGGCGTTCTCTTAGGCACGGCGGTGGTAAATATCCTCCACTTGGGCACCATCTACATGGCACGAGCTTTAATCGACTCCGGGTCAGAAGGAACGTTCATATCGGAGCGTTTGCGTAATCTGATAAAGCTGCCTTTCCAGAAGGTGCAGACCCAGGTATCCGGGCTCAACGGTGTGGTATCAGGCGACGCGCGGAAGATGTGCAGCTTCAAGCTTGTTTCGCCTGCAAAGCCAAGGCTACAAGTTGCGGCCTCCGCGTTCGTGTTGCCACATTTGGCAGGCAACCTGCCATCGTACCCGATCCCCCAAAGCGTGCTGAGAGATCTACCAAAGATAAAGTTGGCGGATCCCTACTTCTTCCAAAGCGCCCAGATAGACGTCCTTCTTGGGGCAGATTTGCTGCCATCAATACTACTGGATGGTGTCCGGCCCAACATTTGCGGCACCCTGCTGGGTCAGGAAACTATTTTCGGATGGATCTTGACCGGTCCGGTGGCCACTTCGGAACGCAAATCCATCTCGTCCTTCTCCACAGGGGTTTCGGTGAGCACAGAGCCCTCACTGGACAAGCTCCTTTTGAAGTTTTGGGAGGTGGAGGATCTACCCGCAACTCGGGTAAAGGAAGCAGATTTAGTCTGCGAGCAAAACTTCTTGCAAACAACGAGGCGACAAGAAGATGGGAGGTACATAGTATCGCTGCCTTTTAAGGACCCACAACGAATCGACTTGGGTCACTCAAGGTCCATCGCACTGGCTCAGTTCCTGAAGAATGAAGCGCGCTTAAAAAGGAACATTCCGTTAAAAGAGCAGTACGATATGGTGATCAAGGAGTACCTGAATTTGGGGCACATGCGCCAAGTTCCTTCCGACACGAGTGCATATAATTCTTATCTTCCGCATCACGCTGTCATCAAGCTAGACAGCACCCCTACGAAGGTCCGTGTGGTCTTCAACGCGTCAAGTCCATCCACAAATGGTAAAAGCTTGAACGACATATTGCACACAGGACCTGTCCTGCAGTCCGATTTGACACTGCAAATATTTAAATGGCGTTTTATCCAATTTGCTTTCAGTGCCGACATAACTAAAATGTATCGGCAAATCCTCGTCGACTATAGGCACACGCCGTTCCAAAGAATTCTCTTCCGGAATTCTACAGGTGACATATGCGACTACGAGTTGAACACGGTCACCTTTGGCGTCAATTGCGCCCCCTTTCTGGCCCTTCGGGTCCTTCAGCAACTGGCAGAGGACTTACGCACGCAATATCCGAGAGCCAGTCAAATCATCTGCGATTACATGTACGTGGATGATGTGCTAGCCGGCGCCCACACGAAGGAGGCCACAGTCGCAGCTATACGGGAGCTCCAGAAGACACTTGACGCTTGGCAGACAGCGAGTTGTGGTGGCATGGACCGTCTTGGCTTCGGATGCCGCAGGAAAGCTGGCCCATCATCGAGCACCGGTGAACTTCGTATCCGTGCCCGCAGGAGGGGACTTTCTGGAGCGTTTTTCCGATTTTGGCAGAGCCCTGCGCGTGGTAGCCTACATCTATCGCTTCTGCCGACGCTGCCAAAAGGTCCCGTCTCCAAAGTCCAAAGAGCTGAGCAACGGTGAGTTGGTCGAGGCCCAACGTATCCTAATCCTCCGTACTCAGCAAAGGGAATACCCAACTACCACCAATGCTAAACAAGAAGAGCTTATCCACTTCAAGTTGTATCCTCAACTTGAACCCCTTCCTAGATGCCCACGGAGTCATGAGGGCGTGTGGCCGGCTGTCTGCATCGGATACGTTGAGTTACAGTGAACGGCACCCGGTCATCCTACCTTACAACTGCGTTTTTTCATGTCTCCTGGTTCTCTTTACGCACCGCATCTCACTCCACGGCGGAAACCAGGTGACAGTGAACCTCATCCGCTCCAAGTACTGGATTCCGAGGCTACGGAACCTGGTCAAATCAGTGATCAACTCCTGCAAGGTTTGCGTAATCCACAAGAAAAGGTTGCAAACACAGTTGATGGGCAGACTTCCAGTCCAGCGAAGCACCTTCTCTGCTCCCTTTACGCACACAGGATTCGACTTCGCGGGAACTTTTGAAATTAAAAACTACACGGGCCGAGCATGCTTGATCACCAAGGGCTACGTGTGTGTTTTTGTATGCTTTAGCACGAAAGCTATACACCTTGAGGCTACATCCGACCTCACGACGGAGAAATTATTGGCCGCTTTTGCGCGCTTTGTGGCGAGAAGGCGATGTCCCCAAGAAATCCAGTCAGACAACGGCACTACCTTCGTGGGAGCATCAACAGCTTTAGAGCGCGACTTCCTAGAAGCCACTCGAGCGCGAATTGCCGACACCCATGGCCAACAGCTTCTCTCTTGGAATTTCATTTCTTCTGGCGCGCCCCACATGGGCAGCTTGTGGGAGGCGGGAGTGAAGAGCTTTAAGACTCTTTTCTACAAGGCCACCTCGAGTCAAAAGTACACGTTCGAAGAGCTGTCGACGTTGCTGTGCAAGATCGAGGCAGTCCTGAACTCTCGTCCGATTTCTCCCATGTCGGAGGACCCCACCGATCTTCAGGCCTTGACCCCCGGCCATTTCCTTACTGGCGGGCCGCTCCTTTCCATTGCCGAACCTGAAATCAAGCAGGAAGCATCGTCCATAATTAACCGTTGGCAACGGCTCAAGGCACTCAACCAGCAATTTTCTCTCCGATGGAAGGACGAATACCTGAAGGAGTTGCACAAGCGCAACAAATGGAAGCAGCCCCTGCGAGACATTCATGCTGGAGATCTGGTGGTCGTGAAGGAGGACAACGCCCCATCGCATGATTGGCGGCTTGGCCGAGTCCAAAGAACCTATCCGGGATCCGATGGAAGGATACGCGTCGTCGACGTCTTAACGTCAAGAGGCCCCATCAAACGACCAGTCGCTAAACTAGTTCTACTCCCCGTTCAGGAATCCGTATCCGTGTAGTAGCTACTATGTCTAGTCCCAGCTCCGTGTTGTTTGTTCTATGTTCATATTTGTGTTTCCACTAATCGTCCAACCTACTCTTTTTCCGCCTCAGCTCCGGCACCCCCCTAGAGATAACACCACGCAGGACCAGGATGGCGGAGAGCACCCAGCCTCGCGGCGTCAACTCATTCCGTTGCCGCGTATGTCGTGGAGTCCACGCTCTGCAGCGGTGTTGCCGTTTCCACAGGCTGAACCCGGAGAAGCGCCTTCGGGCAGTACTCATTAACAAGTACTGCCCGAATTGCCTGGCCCACGAGCATTCGGGACGATCCTGCAGGAGCCGGGACAAGTGCCGCCGGTGCCAAGGAGATCACCACACGCTTCTCCACATCGACGAGCGACAGCGGTCGCATTCTCCCGGCGCTCCTCCTCGTCGCACCGGTCTCGCTCGCCCCAGAGAGCCACGTCGTCGCAGCGGTCTGACTCTCTTCAACCGCCAGCATGTCTTCCACCACCACTTTCACGGCAGCAGCTCCCTTCATCTGTGTTGTTGCCAACTGCAGTGGTACTTGTCGACACAGGCACTCGTACCTTCGAGGTCCGTGCACTCATCGACAGCTGCACGCCAAAGAGAGCATCAACGCTTCCTTTGCGGCTGCCTTGCGTCTGTCCAGCAACCAAGAAGTAGCCACCGCTGACGTCCGATCCAGGGCCCTCTCGTCCTTCCGTTTGGATGTCTCCCTCCGCATTGCACCGAATCTTCAACTGCGGACTCCAGAAAGAGCTGTGGAAGGTGCGATCCGAGACAAGTTTGCGACCCTGGTCCTGTCCGATCCAAACTTCTACCGGCTTCCGCTAGTGCTCGGGGCGGACGTGTATCCAAGGCTGATCCAAGCAGGATGCCTTCCGGGTCGAGACGGTCGCCCTGTAGCCCAGAGCACCGTGTTTGGCTGGACTCTGTCCGGTGCCTGCCGCCAATAAACGCACTCCAAGCGTCCCCTTACAGCTCACTTCCTGGCTGTGACGTCCCACCTTCAATGCGCCTTTTTTGCAATATATTGCAAGGGGGGCGGGATGTTCACGCGAGCAGTAAGGGGTTAAGGGCGGCAGGGTCCAAATTCACCATAGCCGAAACCTCCTCCCACGCGAACGTTTGAGCTGCGAGCGCAGCCTCCTCTGGGCTCTAAGTTTAGTTGAAAAACGTACTCGCGTCTTTCCACACCGCTTTGTGCAAGTGACCCCAGTGCAGTTCGGTTTAACCTCTACACACATACAAACATTGACATACCATTTGTACATACCAATAAACACTAACAAACTCTGTACCTAAACGTCACAAATAAACCAACACACACAAACTACAACGACCAGCCTTTTTCGTCATTGGGAAGAAAAGGCCCTCTACAATTATCCAAAAGCCACCTCCCTACACAGTATGTTTGTATATGATTTGTTCTAATTGATCTCAATAAATTATAAGATGTTATTATTGAAATTTTCTGTTAATTGCATTCAAACTTCGATGGAATTATTGATTGTATCGATTTGAAAATTGAACTCTTTAAAAAATTTTAGAGAGCGTCGAAAGAAGAATATCATATAGTAATTAAACTTATAATTTTAAGCACATTTTACTTAGCCCAGCAAAGACGGGCAAGACCTGCTAGTACTTACATATTTACTTACTTACGTATTTATACTCTGTACATGAAATGTACAAGAGTATATTAGGTTTGCGGGAGCTGAAAAATGTAACAGGCAGAAGGAGGCGTGGCAGACCCCACAAAGTATATATATTTTTGATCAGCATTACAAGACGAGTCGATCTATGTCTGTCTGTCCGTCTGTCCGTCTGTCTAGAGATAGAGACACGCAAATCGTAATTTTCTCTAAATCCCGTAATTCTTGGAATTTCGAACTCAAATTTTGCGAATAGTGCGAAATTTTAGTGATTATGTGTCGGTGTGCCAAGTTTCACTACGATAGACCGATTTAACAAGAATTTATAGCCAAAAATATATATTTTTTAATTTTCTTAATTTTTTTAATTTCTATAATTATTGTAAACATATGTGCAGAGTTTTTCAAAGTCGGGACACCCAACTTTAGCTTTTTTACTTGTTTTTATATATATTTTTATTTATTTAAAATTAATAGCAAATGATACCGCTATTTTGTATAACAAAGAAAAAGGAAACTTATAACATAAAAAGAAGGAAAAACAAGAAGAAAAAACCGAAATTTATAATTAAAAATAAATGTCGTAATACAGTTATAATCTTAAAGGGGTATTTTAGTCGCCGGAATAGGCAGTGATTATTGCATTAATGCAAGTGTATTTAATGATGGTTAGTTAAGTATAAGATGTAACTGCTTAAGTTACTAGGTGATTGAATAAAAAAATTAAATAATAGAGTTCATTGTAATTTGAACACAGAACACAAAAAGGAGAGTAAAGTGCGAAATTTGAAGTACAGCGCTCAAGATGTAGCGGCCGGAAATTTATTGAAGGTCTAGAAGGAACTACGAAGCTTATACGATGAATTAGGTTGCCTGAAGAGAGAACCCCTTCCTAGATGCCCACGGAGTCATGAGGGCGTGTGGCCGGCTGTCTGCATCGGATACGTTGAGTTACAGTGAACGGCACCCGGTCATCCTACCTTACAACTGCGTTTTTTCATGTCTCCTGGTTCTCTTTACGCACCGCATCTCACTCCACGGCGGAAACCAGGTGACAGTGAACCTCATCCGCTCCAAGTACTGGATTCCGAGGCTACGGAACCTGGTCAAATCAGTGATCAACTCCTGCAAGGTTTGCGTAATCCACAAGAAAAGGTTGCAAACACAGTTGATGGGCAGACTTCCAGTCCAGCGAAGCACCTTCTCTGCTCCCTTTACGCACACAGGATTCGACTTCGCGGGAACTTTTGAAATTAAAAACTACACGGGCCGAGCATGCTTGATCACCAAGGGCTACGTGTGTGTTTTTGTATGCTTTAGCACGAAAGCTATACACCTTGAGGCTACATCCGACCTCACGACGGAGAAATTATTGGCCGCTTTTGCGCGCTTTGTGGCGAGAAGGCGATGTCCCCAAGAAATCCAGTCAGACAACGGCACTACCTTCGTGGGAGCATCAACAGCTTTAGAGCGCGACTTCCTAGAAGCCACTCGAGCGCGAATTGCCGACACCCATGGCCAACAGCTTCTCTCTTGGAATTTCATTTCTTCTGGCGCGCCCCACATGGGCAGCTTGTGGGAGGCGGGAGTGAAGAGCTTTAAGACTCTTTTCTACAAGGCCACCTCGAGTCAAAAGTACACGTTCGAAGAGCTGTCGACGTTGCTGTGCAAGATCGAGGCAGTCCTGAACTCTCGTCCGATTTCTCCCATGTCGGAGGACCCCACCGATCTTCAGGCCTTGACCCCCGGCCATTTCCTTACTGGCGGGCCGCTCCTTTCCATTGCCGAACCTGAAATCAAGCAGGAAGCATCGTCCATAATTAACCGTTGGCAACGGCTCAAGGCACTCAACCAGCAATTTTCTCTCCGATGGAAGGACGAATACCTGAAGGAGTTGCACAAGCGCAACAAATGGAAGCAGCCCCTGCGAGACATTCATGCTGGAGATCTGGTGGTCGTGAAGGAGGACAACGCCCCATCGCATGATTGGCGGCTTGGCCGAGTCCAAAGAACCTATCCGGGATCCGATGGAAGGATACGCGTCGTCGACGTCTTAACGTCAAGAGGCCCCATCAAACGACCAGTCGCTAAACTAGTTCTACTCCCCGTTCAGGAATCCGTATCCGTGTAGTAGCTACTATGTCTAGTCCCAGCTCCGTGTTGTTTGTTCTATGTTCATATTTGTGTTTCCACTAATCGTCCAACCTACTCTTTTTCCGCCTCAGCTCCGGCACCCCCCTAGAGATAACACCACGCAGGACCAGGATGGCGGAGAGCACCCAGCCTCGCGGCGTCAACTCATTCCGTTGCCGCGTATGTCGTGGAGTCCACGCTCTGCAGCGGTGTTGCCGTTTCCACAGGCTGAACCCGGAGAAGCGCCTTCGGGCAGTACTCATTAACAAGTACTGCCCGAATTGCCTGGCCCACGAGCATTCGGGACGATCCTGCAGGAGCCGGGACAAGTGCCGCCGGTGCCAAGGAGATCACCACACGCTTCTCCACATCGACGAGCGACAGCGGTCGCATTCTCCCGGCGCTCCTCCTCGTCGCACCGGTCTCGCTCGCCCCAGAGAGCCACGTCGTCGCAGCGGTCTGACTCTCTTCAACCGCCAGCATGTCTTCCACCACCACTTTCACGGCAGCAGCTCCCTTCATCTGTGTTGTTGCCAACTGCAGTGGTACTTGTCGACACAGGCACTCGTACCTTCGAGGTCCGTGCACTCATCGACAGCTGCACGCCAAAGAGAGCATCAACGCTTCCTTTGCGGCTGCCTTGCGTCTGTCCAGCAACCAAGAAGTAGCCACCGCTGACGTCCGATCCAGGGCCCTCTCGTCCTTCCGTTTGGATGTCTCCCTCCGCATTGCACCGAATCTTCAACTGCGGACTCCAGAAAGAGCTGTGGAAGGTGCGATCCGAGACAAGTTTGCGACCCTGGTCCTGTCCGATCCAAACTTCTACCGGCTTCCGCTAGTGCTCGGGGCGGACGTGTATCCAAGGCTGATCCAAGCAGGATGCCTTCCGGGTCGAGACGGTCGCCCTGTAGCCCAGAGCACCGTGTTTGGCTGGACTCTGTCCGGTGCCTGCCGCCAATAAACGCACTCCAAGCGTCCCCTTACAGCTCACTTCCTGGCTGTGACGTCCCACCTTCAATGCGCCTTTTTTGCAATATATTGCAAGGGGGGCGGGATGTTCACGCGAGCAGTAAGGGGTTAAGGGCGGCAGGGTCCAAATTCACCATAGCCGAAACCTCCTCCCACGCGAACGTTTGAGCTGCGAGCGCAGCCTCCTCTGGGCTCTAAGTTTAGTTGAAAAACGTACTCGCGTCTTTCCACACCGCTTTGTGCAAGTGACCCCAGTGCAGTTCGGTTTAACCTCTACACACATACAAACATTGACATACCATTTGTACATACCAATAAACACTAACAAACTCTGTACCTAAACGTCACAAATAAACCAACACACACAAACTACAACGACCAGCCTTTTTCGTCATTGGGAAGAAAAGGCCCTCTACAATTATCCAAAAGCCACCTCCCTACACAGTATGTTTGTATATGATTTGTTCTAATTGATCTCAATAAATTATAAGATGTTATTATTGAAATTTTCTGTTAATTGCATTCAAACTTCGATGGAATTATTGATTGTATCGATTTGAAAATTGAACTCTTTAAAAAATTTTAGAGAGCGTCGAAAGAAGAATATCATATAGTAATTAAACTTATAATTTTAAGCACATTTTACTTAGCCCAGCAAAGACGGGCAAGACCTGCTAGTACTTACATATTTACTTACTTACGTATTTATACTCTGTACATGAAATGTACAAGAGTATATTAGGTTTGCGGGAGCTGAAAAATGTAACAGGCAGAAGGAGGCGTGGCAGACCCCACAAAGTATATATATTTTTGATCAGCATTACAAGACGAGTCGATCTATGTCTGTCTGTCCGTCTGTCCGTCTGTCTAGAGATAGAGACACGCAAATCGTAATTTTCTCTAAATCCCGTAATTCTTGGAATTTCGAACTCAAATTTTGCGAATAGTGCGAAATTTTAGTGATTATGTGTCGGTGTGCCAAGTTTCACTACGATAGACCGATTTAACAAGAATTTATAGCCAAAAATATATATTTTTTAATTTTCTTAATTTTTTTAATTTCTATAATTATTGTAAACATATGTGCAGAGTTTTTCAAAGTCGGGACACCCAACTTTAGCTTTTTTACTTGTTTTTATATATATTTTTATTTATTTAAAATTAATAGCAAATGATACCGCTATTTTGTATAACAAAGAAAAAGGAAACTTATAACATAAAAAGAAGGAAAAACAAGAAGAAAAAACCGAAATTTATAATTAAAAATAAATGTCGTAATACAGTTATAATCTTAAAGGGGTATTTTAGTCGCCGGAATAGGCAGTGATTATTGCATTAATGCAAGTGTATTTAATGATGGTTAGTTAAGTATAAGATGTAACTGCTTAAGTTACTAGGTGATTGAATAAAAAAATTAAATAATAGAGTTCATTGTAATTTGAACACAGAACACAAAAAGGAGAGTAAAGTGCGAAATTTGAAGTACAGCGCTCAAGATGTAGCGGCCGGAAATTTATTGAAGGTCTAGAAGGAACTACGAAGCTTATACGATGAATTAGGTTGCCTGAAGAGATTTCTCCCGCCAGTAGCATGACAGGTTCTACGATCTTGCAAGGTAATAAATGAAACATAATCTGTCACGATAAGGTGGAAAACGTCATTTGGGATCCCATTGAAGGCCTCGCAAGGCAAATTATATAAACTGCTTTTGGACGGACTCGATCATTTCCTGGTATTTTTTATACTGGGGAGACCATACACATGAACAATATTCCATAATGTGTGGTGGTGTTCAGCCTATGTGGCTATGCAGCTGATCGTCCTGATCTATTTTCAACGCTCAGATGTTAATAATGGTAAATTTTGTTGAACAAAACAAACTACATATGTAGTCTAAAGGTTCAGGGCGTGCACCTCTAGCTATGCTCTAACTAGCTCGCCGGATTATCGGGGTTCTTCCTACACTTTAGACACATACACTCTCGCACAATATTTTAGGTGCACTAAACGGTAAAAAGCAATATCAATTAAACCAACTAAAACCTACTGTACAACCCGACAGAATAGATTGCCTAATCAGATCAATAACTTGTTGATTGGGAACTAAGGTGTTGTCTGTTCCCCTTCTTTACCCACCAAACCAATGCAATTTAACCATGTATGAAGCGATTGTGAATTGACCCTAATATAACTAAAACTTTCTTGTCTAGTGTTCTACTAGTGTGCTTCAGTTAGGACACTTAAAAGTGTTTAAGCCATCATTTCTTATTTAACTTCATTTATTAAACATGTTCATAGTATTTGGCCTAGCCAATAAAAGAAAACAAGTAAAAAAGCTAAAGTCGTGTGTCCCGACTTTGAAATACTCTGCACATATGTTTACAATAAATATAGAAAATAAAAAAAATTAAGAAAAAAAAAAAAATTGGATCGATTTTACCTCTCTCGGTATTCGAACGCCTATGCGCATCTATTCGTGTCTGTGTAAACATGTTAGCAGCAGAAAATATATTTATGGCTATAACTTCTTGTTAAATCGGTCTATCATAGTGAAACTTGGCATACGGACACATAATAACTAACTGGGAGTATTTGCAAAATTTTAGTTCGAAATTCCAAGAATTACGGGAGTTACGATTTGCTTGGGAGAGGGGGGAAGGAGGGAAATTCCAAAATATACATTTTCTGCGTAATCTGCGTAATTTCTGGAAAATCGGGAAAACCCCCATAGTGGGGAAGTGGGGGGGGGGGGAAATCAAAAAAATAAAACAAACTTGCACAGCGTACACACATAACGCATCTTTGTGCAAAATTTGGTGTCTCTATCTCTTATAGTCTCTGAGATCCAGGTGTTCATACGGACAGACGGACAGAGACAGACAGGGCTAGATCGACTCGTCTCGTCTTGCTGATCAAGAATATATACACTTTGTGGGGTCTGCCACGCCTCCTTCTGCCTGTTACATTTTCAGCTCCCGCAAACCTAATATACTCTTGTACATTTCATGTACAGAGTATAAAAATCAGTGAAGTGTATTTGGTGTCTGACAAGGTATGTTATTACTGCTAAATTTGTTCACGATGAAAAGGAAACATGTTTATAGAATTTGGTCTTGCGGTATTATCCAATAACTTCAAATTGGTGATATTCCTTGAAAAAGTGTTAGACACGGTTGGAAAGCACGACCACCTAAAAGCTACTATTGCTAATTGAACGTGGAATATAATTTGTGAACCACGCAATATCCACAAGCTTTCTACGACCAGTCCTAATTCGACTGGGAGGCGCTCGGATCTTCCCGAAGATGCGTTATGTGTGTATTCTATACGAGTTTGTTTTATTTTTTTGATTTTCCCCCCCACTTCCCCCTATGGGGGTTTTCCCGATTTTCTATTCGTATAATCGCCTATATCTAGAAGACCATAAGACCTAAGAACACCAAATTTTAGTCCAAGGTGCCTTGTGTGAATACGCAGAAAATGTATATTTTGGAATTTCCCTCCCTCCCCCCTCTCCCCCGCAAATGCGATTTTCTCTAATTCCCGTAATTCTTGGAATTTCGATTTAACAAGAAGTTATAGCCATAAATATATTTGCTGCTGCAGCGCTGCTCAAGCGCTGCCCGCGGCTGTTGTTGATGTTGCTGTTTGGTTGACTGCGAAAATGCTTACACAGACACGAATAGATGCGCATAGGCATACATACACTCACACAGACGCAATTGCTATGTAAATGTGCAATTATACACCCTTTACGTGAGTTCGAATACCGAGTGAGGTAAAATCGATCCAATTTTTTTTATTCTTTTTTTTTTTTTTTTTTATTTTCTATGATTATTGTAAACATATGTACAGAGTATTTCAAAGTCGGGACACCCGACTTTAGCTTTTTTACTTGTATTATCCCAATTCTTGTAAATTTGTTTGCGACTTGTGTTATTTTAATTAGAGCACATGTAATTTAACTCACAATAATTTATTGTTGTTTCAAAAGTTAAATAGGCACGTCCGATAAGCTTCTCTTTAGCAATGCCTACCTATTGCTGCTTACTATAAATGGAGAGTGCCCAAAATCGAATTCATGTACAGTGCCAATGCATTACATACGTCTGTGCATAGCTTAAAAGATAAGCGCGCTAGCTTTCGTTCAGATAACTTTATGATCGTATGACCATCTGCCAAGCAAGTGAGCTTAAGTCAAGGTCACCTAAGAGAACAAAACCAACGTTGCTCTTACCTCTCAATCTGACAAAAATTAAGAGTTTGGATAAAATCAGCCACTTCAAATGGGACGAACGACAGATGTATTAAGAATCAGAGTGGTGTACGGATCGTCAAATTCCTTCGACCATCTTTTTATGAAGCCCAGAATATCTCTAGCTTTACCAACCATATTTACAATATGGGTATTAAAATTAAGCTTGCAATTGAATGCTACACCAAGATCATGACTAGTAGTCATACGTTCCAAAATATAATCATCGAGTAAATAAGAGGAAATATGAAGTTTACTTGTTGGAAGCACACCACGATTGAAGAAGTAGTTGGTGGTCGTTGATGTCAGATAACGTAAGGTAGAGCTTAACATCATCCGCATACATAAGAACACGAGAATGATTTATCACTCGGGGTAGGTCATTAATAAAAAGGACAAAAAGCAGAGGACCAAGGTGACTTCCCCGTGGCACGCCCGAGGAGACATATATAAGCTTTGAGATAGCACTATTGAAAACAACCCTTTGAGTACGACCAATCAGATATGAAGAAGTCCAATTAAGCAGTAGGGACGGAAACCCAATTAATTCTAAATTTAATACAAGTATGTCATGATTGACCGAGTCAAAAGCTTTGCTAAAATCAGTGTAAACAACGTCAGTTTGTCGATTTTGTATAAATCCATCAATAACGTTTGAAGAAAACTCCAAAAGGTTAGTGGAGGTTGAACGGGATTTAATAAAACCATGTTACGAATTAGAGAAAATCGACTGACAATTATGTTTTATCTGATGTGCAATCATTTTTTCGAATATTTTTGGTATAGCCGATAATTTGGCTATACCTCTGTAGTTCTCAACGTCAGCCTTGTTCCCCTTCTTGAAAATGGGAGTGATAAAAGATTCTTTCCATAGAGGGAAAAAAAGAATTTATAAGAGACCAATTAAAGAGTTTTAACAGAAGAAGCACAGTATTTTAACACAGCTGGGTACCAGATCAGGACCAGTGGAAAAAGAATTCTTAAGAGATTTTAAATTTTGGAGAAGATCAGATTCTATTATTTTAGGGCTGCAGAGGATGGTCGAATGAGATATACAGAATGGTTCTTACCCGTTGATATATTAGAGGTAGAGGAACTATAAGTGCTTTGAAAAAATTTAGCGAAAAGATTGCAGAATCCGCTTTTCGGCTATTCACAAACATAGAAACTGGTAAGGAGTGTGTTTTGCGCTTTGAATTAACGAAACAATAAAAACGGCGAGGGTCATAACGAAAGTTTAATCTGCAACGATTTAGATAGTCTTTATAGCATTCAGTCTTTACCAAATTAAATTTGGACTCAGCGATAGAATATTAAGAAAAGACTAAGTTTTACCCAGATATTTTGAATTTTTTAAATAGGCGAGATTTGGCATTTTTATAGCCTGTACCCAAAGGGTAAAAGGCTATACTAGTTTTGTGCGCATGTATGTAACACACAGAAGGAGGCGTGGCAGAGCCCACAAAGTATATATATTCTTGATCAGGGTGAGAAGCAGACCCGATATAGCCATGTCCGTCCGTCCGTCCATCCGTCTGTATGAGCGCAAGGATCTCAGAAGGTACAAGCGCTAGAATTACCAAACTTGGCATCCAGGTTCCCCTAAGCCCTAGGCAGGTCAAGTTTGATTTTGTATTTTGATACACCCCCCCCCCCCACTCCCCCGCAATTCGTGTTTTTCTTATAACTTCCGTAATTCTTGGAATTTTGAAATCAATTTTGGTAGTTACATCCAGTTAGTGCATATGTGTCCGTGTGCCATCATGATAGGTCAATTCTGAAGAAAGTTAGAGCCAAAAATAAAATCGCTGCTCATGCACTGCCTGCAGCTCTGCTGGCAGCGCTGCCCGCAGCTGTTCTTGCTGCTTTGGGCCACACATGTGCATATGAAGCCAGCGCAGGCAGCTATTCTTAGATATTGTTAGAAGAGCGGCCACGCATGTGCAGAAAACCACACCAACCGGCTGGTACGTCTACCTACACCTACGCTGGATATGCACGCACTGACTCAGCAAGCTGCATACGACACCCCGCAACGATTTATTTTAAGAATCACCCTTTAGAATTAACTAGACCAACGTAAACTCAAAATACTGTATATAAACCCTTACATTTCAATCAATAAACAGACAGAAACACAATAACACTCGTGCAGCTCTGATCTCACATTCCCTTTCAGCTCCTCCGAATTACACTTGGTTCAAGTACCGATTGTAAAACACTCAGCTACTAGTTTATTACTAGGGGCTAACTCAACAAACAACAAAAATTGCATTTACTGAATAAAATTGTCCCTTAAAATTATCGAACGGCTTCAAAGGACACGTGTTTAGCTCGAACAGAATTTGAAGTGTCGGATGGTAGGGATCTTCGGGAGTGGAAAGAGGATCGATAGTAGATTCATTGTATCTTGAGCTATCATCCACAAATATGAGAGCAAGTATTTTAACATGGAAGTTTTTGAAACAATCAATTTGGCTTAGAGATAGGTCCAAAAGACTATCTACGAAATCATTTTGAGTAGAAAGTAACAAAGCATTAGAGTCTGACGAGGGGGACCACGTAATGGAGGGTAAGTTAAAGTCGCCTAAAACAATAAAGTAATCATTGTCATACATAAGTGATGATATATGTTTAACTGGGAGGTATTGCCCGTCTTAACCCGGCTAAATATGTTTCCAATTGTATTTATTTTGTGTGTGCATAACCTACCCAAATGTTTTCACCTTAAAGGTTACCAGTAGGAAGGCATATAAGGTATTTAAATGAACATTTAGTTCAGTAGTCCGTCACATTTTTCATATACATACATATACATACATACATCTGCCCGCAATGCGAAGCAGAATATGCGTAGCTCCGTTATTCGGTTTCTGCTTTACTATCGCTTACGCAGTCGTTGCCTAGCGACGGTAACTGTAAACTTTTGGCGTTGTGCCTTTGCAATTAACATTAAATGGTCACAACGAAAGAAGAAGAGCGAGCTAATGACTTGCAGTTGTTGTTGTTTTTAGAGCATTATTTTTTTTACAATCAAACAACTGTGTTCGATTGCCCAATGTATACATTAAGACGAATGTACATACATGCTGTATTCATACACAGGCATACATACATACATATGTACATATGTTTCTCTTTACTTTTTCAACCGTACGTAGAGAACCGCACACGTAGACACGAACTGTTGCTTGTTGTGTGTGAGTGTGTGTATGTGATGTCCCCAACTATTTGATATTTGTTGTTGCTGCATAAAGTTATTAATGAAAACCCTAAAGCCAAATGCACTAAACAAAGAAAAAATTACTTTTAAAAATGTTATATAATTTTCAATTAATTAACATTTCTTGCTCTGTCAGTGCAAGACGAATGTACATACATACATATGTAGATACATATGTACATACATACAAGTAGATGTGCACATATGTATGGACATTCACACATTAGTGTCTCGCATTTTGCTTTGGCTATTTCAATCGTTTGCACGCAACTACACGAACAGCTGTTTGTATGTGTGTGTATGTATACTTAGTTGTCCCCAACTGCTTGATATTTTGTATTGTTTGTTCTGCCTGCTTTTGTAAAATGCATATTTTGAAAATCCTTGAATGCAAAGTTGTAGATTTAGTTACGTAGATTACATTATCCAAATTTTAAATCGATCGGACTAAATTTATAACACAAACTTTTCATTTGAAATAGTGAATAAATATTAAAACCCCAATAATTCAAGCTCCAACACAAATTTCGAAAATCCGAGTATGCAGTTTTGTTTTTATTCTTTAATTGATTTTAGAAACTAAGTTTTAAGTCGATCGGTTGAAAAATGCGGATTTTTCAAACAAACTTTGGAGCTACTTTCCCCCCTTTGGAGCTCGAATTTTCCAAAATCTCTTCTTAGTGCTCATCTACACCATGATAGGATACTTGAGCCCAAATTTCAGCATCCTAGCTTTTACTGTGTGGGCTGTTGACGCGGTTTGCTTTTGTGCCCCAAGAAAACCCCAATAATTCAAGCTCCAACAAAAAATTTAAAAAATCGAGTATGCAGTTTTTTTTTGTATTCTTTAATTGATTTTAGAAACTAAGTTTTAAGTCGATCGGTTGAAAAATGCGGATTTTTCAAACAAACTTTGGAGCTCGAATTTTCCAAAATCCCTTCTTAGTGCTCATCTACACCATGATAGGATACTTGAGCCCAAATTTCAGCATCCTAGCTTTTACTGTGTGGGCTGTGGGCTGTTGACGCGGTTTGCTTTTGTGCCCCAAGAAAACCCCAATAATTCAAGCTCCAACAAAAAATTTAAAAAACCGAGTATGGAGTTTTCTTTGTATTCTTTTATTGATTTCAGATTTCGGATTTTTCAAACAAACTTGGAATTGTTCTGAGAGTATACAAACTAAGTTTGAAGTTAATCAGATGAAAACTGTAGATTTTTCATACAAACGTTGGAGCCTGCTTTCCCCCCTTTGGAGCTCGAGTTTTCCAAAATCCCTTCTTAGTGGGGACCTAGACTATAAAAGGATACTTGAGTCCAAATTTCAGCTTCCTAGCCTTTACCGTTTGGGCTGTGCGTTGATCACCAATCAGTCAGTCAGTCAGTCAGGACAAACTGTTTTATATATATAGATTTCGGCTAAATGGTGCATATAAACATTAAGATCAGAGGAAGGGCTTATATACGAGCAGGAGATAAATAAGTAACAATGTCCAAGTGCAACTTTGATGGCTAAAAGTTCTATATTAAAAGTAAAACTGCAAGGAATTGCAAGGTCGACAGTTCCCATTCGGCAAATACCCGAACAGCTATGGGAGCTGTCGCTCACAATTTTGATGGGACGTTTTCGTTGTATGAAATTAAGCATCTATATGTTGTATGGTTAGTGGTACAGCGATGAATCCGTTGGTACTGCCGATTTGTATTTTTCCATCACCAATATCTAACAATTGTTTTGATAACTCATGGGAAGCTTGATCATTTTGTAGGTGAATACGCATATTGATGTTCAGTGTTAATTTTTGTACATATCTCCAAAGAACTGACTTCAAACATGCATTTATTTCATGACATTTCATCGATTGGAAGTGAAATTATTGCGTTTTAAGTGTCAGTATGTTTGTGTTATCGGTGCAAAATTGAGCTTCGAACAAAGAGCAAACATTAAATTTTGTTTTAAAATTAGTAAAACTTTTACCGAAACGTTTAAATTGATGGAACAAGTTTATGGCGCTGATTGCCTATCCCGTAGCAGAGTGCACGATTGGTTTCAACGTTTTCAAAGTGGTCATGAGGACATAAATGACGATCAACATGTGCGCCAATCAAAATTCGTGATCACCGAAAATTCCATCGAAACTGTGCGTGAATTCATCAAAAATCAGCCGAAATCATCATTAAAATTGATGGAAATGGAATTGAACATCTCCAAAACATCGATTTATCGCATTTTGACCGAACATTTGGGCTTACGAAAGGTGTGTGCACGGTTTGTTCCGCACAAATTGACTGATGACCAAAAATTGCTCTCATCGATCGACGCTGGTGACCGATTATTTGACAAAAAATCACATTTTAACCATTAACCACTCGCCGTATTCACCTGATATGGCACCGTGCGACTTTTACCTTTTCGGAAAAATGCATTTGCCCATGAAAGGAAAGCGTTATGCAGATGTAGAGGCCATTCAAAAGGCTTGCACCGGCATACTGGCGGCCATACCGGCCAACGAGCTAAAACTCTCGTTCGACATGCTTTTGGATCGTGCAACAAGCTGTATTGAAGCAGAAGGAGACTATTTTGAATAAAATAAATTGACTTTGCCGAAAAAACCATTTGTTCTGTTTTTTTTTAAAAAGTCCTGTTTACTTTGGAACACACCTTGTATATAGACTAGCAGGCCTTGCCCGTCTTTGCTGGCTCAGTATTTGTGCTTACAATTATACGTTTATTTACTATATGATATTTCCCTTCCGACACTCTAAAGTTTCTAAAGAGTTCATTTCCCAAATAGCAAATTACTTTGGTACGATTTGAGAGCTAGGACATAAAGTACAATAAATACTATGTATAGTTATATATGCATACATACATATGTATATTTATGTATGTATATAGTATGATAGGGATAAATCAAGGAAAGTAATTCCTAGAATTAAAAGCTGTATTAATGGCAAAGTTATTTGGTCAACTTATGCAACTGTCCAACATTTAAAATTAAAAGCCCCAATTCAAACAAGAAAGGTGTGCTAAAGTCGAGCAGGCTCAACTCTTAAATACCCTGTACCACCCCACAAAAAAATAAATTAATTTAATTTAATTAATTAATTAATTTAATTAAATTAATTTAATTAATTAACTAAATTAAATATAAACAAGTAAAAAAGCTAAAGTCGGGTGTCCCGACTTTGAAATACTCTGTACATATGTTTACAATAATTATAGAAAATAAAAAAAATTAAGAAAATAAAAAAAAATTCAATGATCGATTTTACCTTTCTCGGTATTCGAACTCACGTAAAGGGTGTAAAATTGCACATTTACGTAGCAATTGCGTCTGTGTGAGTGTATGTATGCCTATGCGCATCTATTCGTGTCTGTGTAAGCATTTTCGCAGTCAACCAAACAGCAACATCAACAACAGCCGCGGGCAGTGCTTGAGCAGCGCTGCAGCAGCAAATATATTTATGGCTATAACTTCTTGGTAAATCGGTCTATCATAGTGAAACATACGGCATACGGACACATAATAACCAACTGGGGGTATTTGCAAAATTTTAGTTCAAAATTCCAAGAATTACGGGAGTTAGAGAAAATCACATTTGCGGGGGAAAGGAGGGAGGGAGGGAAATTCCAAAATATACATTTTCTGCGTATTCACACAAGGCATCTTGGACTAAAATTTGGTGTTCCTAGGTCTTATAGTCTCCGAGATATAGGCGATTATACGATTGGAAAATCGGGAAAACCCCCATAGGGGGGAAGTGGGGGGGAAAATCAAAAAAATAAAACAAACTCGTATAGAATACACACATAACGCATCTTCGTGCAAAATTTGGTGTCTCTATCTCTTATAGTCTCTGAGATCCAGGTGTTCATACGGACGGACAGACGGACAGACAGACAGACAGGGCTAGATCGACTCGTCTTGTCACGCTGATCAAGAATATATATACTTTGTGGGGTCTGCCACGCCTCCTTCTGCCTGTTACATTTTTCAGCTCCCGCAAACCTAATATACTCTTGTACATTTCATGTACAGAGTATAAATATGCCATACATGCATACATACATTTACATTTACATCAGAATCGTGTCTATGCGTGTTTGTGTACTTGTACATATGTATGTATGTGTGCATTGGGCATGGTTATATGGCTATAACTTTCTTTCTGATCAACCTATCATAACGCAACTTGGATATATAATCACTAACCTAATGTGACTACCAAATTTTAGTTCAAAATTCCAAGAATTACGGGAGTTATAGAAAATCGTTAATAGGGGGGTGAGTGGGGAGGGGGGCGCATCGGGAAAAATTAACAAACTCGTCCTTTCTCGGGCTCAGGAGAATCTAGATACCAAGTTTGGTTATTCTAGCTCTTATACTTTCTGAGATCCTTGCGTTCATACTTGTACAAACGGATGGACGGACAGACGAACATGGCTATATCGACTCGTCTTCTCATCCTGATCAAGAATATATATACTTTGTGGGGTCTGCCACGCCTCCCTCTGCCTGTTACATACATTCGCACAAAACTAGTATACCCTTTCACCCTTTGGGTACAGGGTATAAAAATGGGTTCGAAAGCAGATACATATATTATGCAAACTATTTTATAGTTTTTTATACAAAAACATGTATCTACAAAAAATACATACATATGTACACATGCATAAATACATATGTATATAGATTGTGACATTGAGGGCTAGTAGTTTCTAGAATTAAACACTTGTGACGCAGTAAAATCCGGCGCCACATTACATATTATCGCTACGAATCGCACATGATCTTATTGCTAGACTTAATATTGCACATGAAATTATCATATACTAGCAGGTCTTGCCCGTCTTTGCTGGGCTAAGTAAAATGTGCTTATAATTAAAAGTTTATTTACTATATGATATTCTTCTTTCGACACCCTCTAAAGTTTTTTAAAGAGTTCATTTTCCAAAAAGCAAATATAGTACAATTAGTACTATGTATGGTTATACGTACATACATACATATGTACATACATATCTTCGTTACGCACCGGGCGGACTGCCAGTCCTGACTTAACTGTGTGCTTCCTCAGCACGTTGTAAGGTCGAGTTATCCCCGAAAAGTCCGACGCGGGACATTTAATTTTGATTTATAAATCGGGACGTCCCGCCAAAATTGAAGCGTTCGGCAACGCTGATATGTACATACATTTAAATTTTTCATGCAGGCGTTATCCGCCTATATATGTACATACATACATAAGGCGGCCAACTTTTTAAGAAGCCAATGCGAGACAATTTAAGGAGGGGTTATTTTCGCTGAGTCGGGTGTGTACATTTAAATAATTACCTCCATATGAGAATTATATAATTTGTTTCTTTATTTTTTAAAATCATATTTTTCACACGAGTGAAACTTTTTGATCAGTAGTGGATTTTCATTTATAATTTCATTAAATTGATCGCAACTGCCAATATTATATTTGAGACGAAGCATCGCCCTTAATGTGTCTACTTTTAGTGACGATGTCCATAAAGCATTCATTAATGAAAATACTCGTTCCGTCGGAGCATTTGTCCCTGGACGATAGATAAGCAATTTTTCGTTGGCATTTCTTCGTCTTTCAGATTTTTAAACACCTCTATCCACCGCTGTTCTGTATCGCTTTTAGTCTTCTCCCACCTCTGCAAGACGTTTTTGGTAACGAAGTTTGACACGTAGCTCACTTCGTCGAACAAGCTTCATTTAAATTTTCAGCAGCCGTTCGTATATGAACCAGCAATTGTTGGTATGTCTGCTGAACATCTATCCATTTTAAACGGCGTTTTAATTGAATCCAAGTAAACATTGAACTCGTTATATTGATGGGAATAATTTTCCAAGTATTGGCTGCAGTTATTGTAAAAGTTCCGAATATGTCCCATAAAATAGTTTTTGTTGATTTGACCGCTCTCTACTAGCCTTGTCAAGTCATTTCTTATGGTTAGCGGATTGTATTAATTTTCTAACCGAGTAGTGTACTTGTTTTTTAAATCCTCAAGCAATTGTGAAATTTCCGTAATGCTAGTCTTGTCTCCTTCCAACTTTTTTATCGTGTTATTGAATACTTGTAATGATGCTTGTCCATGTATAAATTTTAGCCAGAGCTCTGAGCATTCATTTAAGAAAAACACGGCAAAACATTTATCTTGCAATAAAATTCTCAATTGCAGGCAATGGTTCGAAGAATCTGAATATATACATACAAATGGGACATCGTTAAGTTCAGTCTTAAGAAAACCAGAAGCAAATGGCGCAATCACGTTCTTTACAATTGCTTCACAATTGGTTTTTCCACAACAAAACTTCTTTTCAAAAACTTTTTGGATTAATTTGGAAGTGCATTCCAACGATAGGAAACTGTGATTGTGGCATATGGTATGGAAAGCCCACAAACCTTCAGCTTTAGCCAGTTCTGCTTCTTTTTCTCCGAATTTTTCTTGACGAAAATAATTTGTTACAGACGACGATGTACTTGCAGCGGACAGTGCTTGTTTGTGTTTGTCTGACGCCAAATGCCTATGTATGTATATCATGTTTGCCGCCGTGAGCAACAGAAAATGTTCCATTACATTTGTTACAACGTACATCCGAAGCTGTAAGATACTTTTGTAAAAAAGAATATTCTTTTTGAAATTACAAGTTCGCTTTTTGGTTGGTGGCATTTGGTATAATTTAAAATTATGATTAATAGCCGTGTCTGTGTAAGCGCGTTTTTCAAACGGAACTGACTGTCTGTTCAAGCATTTATACTCAACAGGGCTTTTCGGGCTTATCGATATCGGTGCTGATGTGGCAACTCTACAAGTACAATAGATAAACACAACGGGTTTCTATCTCTTAGTCTATTATGTTATGTATTTTAAAAGTAATGTTGGTATTGCTGGACATGCGGGACGCTTTTGATGTTTTCCGGGACTATTTTATTTGATATTTCAATGCGGGACAACAGCTGTCAATGCGGGACTGTCCCGCACAATCCGGGACGGTTGGCCGCCTTATACATACATATATAAGTATGTATTACATTTTTTAATTCAACATTAATTTGTGTCTTCAATTCCAAATATGATTGTTGTGAATGTAAAAGGTGTGTTTCTGCTTTTGTAAACCGCATGAATAAACTCACAAAATAGGCTTAACGATAAATGACTCTTAGATTTGGTCAGAGTCTATTTGTAGCGTTGTTAGCTAACACTAAAACGGTAAGTCGCTGTAAATATGCGCTCAGCTGAGATGCTAGAGATGGGCATGTGTCGGATGCTCTATGTGCTAGAGCATCAAAACTATCGATAGTTGAATCCGTCGATACAATCAATAATTCCATCGAAGTTTGAATGCAATTAACAGAAAATTTAAATAACATCTTATAATTTATTGAGATCAATTAGAACAAATCTCTATATATATAAAACAGTTTGTCCTGACTGACTGACTGACTGACTGACTGACTGATTGGCATTCAACGCACAGCCCAAACGGTAAGAGCTAGGAAGCTGAAATTTGGACACAAGATCCCTCTTATAGTGAAAGTGAGCACTAAGAAGGGGTTTCGGAAAATTCGAGCTCCAAAGGGGGGAAAACGAGCTCCAACGTTTGTATGAAAAATCTACAATCCGATTAACTTCAAACTTAGTTTGTATACTCTCACAAAGAATACAAAAAAAACTGTATACTTGGATTTTCAATATTTTTCCTGCGGCCTGAATAATAATGATTTTCCGGTGGAAAATTCGGTAAACGAAAAGCTATTTTCAATCAACGCACAGCCCAAACGGTAAGAGCTAGGAGGCTGAAAATTTGACACATGCTGTCTTCAGTAGTGTAGGTGAGCACTAAGAAGCGGTTTTGGAAAATTCGAACGCCATAGGGGGGAAAACGGACTCCAACGTTTGTATGAAAAATCTACAATTTTCATCCAATTAACTTTAAACTTAGTTTGTACACTCTCAAAAAGAATACAAGAAAATCTGTATACTTGGTTTTTCACCATTTTTCCTGGGGCATGAAAAAGGGGGGTTTTCCGTGGAAAAATTGAAACACAATCAACACCCCACAGCCCAAACGGTAAAAGCTAGGAAACTGAAATTTGGGCTCAAGTATCCTATCATGGTGTAGATGCGCACTAAGAAGGGATTTTGGAAAATTCGAGCTCCAAAGGGGGGAAAAGTAGCTCCAAAGTTTGTTTGAAAATTCTGCATTTCTGAATCGATCAACTTTAAATTCGGTTTTTATAATCTATAAAAGAATACAAACAAAACTGCATACTCGGTTCGAAATTTGTGTTGGAGCTTGAATTATTGGGGTTTTAATATTTATTCATTTTTTCAAATGAAAAGTTTGTGTTATAAATTTTGTCAGATCGATTTCAAATTTGGGTAATATAATCTACGTAACTAAAATTACAACTTTGCATTTAACGATTTTTAAAATATGCATTTTACAAATGCAGGCAGAACAAACAATACAAAATATCAAACAGTTGGGGACAACTAAGTATACATACACACACACACACATACATACATACAAGCAGCTGTTCGTGTAGTTGCGTGCAAAAGGTTGAAGTAGCCAAAGCAAAATGTGAGACACTAATGTGTGAATGTTCATTTGTACACATGTATGTACATACATACATACATATGTATAAAAGTACATTCGTCTTGCACTGACAGGGCAAGGGGGTTTTTAGGACAACGGACTACAAGGGCGTACGATGGTTGGGCAGGGGGACATTGCTCCCCTTAGAAAGAATTTCGCATTATGAATTACACCAGCACCACATGTATTACATACGTACATACATATGTACATACGTCTGTATGTATAGTATGTACATATGTACATCAATAAGTATGTATGTACATACATTCTTATATACATATATAGGTTCTATGTTCTATGTTTTCAAATCAAAATTTTTAAAACAACAACAACAACAAGTTGTTGTTTGCATACGCAAAATGCCAAAAGTTTACAGTTACCGTACACATACAAACACATTTGTATGTATGTATGTATGTGTACAGTGAACAATCGAATACAGTATTATAATCAATAACTCTCAAACGATGTTTTTCGATGTATTTGTATTCGACATGTATTACGATATATCAACACAAGTATCGATATTTTCGATATATCGCATTTAATTTTATTATTGGGGTTTTAATATTTATTCACTTTTTCAAATGAATAGTTTGTGTTATAAATTTTGTCCGATCGATTTCAAATTTGGGTAATGTAATCAACATTATATCAACAAATTGGCATTCAACGATTAAAATATAGCAATATGTTTTTTACTTGCCATATATCAAATATCAAATAGTTGGGGACATCACATACACACACTCACACATACATACAACAAGCAACAGTTCGTGCCTACGCATATTCTGCTTCGCATTGCGGGCAGATGTATGTATGTATGATTTGTTCTTATTGATCTCAATAAATAATTAGATTTTATTATTTAAATATTCTGCTTATTGCATTCGAACTTCGATATTTTGATGGTATCGGTGGCTTCAACTATCGAAAGTTTTACTCTAGCAAATTGAGATGAGAATTGTCAGTGCTTTTTGATCGTGGCTCATCGCTGCACGGCACTGACACGAGTGCCGTGTTTCATATTCCGAGTTTGTGCGTGACCGTATTGACTCAATATGGCACGAAAAGACGCAAATGTGAATTTAAAATTAGGATATACCCTTATAATTATTCCCTTTTTTTGCACATAGTCTATCTTAAAACGTTGCGTTATCTCTATATATAAAACAGTTTGTCCTGACTAATTGGTGATCATCGCACAGCCCAAATGGTAAAAGATGAAATTTGGACTCAAGTATCCTTTCATAGTATCCATCATAGTGTAGGAGCACACTAAGAAAGGCTTTTGGAAAATTCTAGCTCCAAAGGGGGGAAAACGAGCTTTAAAAAATATTAGTTATAGTGGTCATGTTCGTTGAACGAAATAGTTTGGCAAGAACAAAAATGTAACGGACTACTGAACAATTTTTTGTCAAGAACAGGAAATGTTCATTTAAATACCTTAAATGCCTTCCTACTGGTAACTTATAAGGTGAAAACATATGGGTAGGTTATGCACACACAAAATAAATACAATTGGAAACATTATATTGAGCCGGGTTAAGACAGGCAATACCTGCTAGTCATACATATGTACATCTGCCCGCAACGTGAAGAAGAATATGCGTAGGTCCGCTTTCGGTTTCTGCTTTACTATCGCTTACGCATTCGTTGCCTAGCGACGGTAACTGTAAACTTTTGACATTTTGCCTTTGAAATTAACAGGCGTAAATCATCAAAACGAAAGAAGCGCGAGCCAATAACTTCCAGTTGTTGTTGTTTTATACCCTGTACCCGTAGGGTAAAAAGGGTATATTAGGTTTGTGCAAAGTATGTAACATGCAGAAGGAAGCATCTCCGACCCCATAAAGTATATATATTCTGAATCAGCATGACGAGAGAAATCGATCTAGACATGTCCGTCCGTCTGTCCGGTCGTCTGTCCGTCCGTCTGGATGAACGCAAGGATCTCAGAAACTGTAAGAGCTACAATAACCAAAGTTGGCATCCAGATTTTCCTAGGTCCGAGAAAGGACGAGTTTACAGAATATTGTCAATAACGTCCACATTTTAAATGCTACCTAAACCAAACTTTGCACACATAATTTATATATAATTATCTACTGTTGTTTAAATTGTTGTTTTATCCAATTCTGTCAATTCTAAGAAAAGTTATTAGCAAAACAAATTCTCTCCAGTACAACCCCCACAAACTGCAGCAACAAGTTCGCTCTTCTTCTTCCTCTTTTTACTTCTGCTATGGGTGCATATACCTCAGTGTCGGAAGTTTACCTGGATACAGGGTATTTCACTGTCGGGCTTGCTCGACTGTAGCGTTCTCTCTTGCTTTTAATTTACATTTCATGTACAAAAGTATATTATGTTTGCGGGAGCTGAAAATGTAACAGGGATAAGGAGGCGTGGTAGAACCCACAAAGTATTTATATTCTTGATCAGCATAACAAGACGAGTCGATTTAGCGCTGTCTGTCTGTCTGTCTGTCCGTCCGTCTGTCTGTCCGTCCGTATGAACACCTGAATCTCAGAGACTATAAGAGATAGAGACACTAAATTTTGCACAAAGATGCCTTATGTGTGTACGCTATACGAGTTTGTTTTATTTTTTTGAATTTCCCTCCACTTCCCCGTATCTTAAGTTTCATTATGATAGACCGATTTAACAGGAAGTTATAGCCATAAATATATTTGCTGCTGAAGCGCTGCCCGCAGCTGTTGTTGGTGCTGGTGCTTTGGGTGACTGCAAACATGCTCACACAGACACGAATAGACACGCATAGACATACAAGTACATACACTCACAAAGATGCAATTGCTATGTAAATGTGCAATTATACAGCATTTACCTGAGTTCGAATACCGAGAGAGGTAAAATCGATGGAAATTTTTTTTATACTCTGTACATGAAATGTACAAGAGTATATTCGGTTTGCGCGAGCTGAAAAATGTAAAAGGCAGAAGGAGGCGTGGCAGACCCCACAAATTATATATATTCTTGATCAGCATGGCAAGACGAGTCGATTTAGCGCTGTCTGTCTGTCCGTCCGTCTGTCTGTCCGTCCGTATGATCACCTAGATCTCAGAGACTATAAGAGATAGAGACACCAAATTCTGCACAAAGATGCCTTATGTGTGTACGCTATACGAGTTTGTTTTATTTTTTTGAATTTCCCTCCACTTCCCCGTATCCTAAGTTTCATTATGATAGACCGATTTAACAGGAAGTTATAGCCATAAATATATTTGATGCTCATGCGCTGCCCGCGACTGTTGTTGATGCTGGTGCTTTGGTTGACTGCACACATGTTTACACAGACACGAATAGATGCGCATAGGCATACATACACTCACACAGACGCAATTGCTATGTAAATGTGCAATTATACACCCTTTACGTGAGTTCGAATACCGAGAAAGGTAAAATCGATCAAAATTTTTTTTTTTAATTTTCTTAATTTTTTTTATTTTCTATAATTATTGTAAATATATGTACAGAGTATTTCAAAGTCGGGACACCCGACTTTAGCTTTTTTACTTGTTTTTATTTTCTTATTATTCTACACATATGTACAGTGTATTTAAAAGTCGAGACAGTCGACTTTAGCCTCTCTACTTGTTTTAAATTTGTGAGAGTGGTTACAGGGTATGTAAGAGTTGACCCTTCTCGACTCTAGCATTCCTTTCTTGTGTTAACCATATGTTATTTTGACAGTAACTGCTAATACTCGCTGAAAATCTTATCAAAAAGTCATTATCAAATCTCCGCGGAACGAAAGGTATTACTTCACGGTTGAGCAACGTTGTGAAATATTACAAGTATATTTCCAAAGTCTATGATGGGATGCCAAGTAGTACGTTTATTACAAAGAAGTTTTGGCCGAAATGAGGTTCCTACCGCGCCTGAGGTATTCAAATTTTGTGCAAAGAGTTTGTGAAACTGGCATGCGTAGGATTCTTGCTCGTAGAATGCAAGCTGGCGAGAATGTGGCTGCCTTAGCCAGATACAAATTTTGCACAAATGTCGTATTATGCTTTTACAAAGTCCTATTGACTCAGCGTATGCAGGCATACGTTCAACAGCTTCATTATCGCTTCACGTTTAGGGCTTAGAGCAGCTTCATTTACATAATCAACGATTTTGCTCGAAAAATTGTCTTTTCAGAGGAAGCCAGCCGAGGCGGCCGCAGTAATAAAATTGTAATTCAAAGTAACAGGAATCGCTATTTTAAATAAACCAAAAAATACCAACAAAAAATGAGTTTTATAATTATTAAGAAGGGAAACGCGAAACGTGCAACGTTTACATACCAAGTTTGGCTAATGTGTGTTCAGCCCCGAAATTCAGGCGTTCATCCAGACGGGCAGACTGACGGACTGACATATGTAGATTGATTGATGCTGATTAAGAATATGTATATATCCCTTATGCGGTCAAAGATGATTCCTTCTGCCTGTTACATACTTTTCGAAAACCCTTTTTATTAGTGTTGTAAAAATGGCAAAATTTGTTTAGGGCTATAGGCACTGGATAGCATATTTTTATACCCTGTACCTAAAGGGTAAAAGGGTACCCTATATTCAAAGGGTCATAGTTTTGTGCGAGAGTGTACATGTAACACCCAGGAGGAGGCGTGGTACACCCCACAAGGTATGTATATTTGTATTGAGCGGAGCAGGATTGGTGCGAGGACAATAATACGCGACAAAGTTTTTTGGATGAATGGACAACGTCGATAGCTCGAATGCTTTATTTATATATAAATTCTTATCCTAGTTCTTATGCTATCGTCTACATACTATCATCGATTCCTTATCTTCTACCATGTGTGCGTACTTTATCAGGTAACTCATGTTAGCCAGCCGCAGCATGCTCATCCAGCGCGGTGGCGAGCCTTAGCTAATGATTTGTGTACTTACACATCCTTATCTATTGAGCTGGCGCCTGCCAGCTACGAAAATGTTGGTGTTATGTTCGGCGTCTGAGGCCGAACTGTATAATAGAGCATATCTGTGTTTCTTATCGAGGTTTTATCTATAACAATGTGATAATGTACCATTCGTGGTCCAGACAGAGCAAATCTAGCTTATCAATTAATTTACGTTTATTTAGGACCTCGTTAGGATTTCAACTAGTTAATTATTTGTAAAGTTTAATTATAATTGTACATGATGACATATATTTTCTTAGTTTTTAGGATAAGCGTGGTAAGGCAAATGTTACGGGTAGAAATTGGGTGCCATTTGATGTGTATCGAGATGAATCGGGAAATTGAAGATTGTTTTGATCCTTGGGATATCACGTACCTTAAATGTTTTGATTTCACCCTCTATCTGCATATGGCTTATTTCAGGCAATTGGCTGGGCAGATTTACTGTTGGTAGACGGAAGTTAACATCCATAGTACTATCCTCGTATGCGCACAAGTTGGCTTCTTCAGTCTGTAGGAAGCATCCCTTGACCAAATATGGCGAGGCTTGTGATATTTTCCTTGCAATGCATTTCCGCTGTTATTTTATTTGGCAGTGAAAATATCCAGGAGTTAGCCTTGTGAAGTTGAGCCCAATAATTTCGAGGGTTCATCACGTTTACCTGGCAGGTAGGCGGCAGCGTTTTTGTTTTTAGTAAAAGTAATATGTCGCAATTTGTAGCAGCGTTAACGTTGTATATTGGGTGGATTTGCGGACATAAAAGCAGCCTCTCCATCTTTTGGCAGTAATTTAGATTCCCTTCTGTTAGTCCATAGAAACTGACTGAGTTGTCATCGACGAGTATTTGAGTAAATTCGGGCTGAATACTGACGAATTTTCCATCGTGTAATGTGGGATATGGGTAGATTACATAAGCTCTCATTATAGCCTGTACCCAAAGGGTGAAAGGCTATACTAGTTTTGTGCACATGTATGTAACACACAGAAGGAGGCGTGGCAGACCCCACAAAGTATATATATTCTTGATCAGGATGAGAAGACGAGTCGATATAGCCATGTCCGTCTGTCCGTCTGTCTGTTTGTTTATTTTTTCTGATACACCCCCCCACTCCCCCGCAATTCGTATTTTTTCTTATAACTTCCGTAATTCTCGAATAATAATTTTAAAATCAATTTTGGTAGGTACATCCAGTTAGTACTAATGTGTCCGTGTGACAAATTTCATCATGATAGGTCAATTCTGAAGAAAGTTATAGCCATAAGTAAAATCGCTGCTCATGCGCTGCCTGCAGCTCTGTCGGCAGCGCTGCCCGCAGCTGTTGTTGTTGTTGCTGCTTTGGTTCAACTTTGTGCTGCATACATACACGCATATAAACACGCATAGGTACGTGATGTAAATGTATGCTGTTTAAACTGAACATAAACATGTATTCTAATTTAATTTAATTTAATTAATTATTTTAATTAATAAATTCATTCATTTTTTTTAATAATTTAATTAAAAAAAAATTTTTTTTTTTAATTTTTCCTTTTTGTGGAGAGTACAGGCTATTTTACTGTCGGGCTTGCTCGACTGTAGCGTTCTATCTTGTTTTATTGTGATTTATTAATGGGATTCTTATGTTAAACTAGCAGGTATTGCCCGTCTTAACCCGGCTCAATATAATGTTTCCAATTGTATTTATTTTGTGTGTGCATAACCTACCCATATGTTTTCACCTTATAAGTTACCAGTAGGAAGGCATTTAAGGTATTTAAATGAACATTTTCTGTTCTTGACAAAAAATTGTTCAGTAGTCCGTTACATTTTTGTTCTTGCCAAACTATTTCGTTCAACGAACATGACCACTATAACTAATATTTTTTAAAGCTCGTTTTCCCCCCTTTGGAGCTAGAATTTTCCAAAAGCCTTTCTTAGTGTGCTCCTACACTATGATGGATACTATGAAAGGATACTTGAGTCCAAATTTCATCTTTTACCATTTGGGCTGTGCGATGATCACCAATTAGTCAGGACAAACTGTTTTATATATAGAGATAACGCAACGTTTTAAGATAGACTATGTGCAAAAAAAGGGAATAATTATAAGGGTATATCCTAATTTTAAATTCACATTTGCGTCTTTTCGTGCCATATTGAGTCAATACGGTCACGCACAAACTCGGAATATGAAACACGGCACTCGTGTCAGTGCCGTGCAGCGATGAGCCACGATCAAAAAGCACTGACAATTCTCATCTCAATTTGCTAGAGTAAAACTTTCGATAGTTGAAGCCACCGATACCATCAAAATATCGAAGTTCGAATGCAATAAGCAGAATATTTAAATAATAAAATCTAATTATTTATTGAGATCAATAAGAACAAATCATACATACATACATCTGCCCGCAATGCGAAGCAGAATATGCGTAGGCACGAACTGTTGCTTGTTGTATGTATGTGTGAGTGTGTGTATGTGATGTCCCCAACTATTTGATATTTGATATATGGCAAGTAAAAAACATATTGCTATATTTTAATCGTTGAATGCCAATTTGTTGATATAATGTTGATTACATTACCCAAATTTGAAATCGATCGGACAAAATTTATAACACAAACTATTCATTTGAAAAAGTGAATAAATATTAAAACCCCAATAATAAAATTAAATGCGATATATCGAAAATATCGATACTTGTGTTGATATATCGTAATACATGTCGAATACAAATACATCGAAAAACATCGTTTGAGAGTTATTGATTATAATACTGTATTCGATTGTTCACTGTACACATACATACATACATACAAATGTATTTGTATGTGTACGGTAACTGTAAACTTTTGGCATTTTTCGTATGCAATTAACAGCCGTAAATTATCAAAACGAAAGAAGATTTGCGAGCCAATAACTTGAAGTTGTTGTTTAAAAAATTTTGATTTGAAACCATAGAACAACAACAGTGTTCGATGGCCCACTGCATACATACAAACCTATATATGTATATAAGAATGTATGTACGTACATACATACTTATTGATGTACATATGTACATACTATACATACAGACGTATGTACATATGTATGTACGTATGTAATACATATGGTGCTGGTGTAATTCATAATGCGAAATTCTTTCTAAGGGGAGCAATGTCCCCCCTGCCCAACCTGCGTACGCCCTTGTAGTCCGTTGTCCTAAAATCCCTTATGCCAAATGTACTAAACAAAGAAAAAATAACATAAAAATGTTTATGTTATAATGTTAATAATTTTTAATTAATTAACATTTCTTGCCCTGTCAGTGCAAGACGAATGTACTTTTATACATACATATGTATGTACATACATTTGTACAAATGAACATTCACACATTAGTGTCTCACATTTTGCTTTGGCTACTCCAACCGTTTGCACGCAACTACACGACCAGCTGCTTGTATGTATGTATGTGTGTGTGTATGTATACTTAGTTGTCCCCAACTGTTTGATATTTTGTATTGTTTGTTCTGCCTGCATTTGTAAAATGCATATTTTAAAAATCGTTAAATGCAAAGTTGTAATTTTAGTTACGTAGATTATATTACCCAAATTTGAAATCGATCGGACAAAATTTATAACACAAACTTTTCATTTGAAAAAATGAATAAATATTAAAACCCCAATAATTCAAGCTCCAACACAAATTTCGAACCGAGTATGCAGTTTTGTTTGTATTCTTTTATAGATTTTAAAAATTTAAAGTTGATCGATTCAGAAATGCAGAATTTTCAAACAAACTTTGGAGCTACTTTTCCCCCCTTTGGAGCTCGAATTTTCCAAAATCCCTTCTTAGTGCGCATCTACACCATGATAGGATACTTGAGCCCAAATTTCAGTTTCCTAGCTTTTACCGTTTGGGCTGTGGGGTGTTGATTGTGTTTCAATTTTTCCACGGAAAACCCCCCCTTTTTCATGCCCAAGGAAAAATGGTGAAAAACCAAGTACACAGTTTTTCTTGTATTCTTTTTGAGAGTATACAAACTAAGTTTGAAGTTAATTGGATGAAAATTGTAGAATTTTCATACACACGTTGGAGCCCGTTTTCCCCCCTTTGGCGTTCGAATTTTCCAAAACCGCTTCTTAGTGCTCACCTACACCACTGAAGACAACATGTGTCCAATTTTCAGCCTCCTAGCTCTAACCGTTTGGGCTGTGCGTTGATTGAAAATAGCTTTTCGTTTACCGAATTTTCCACCGGAAAATCATTATTATTCAGGCCGCAGGAAAAATATTGAAAATCCAAGTATACAGTTTTTTTTGGTATTCTTTGTGAGAGTATACAAACTAAGTTTGAAGTTAATCGGATAAAAATTGTAGATTTTTCATACAAACGTTGGAGCTCGTTTTCCCCCCTTTGGAGCTCGAATTTTCCGAAACCCCTTCTTAGTGCTCACTTTCACTATAAGAGGGATCTTGTGTCCAAATTTCAGCTTCCTAGCTCTTACCGTTTGGGCTGTGCGTTGATTGCCAATCAGTCAGTCAGTCAGTCAGTCAGTCAGTCAGTCAGTCAGTCAGTCAGTCAGGACAAACTGTTTTATATATATAGATAACAGTGAGGTACTTGTAGCCCTCGTCGTTATTTTTGCAATTTTACCCAGCTCGAAAGGATCCGTATCTGGTAATTGGACGCCCTCAGCCATATTTAAAGCCATGACTTGAATCTGCTGCTCAAATTGCTTCAAAGACATCAAGCTCCCCAGAAAATTCCCCTTAGTGTTCCAGACTACAGCGATGATGTCCCGCTGCAACTCTTCGAAGGCATCCATCCCAATTGAAACGCTTTCTAATGCGGCAAGAATGTTATCGTTGTCTAGTTTCTTATTTATAGCACTTATAGACTTCATTCTGTTTCCGCATAATGGTTATTGTAGAATCCTGCACTGATGACTGGTTACGAATTAGGTCCCGGAGATACTCCTCGTTGTCTCTGCTCTGGTTGATTTTGTTGAGCAATACGTCCGCATGGTCTTCATCTATTAATCCAAATACGGCGTGGAAAACGTTGCCCATGAAACTGAGCGGCGCTCGAGGTTGTCGTTCTTTCTTGCTCCTCTGATTTTGAACAATATTGTCATTATTTTGTTCTAGCCTATTGAATTTGTTTTTTAACAGCTTCATCGTTGAGTCTAGAGTTCTGTCTTTTTGAATCTTCTCCTTAAGATGTTGTAATACGGACCAAGATGCTTCTATTCGATGCTTAAATGCCCAATAGTCATCCAGATTTGAGTGAATAATTATATTCCATGATGTCCGCGTTAATCCCACGTCGCCAACGTTCTCAAAAAATATCCCTGCCTTATTTTCTAAATATTCTATTTTTTTACTCTTAACATTGTTAAATATCGACAAAAATGTTAAAATAAATAAAATTACATTCTTATTTTTTAACTTTACAGGCTTGGGTTTATACTGTTCATTTTCATAACTATTTTGTATTTTATTTGTGTTACTTGTTTGTATTGCGGTTGTAACTACCGCAGTTGACGAGTTATCCTCGTCTTCGCCAGGAAAAGGACAAACATTGTGCACCGACCTTAGCGATATTCCATTGCTTGTCCTTACTTCTACCATTCTACAAAGGCCACCTTTACCCTCTTTCAATGCATTTGGGCCAGATTTTCTTCCTTTAATAATACCCACTTGTAACGCTTTTGCAATTCGGACAAATATTCTAACGACCACCGTTTCCAAAACTGTTCTTTGTTTTCTTGAACTGCCTCCCAGTGGTCTCGCAACCCTTTATAACTTTTACTGTCTACTGAGTCTACTATTGTAGAAAAAGACTCTCCCAATATAAAATGCCCTGGGGTCAGAACCTGAAGATCATTTGGATCTTCTGACAGCGGAGTTAATGGTCTTGAATTTAAAATCGCTTCTATTTCTATCATTAGTGTGGTAATTTCTTCAAAGGTCATTATTCCTTCTATAGAACGCGTAAAATGCTTTTTAACGGACTTCACGCATGCTTCCCAGACTCCCATTCAATTTGCCGCTCCACACAAAACTTGTCTATTTCATCTATCTGAATTTGGTCCTTAAATAATTTATATATTTCATTCGGACTATTCGCTGCGCCTATAAAATTTGTCCCATTATCGCAGTAAATTTTTTGTGGACAGCTCCTTCTACCTACAAATCTTTTCAGAGCCCCTATGAAGGCTGCAGAAGTCATATCTGACACTGCCTTCGTAGCAAAACAAACAAATACACACACATAGGCTTTGTCAACTCGTTTTCCTCTCATTTTATGATGAATAGCTATGGGACCGAGAAAATCTATTCCAATATTCAAAAACGGACGTGATCGAATTACTCGATCTTCTGGCAGGTTGCCCATAAACTGATGTATCTGTCTTGGGTGTGCCTTAAAACAGCGGATACAATTTTTTGTAATTTTGCTTTTTTATAGCTTAACCATGGTTTTACTTCTGTTTTTCTGCACTTGTCTCTAAACATTATTATCATTGCCAGCACATTTTGTAAAAAATCAAAGTTGTTTTTGTGGTTGATCTCATGAAATATGGATCCTTTTTTAACAAGTAATGCATTATATGTATTTTTTTTATATCAGGGATTTCCTTTAATGTAACTGAATTATGTCGAAACTGGTGATTATTACTTTTTAAAAATAATGGCCCTTGAAACCACAGCTGGTTTCCTATTAACTCCGATGGGTATTTACCTCTAGCCACGATGTCCGCTGGATTCTGCTCTGACTCAACAAACTGCCAACATGCAATTTTTGTTTCTGTTTGAATAAAGTGAACTCTATTTGCCACAAATGTTTTTAATGACGCTGGGTCAAGTTTTAACCAGCTAAGCACAATTTGTGAATCGCTGTAGTAGAAAATTTTGCTGAATTGGATTTTAAAACTATCTGTAACCTTTTTCGTTAACTCAACTAAAAGTACTGCGGCGCATAATTCAAGCCTTGGTATTGTTAAAAGTTTAATTGGCGCTACTCTGGATTTGGACGCGGCTATGTTAATTCTAATTTTATTGTTACAATCTATTGATTTAATATAGATAACTGCACCATATGCTTTCTCAGATGCATCGCCGAAACCATGCAACTCTATTGTTTTGGCGTTGTTTCCAATTAACATTCTGGGTATTTTCATTTCATTTAGTATTGGGAGTTCTTTTTTTATTTTTTCCCATGCCTTTACACTTTCTTCTGAAGGCGCTTGGTCCCAGTCTAACTAGGATTTCCATAGATCTTGCATCAGAATTTTCGTTGTCACTGTCACTGGACTTAGGTTTAAAAGGATCAAATATTTTCGAAATGTCTGACCGAATGCTGCGTTTGGTTACCTTACTATCACATTCCCAGTTGCATTTAATCGAGAAGTCATCCGTTTCTGGTAACCAGGCAACTCCTAATGACTTAATGGGATTAGCTTGCTCTATATTAAATTCTACTTTCATCCCTCTATCTGCTACCGACATTGATTTTAAAAGGTCTACGCTATTTGAACACCATTTTCTTAAATGAAATCCATCTTTTTTAAGAGTGCCAGTTATTTGTTTTTGTACTTCTTACAGTTCTTTTATTGTATTTGCCCCAGTCATTAAATCGTCCATGTAGAAGTCATTTTCAATTGCTTCACCCGCCTTAGCCCATTTATTTTTTATTTTTTCTGCGGATTTTTTCAAACATTTTACTGCTAAATATGGCGAAGCTTTTGTTCCATATGTTACTGTTTGCAAAGCATATGTATTTAAAGGCATTCCCTGTTCCCATCTCCAATATATAAGCTGATACTTTTGATCCTCCGGCTTAATTCAAATTTGTCTATACATTTTTTCTATGTCTGCTGTAATAACATATGTGTGTTTTCGGAATCGAAGTAATATGTTAAACAAATCTTCCTGCAGTCTTGGACCTGCATGCAATACGTCGTTTAATGCTATACCATTAGACGTTTTGCATGATGCATCAAACACGACTCTCAGCTTGGTAGTAGTGCTTTCCGGCCGTAAAATAGCGTGATGAGGGAGATAATATTTGGATTTTAACTTTTCCGCATTTGCAATTATATATAATATATATATCATATGCCCTAATTCGATATATTCTTTTATGAAATTTGTGTATTGCTCCTTTAGGCTTGGGTGTTTATTGAATTTTCTTTCTAATGCCGAAAAACGGCTTGAGATTCAGAATATCCTAAGTTTTTCGGTGTGTTTTTAAATGGCAGAGCAACAATATATTGTCTATCGGCTCCTCTTGACACATTTTGTTCGAATTCCTGTTCACATTCTACCTCCTCCTTTGTTAATGTAATGTTTCTTCATTTTTTCTTCAATTTCCCAAGTTGATGTTCAATGCCAACTCCAGAATAGGTCACTATTCGACCTTCTTTTGAAGGATTCTCTAACTCTATTTTACCGTAAGCAGCCCAACCAAAAAGCGTTTCTCGTAAACGCAATCTTCCTTCGTTCAATTGAATCTTTCCAGATTTTTCCGTTTCATGCACCAGATAATACCGAGAAGCATATCAATACCTTGTGGAATGTTGAACTGTGGATCCGCTAACTCTATGTGATGTGGAATATTTCCAATTTCAAACCTCTTCTTTGGCATATTAGATACAATTTTTTTTACTAATTAATACCTCAATTTCGGTGTTGAATTCTGTGGTTTTCGATCTAATCTGAGCACTCATACCTTCGTTTATTTGAGAAAAGTTATCTGAAAAACCTTCAATAGTTTCCTGTACCTTTTCTGCCTTTAATTTTAATTTTCGCTTAAACTCGGTAGTGATGAAATTTACTTCCGAGCCACTGTCTAATAATACTCTACAGTTTTGCCATTTGCCTTCTCCATCTAATACTTCAACGACTGCTGTTGATAACAAAACACATTTTTTCTCATTTTTGAACCATTTTGAGCTAGTCACTACTGAATTGTTTATGTGTAAAAGATTATGATGTGGACCGCAGCATGTGCGAAAAACCCAACTACAGGTGGCAAAGGAATGTCCCACCTGCAAGCATTTTCCACAAATTTAGTTCTTTTTTATTATTTGCCATCTTTCTCTTATCGTAAGTTTTTATACTCTGTACATGAAATGTACAAGAGTATATTAGGTTTGCGGGAGCTGAAAAATGTAACAGGCAGAAGGAGGCGTGGCAGACCCCACAAAGTATATATATTCTTGATCAGCATGACGAGACGAGTCGATCTAGCCCTGTCTGTCTGTCTGTCCGTCTGTCCGTCCGTATGAACACCTGGATCTCAGAGACTATAAGAGATAGAGACACCAAATTTTGCACAAAGATGCGTTATGTGTGTATTCTATACGAGTTTGTTTTATTTTTTTGATTTTCCCCCCCACTTCCCCCCTATGGGGGTTTTCCCGATTTTCCATTCGTATAATCGCCTATATCTCGGAGACTATAAGACCTAGGAACACCAAATTTTAGTCCCAGATGCCTTATGTGAATACGCAGAAAATGTATATTTTGGAATTCCCCTCCCTCCCCCCTCTACCCCGCAAATCGTAACTCCCGTAATTCTTGGAATTTCGAACTAAAATTTTGGAAATACCCCCAGTTGGTTATTATGTGTCCGTATGCCAAATTTCATTATGATAGACCGATTTAACAAGAAGTTATAGCCATAAATATATTTGTTGATGCAGCGCTGCTGCAGCGCTGCTCAAGCACTGCCCGCGGCTGTTGTTGATGTTGCTGTTTGGTTGACTGCGAAAATGCTTACACAGACACGAATAGATGCGCATAGGCATACATACACTCACACAGACGCAATTGCTATGTAAATGTGCAATTATACACCCTTTACGTGAGTTCGAATACCGAGAGAGGTAAAATCGATCAAATTTTTTTTTATTTTCTTAATTTTTTTATTTTCTATAATTATTGTAAACATATGTACAGAGTATTTCAAAGTCGGGACACCCGACTTTAGCTTTTTTACTTGTTTAAATTTCGGACACTTATATACTATAATTGCATTCCAAAACACAAGTCTTTTTTCTATTTTGTGATATAAACTTGGCTTTTGATTTTTATTCTTCCGCGCATTGTTGTTACCATCCATTTGGCAAGCTTCTAATGCAGAACATTCATGCTCTAAGAATGTTAACAGGGGGTCAATTTTTTGAAAAGTTCCTTGAACGTATTCCACTCTGTATAGCTTCCATAAAAACACGGTATTTCAATTTTTGGCAAGTCGAAGTTCATATTTTCCTTTTTTAATTCCGGATTCGTAATATTGGTCTGTTAACCTCTCAAACGTTTCTTCTAACTCTCCTATACCCCATTCATTTGAATATTGATAATAAAGATCATCTGCACGGGATTTAGCTTTTTCGATTTCACTGAAATCTTTTCCATCATATCTTTTTAAGGACATCTTAAAACATTTTAAAGCATGTTCTATCTGCTGTTAAAAAAGCCGCACTTTTTGTATTATCTGGGCCTACTAATGACTGCGATTCTCGCAAATCAGCCTTCCTATTTATCTGCTTATTCATTTGCCCCAATAATGAGTAAGTAACTGTAAAAAGTTCACTTACCTTTTCTCCAAATTTTTCTTTAAAATATGGTGATTTCAATATTGTTGCTGAAGGATTTTGCAGTCCGATTTTATTTGCCTCGAACTGGATCCTCAGCTCTTCTACCTTGCGGTTCCACTGGTCCAGCTGTTGACCCGATCCATCCCATTTTGTCGCTGCATTGTAAATGGCCTCCAAAACTCTTCCTATGCCCTCTTGCTCTTTTATTATTTGGGCTTCGTTTGCCATATTGATTTTTAGTGCAGTACTTTGAAATTTCCGCACAATATTTAATAATTTTATATTGGTATAAATGATAACATAACACTTTTTAATTTTCTTTGAGAGCTGGATGTTTTAGTCCACTATATTAATTTTTAGGGACACAACGCAGCACTTCTTACACTTGTGTCCTTTTTATACTCTGTACATGAAATGTACAGAAGTATATTAGGTTTGCGGGAGCTGAAAAATGTAACAGGCAGAAGGAGGCGTGGCAGACCCCACAAAGTATATATATTCTTGATCAGCATGACGAGACGAGTATATCTAGCCCTGTCTGTCTGTCTGTCCGTCTGTCAGTCTGTCCGTCTGTCCGTCCGTATGAACACCTGGATCTCAGAGACCATAAGAGATAGAGACACCAAATTTTGCACAAAGATGCGTTATGTGTGTATTCTATACGAGTTTGTTTTATTTTTTTGATTTTCCCCCCCACTTCCCCCCTATGGGGGTTTTCCCGATTTTCCATTCGTATTATCGCCTATATCTCGGAGACTATAACACCTATGGTCACCAAATTTTAGTCCCAGATGCCTTGTGTGAATACGCAGAAAATGTATATTTTGGAATTTCCCTCCCTCCCCCCTCTACCCCGCAAATCGTTACTCCCGTAATTCTTGGAATTTCGAACTAAAATTTTGGAAATACCCCCAGTTGGCTATTATATGTCCGTATACCAAGTTTCACTATGATAGACCGATTTAACGAGAAGTTATAGCCATAAATATATTTGCTGCTGCAGCGCTGCTCAAGCGCTGCCCGCGGCTGTTGTTGATGTTGCTGTTTGGTTGACTGCGAAAATGCTTACACAGACACGAATAGATGCGCATAGGCATACATACACTCACACAGACGCAATTGCTATGTAAATGTGCAATTATAAACCCTTTACGTGAGTTCGAATACCGAGAGACGTAAAATCGATCAAATTTTTTTTTTATTTTCTTAATTTGTTTTATTTTCTATAATTATTGTAAACATATGTACAGAGTATTTCAAAGTCGGGACACCCGACTTTAGCTTTTTTACTTGTTATACTCTGTACATGAAATGTACAAGAGTATATTAGGTTTGCGGGAGCTGAAAAATGTAAAAGGCAGAAGGAGGCGTGGCAGACCCCACAAAGTATATATATTCTTGATCAGCGTGACAAGACGAGTCGATCTAGCCCTGTCTGTCTGTCTGTCTGTCCGTCTGTCCGTCCGTATGAACACCTGGATCTCAGAGACTATAAGAGATAGAGACACCAAATTTTGCACAAAGATGCGTTATGTGTGTATTCTATACTATTTTGTTTTATTTTTTTGATTTTCCTCCCCACTTCCCCCCAATGGGGGTTTTCCCGATTTTCCATTCGTATAATCGCCTATATCTCGGAGACTATAAGACCTAGGAACACCAAATTTTAGTTAGTTAGGAAATACCCCCAGTTGGTTATTATGTGTCCGTATGCCAAGTTTCACTATGATAGACCGATTTAACGAGAAGTTATAGCCATAAATATATGTGCTGCTGCAGCGCTGCTCAAGCGCTGCCCGCGGCTGTTGTTGATGCTGGTGCTTTGGTTGACTGCACACATGTTTACACAGACACGAATAGATGCGCATAGGCATACATACACTCACACAGACGCAATTGCTATGCAATTATAAACCCTTTACGTGAGTTCGAATATCGAGAGAGGTAAAATCGATCAAATTTTTTTTTTTATTTTATTAATTTTTTTTATTTTCTATAATTATTGTAAACATATGTACAGAGTATTTCAAAGTCGGGACACCCGACTTTAGCATTTTTACTTGTTTTTTTTTACTTTTTTTATGTTTCTTAATTTTTTTAATTTCTTTAATTATTCTACACATATGTACAAAGTATTTCAAAGTCAGGTAACCCGAATAAAGCTACTCCAATTTTTGGTTTAGAGATAAATATCAACGCCTACCTCTACAACCCCAGCATGCCATTCTACTTAAATTATGTACAAATACACAAACATGCATGTTTATTGTATATAACTTTTTTATTTAGGTACTGAAGGCGTTACAACTGTCGCTGTGAAAACACTTAAAGAAAGTGCTACCGAAATTGAAAAAAAAGATTTATTGTCGGAACTGGAGGTGAGTTTTAGTTACCTAAAATTGTTATATTCTATAATGGTCTTATATGTTAAAGCAAATTTTTGTTCCCAAATTTGGAGTTATGCTTTTTAATGCTCGAATCACCCAGATGGCAAAGCTTATGTTGGAACTTGTACATGAAATGTACAAGAGTACAAGGTGCGCTTGAAAGTAAACAGGACTTTTTGAATCTAGCGCCTCCTTGTGGCGCAATCTATGTATATCTCGACTGGTGCGTTAGAATCTGCTATCTTTATCAGTGCGAATTCGGTCCAGTGAGAATTTCATGACATTTCATCGATTGGAAGTGAAGTTATTGCTATTTAAGTGTTAGTATGTTTGTGTTATCGGCGCGAAGATGAGCTTCGAACAAAGAGCCAACATTAAATTTTGTTTTAAAATTGGCAAAACTTTTACCGAAACGTTTCAATTGATGGAACAAGTTTATGGCGATGATTGCCTATCCCGTAGCAGAGTGGTTTCAACGTTTTCAAAGTGGTCGTGAGGACATAAATGACGATCAACATGTGGGCCAATCAAAATTCGTGATCAACGAAAATTCCATCGAAACTGTGCGTGAATTCATCAAAAATCAGCCGAAATCATCATTGAAATTGATGGAAATGGAATTGAACATCTCCAAAACATCGATTTATCGCATTTTGACCGAACACTTGGGCTTACGAAAGGTGTGTGCACAAATTCACTGACGACCAAAAATTGATCAGAATCGATCGACGCTTGTGACCGATTATCTGACCAAAATCACATTTCAACCATTAACCACTCGCCGTATTCACCTGATATGGCACCGTGCGACTTCTACCTTTTCGGAAAAATGCATTTGCCCATGAAAGGAAAGCATTATGCAGACGTAGAGGTCATTCAAAAGGCTTGCACCGGCATACTGGTGGCCATACCGGCCAACGAGCTAAAACACTCGTTCGACATGCTTTGCTGTATTGAAGCAGAAGGAGATTATTTTGAATAAAATAAATTGATTTTTCCGAAAAAACCATTTGTTCTGTTTTTTTTTGAAAGTCCTGTTTACTTTGGAAAACACCTTGTATATTAGGTTTTCGGGACGTAAAAATGTAACAGGCTAGGCAGACCTCACAAAGTATATACACATGTATATTCTTGATCACCATGACAAGACCAGCCGTTCTAGCCCTGTCTGTCTATCTGTTCGTATTCCATACATACATACATAAGTGGAGACATAAATATCCCTTTGTACAATTTCAACAGCATACATTTACATCAGAATAATGTCTCTGCGTGTTTATATGCGTGTATGTATGCAGCTAAGGGTTAAACTGAAGCAGTAACAACAGCTGCGGGCAGAGCTTGGACAGCGATTATACTTAAGGCTATAACTTTCTTCATAATAGCTATAGAAGTAGAGACACCAGACTTTGCACAAAGATGCCTTATGTGTGTACGCTGTGCAAGTTTGTTTTATTTTTATACTCTGTACATGAAATGTACAGGGGTTTATTTTATTCCCCCCCCCCCCCCCCCCCCTTCTACCGGTTTTCCCGATTTTCCATTCGAAAAATCGCCTATATCTCGGAGACTATAAGACCTACGGACACCAAATTTTAGTCTAAGATGCCTTATGTAAGTACGCAGAAAATGGGTATTTTGGAATTTCTTCCCTCCCCCTCCCACTACAGAGTATTTCAAAGTCGGGATACCCGACTTTAGCTTCTCTACTTGTTTTGATTTGATTTTATTTTATTTGAAAGTAGTCAAAAAGTCTTTTGCCAATAGGCGATTAGTTATTGTGAATAGCCTCGGGATGAGATCCATTGTTGTTTTTAATACCCTGTCTGAAATTGTGGATAACCCAGATTCAGCCAGAATACAGAGAATAGGTGACGTAGGAAATGCGTTGATAGAGCGGCGGACTATATTTGCCTGATGTGGGACGTTGAACACCTTCCGAAGATCGGTAGACCGTAGTGAATTTTGAAAAGCATAAGGGCCCGAGTAATGTTAATAAGTGTGTTTATATGTACATTGGTGTACTATCTCGAACTTAAAAATTTAACAAGAAAGGAATGCTAAAGTCGAGCAGGCTCAACTCTTAAATACCCTGTACCACCCCACAAAAAAAAATTAAAATAATTAAATTAATTAATTAATTAAATTAAATTAATTAACTAAATTAATTAAATTAAATTAAATTAATTAATTAAATTAATTAACTAAATTAATTTAATTAATTAACTAAATTAAATATAAAATATTCCATACATGCATACATACATTTACACTTACATCAGAATCGTGTCTATGCGTGTTTGTGTACTTGTACATATGTATGTATGTGTGCATTGGGCATGGCTATATGGCTATAACTTCTTTCCGATTATTCTATCATAATGAAACTTGGTATACGGATATATAATCACTAACCTAATGTGACTACCAAATTTTAGTTCAAAATTCCAAGAATTACGGGAGTTATAGAAAATCGTTAATAGGGGGGAGTGGGGGTGGTGGATCAGAAAAAATGAACAAACTCGTCCTTTCTCGGGCTCAGAGAATCTGTATACCAAGTTTGGTTATTCTAGCTCTCATACTTTCTGAGATCCTTGCGTTCATACAGACAGACAGACAGACGGACATGGCTATATCGACTCGGCTTGTCATGCTGATCAAGAATATATATACTTTGTGGGGTCTACCAAGCCTCCTTCAGTGTGTTCCATGTGCACTCGCACAAAACTAATATACCCTTGTACCCTTTGGGTACAGGGTATAATAATATTTAAACGTGTTTCTAGTTGTTTTCTTAGGTAAAGCCAATGCTCCTTGAAGATAAACTTCGAGTCAAATATTATACCCAAAATTTTTAAATGGCTTATGTCGGAAAAAGTATTTACGACAGATAATGAGTAGTTGACATTTTTCTATGACTAGTGTTGCACCTGAAAAGGCTCCCGATGATTCTATAGTAAGTCTTGTAAAATGTTTTAAAATTTCTGTCTGCCCAATTTTACGTTTTTAATTTTCGTGTATATAATAGCGTCATCTGCATAAATCGATACCTTTGTATCTATTAAATATGCTGTTTATTTGTTCGAGTGCTATCATAAAAAGAACTACTGAAAGGGGGGAGCCTTTGGGGATGCCGTTTAGTAGTTTGTGTGCGGCTGTGGTGACATTATTGACTCTGAATCTAAAGATGCGATTGGTCATAAAGGCCAAAATGGAGACATGATTTTTGGTCGAAACGGCATTTAACACTAAGTGCAGGATCCGCAGTAAAGCGGATCGTGCTGTGTTTCCGTTTAAATGCTACTTGGTTGTGTGATATTAAATTGTATCGAGAAATGTATCACATAAGCCTGCGAGCAATTATTTTTTCGATTGTTTTAGCTGATAATCTCGTGTGTAGGCTTGTTTGGCGTGGCTATTGGGACAACGATAGCTGAGCTCCAGGTGTGTGGGTATTATCCAGTTTCGAGCATGAGGTTGTATATTACTAGATGTGAAGTTTTCAAGACAAGTACATTTAGCTGAAAGAACCGCTTTTTATACTCTGTACATGAAATTTACAGGAGTATATTTTAAATATAGCATTTGCTTTTTTATATTCGATCAGATTAGTGAAAGACATATGTATTTTGTATAAATAGAAGGAAGCTTGCTTCTTGTTCCTGAGCTGCTGGAGACTGTTGTTCCACAACGGAACTTTGGCTTTATGAGGTATGTGCTTAGTTTGTGCAATGCTACAGCTGCAACCAAGCTCTAATGCATTTAGTGAGTTGGGCTACCAGGTGGTTTAGGCAACCAAAAGTCCCGATGTACGGATTATTACTGCATTTTTTCTTAAAGAGTTCCCAGTTTGCTAGGTCAGTCTTGTACTTTGGTAGTGGTGGAGTAAGGTCCAGGGAAAAATGGCAGAATAGCTTAATAAAGATTGGGAAGTGATCACTTCCATATAGGTTTTTAGATATTGACCACTCGCATCTATGGGCGATTAAAGGAGATATGAGGAAGATGTCAACATGGGTTAAAGTGTTGTGTGTAGAAAGGTGAGTGGGAGAACGATCGTTTAAGACGATTAGGTTTTTGTCAGAGATAGCCCTTTCAACGTTTTTGCGACGGCAGTTAATCAGAGGAGAGCCCCATAATGGGCTCCATGAGTTGAAATCTCCCAAAATTATGGTCGGGCTAGAAAACTGGGTAAAAATTGGTAATAAGTTATTACTTGAAAATTTTTGACAGGGTGGAATGTATGTCTATATAATGGTATGGGATTATCGGGGTTAAATTGAAGGGTGGAGCAGAGAATATTTGAATTAATAATTTTGTAGGTATGGGGGATGTTCCGTTTAATGAGGATATGGACATCTTGCTTGGAGGATGTGTTTTGGGGGTGGTTATGAAAGTAGCCAGTATATGCTTGGGGCAAATGAAATTTTTCAAATTATGATGCAAACATAAAATATCCGGAGAGTGATCTTGTATAAGAAGTGAGAGCTCATTAAAATTATTGAAGATTCCATTGATGTTCCATTGTAGGATTTTGATATACATGAATATTTGTATGTTAAGGATAAATTTTATGTTGGCGAGTTGGGCACAATGAAGGGAATTTGACTATGAGTCAAGTTCCCCCATTGACTCATCCGATTCATCGGATTTACTTAAAGAAGAGTTTGAGAGATTAAAATAGTTTTTGTCAGTATCGAGTGTTGGATTTATTATTTTGGTTTGTTTTGATTTGTTTAGAAAATCTTGTGCTGCCAAATGGAGAGCTCGCAATTTTCTGAGCGATTTGGATAATATATGGTAGTGGTTTGTAGAGGGGTGTAGGACTTGCACCGAGGGGAAGAGAGCAGATGGCTCTGTTGATAAATGTGAATTGGGAGAGGGGAAGGGTTGTGCCTGATAGGCTGGAGAGCCAGCCGCTTTTGGAGAGAGATTTAAGTCTTCGTTAGCCGATGTTTTGGTATTTGTTGTTGATAGAGCCAACAAATAGCTCCCACTAAACAATCATCTTGAAGCTAGCACACCTATCGTATTCTAAGCAGGAGAAATCGTATACGTCCCTAAATGAGGCAAGGTTCGGTGAAATGTCATGAACTTACATTTGCAAGTGGTTAGCTAAGCACCAAGATTGCATGCATTTCAGATCATCCTGCAGGCGATGAAAATGTGAAGGGTCTTTGTAAGTCAGAATAAGTTTCACATCATCAGCATACATAAGAATATGAGAGTGTGACAAGGTAGCGGGGAGGTCATTAATAAATAATGTAAAATGTAAGGGGCCAAGATGGCAACCTTGAGGCACACCTGATGATGCAAAGACAGGCTTAGAAATGTGCGACCTAAGCAAGATCCGTTGGGATCTGTGTTTTAGATAAGACGAAATCCAACACAAAAATGCGGAGGGAAATCCTATACGACTTAGCTTAAAAAGCAGAAGATCATGGTCCGCAGAGTCAAATGCTTTACTGAAGTCAGTGTGAACGACATCAGTCTGCATTTTTAGAATATATGCTTCATTTACCAAGGAAGTAAATTCCAGCAAATTGGTCGTAGTAGACAGTCTCTTTATGAAACCATGTTGAGCCGGAGATATGACAGATTTACAGAGGTGCTGCAAAGTGCTGCACCTCTGTAAATTTTTTTTCAAAAAATTTCGGTATGGCAGACAACTTTACAATACCTCTGTAGTTTGAAATATCAGACTTACCTTTTTATGAAGGGGAATAAGTAAAAAGATTCTCTCCAAATAGTTGGAAAGATTGAAGAACCAAGTGACAGATTAAAGATTTTAAGTAATGGCTGTAAAAGGGAACTAGAACACTCCTTGAGAACACAACTAGGAATGTTGTCTGCTCCAGGACAGTATGAAGATTTTAAAGATGTACTTATGTACTAATAATTTAATTTGGCTCTTTCTTATTCTCTAAACATTGTTCTTACTCTAATTTTACATTTTTTGTCTTATTCTATCCTAACAGTGTCAAGTGGTTTTCCCCTTCATATGTATATTTTGAAGCATTTTCCTTATCATGCAGTGCATCCACCCTTAAACGCTGTCGCGATCCTATTTCTATATACGTTTTTTGCGGTGGTCTGCTGCTGTACTGAATGTGCATATTTTTAGCTTGCGATTTCTGGTTAGTGGTTAAGTAGTAGTCAACTGTTGGGGTATAGAGTAATGTAGAGAAGTGGGCAGTACTTTTTAGATATTACTTTCTTAAAACGCATACCCTAACTACAACAAAAACATAAATATTTTTGATCTTTATGCAACACTGTACAAGTAATATTGATAACACTTCAAAGTTAGTTGTTCGATCTGCAAGGCGTTTTGGTAAAAATGGTGGGAAATTGTTTGCTAACTTTGCGAGCTTGTCAATTTCTTAATTTTGAAAAATAATATGATAATGGAAATGAAAGGCCTGGATATGTAGGAAGTTCATATAGAAACAAAATTTGTTCGTATTTGTTAATTTGTTTTTTGTATGCATTTATTTGTGTTGTTCATATTTTTATAAAACTTAAACAAAATGCCCGTCTATTGTGGCCGTATCTGTGTCTTATATGGGCGGTAGGATTGGGCGTGGTCCGATCGGTCCAAAATTAAACACAGTTCTTATACATGTCATTACCTGTACCAAATTTCAATTCTTTAACTTCATGTTTCGAATTTATGCCAAAAAATCGGCAGTCTGGCCCAATGTCTTAGTCTTTAGTCTTTTAACTAGTGCCCAAATAGATTTTCTCTTTTTATAGTATTTACTGCATTTCTAGGCTAGTATTATATTGCCTTTTGCCTATTGCAGCACTGCATAAAATTTTAATTTGCAACTCTATAGTTTGACCACTCAGATGCGTTATCACTACAGCGAGCGATTTGTCTCAGGCGGAAAGACAGATTTCTGGCATCCGCACATTCGTCGTCGACCCAAGGCTTGTCGAGACTTATGTTGCACAGCTTTTGCAAGCCATCGGCTGCATTTTTAAGTGCCTTTGCGATGGCATATATTAGACTTTCATGTTGACCTTGAAATCTTTGTAGATGCTCTACGTTTCTCTGTAGGCGCGACACGTATTTGGATCTAAGTGTTTCAGTGCAGCAACTACTAGATGGTTTCACTTTCTACGCTTGCAGTCTCAAAAGAAACGGATACTGCAATTCGTAGGTGGTCAGGCAGCATATCGTAGTCTATTGCTGTATCCGAGACAAGTCTGTGACAAGCTCCGCCTACCATGCAGTAATCAATTGTGGATTTGCCCTGCCCTCCTATAAACATTTTTTTTTTTTGTTTAACAGTTGATTTAAATTTGCAATCTGTCCTAACGGACAATCAGCAAATTATACTGGAGGAACATTGACATTATGATTTTGTATTATGTGTGGCTTTGTGGAGAGATGGATTGATGAGCTTATCTTGTGCGATGAGGAAGGTCAAGCGGGTGGTATCTTCTCAGACGGCGGGAGGAGTTGCTGTTGTTAAGCAGGTTAATGGCGAGGGGATTGGTGAATTGAAATACTCTGTACATATGTTTAGAATAATTATAAAAATTAAAAAAAGTAAGAGTTAGAATTAAAAAATAATGTTTTGATAGATTTTACCTCTTTTAGTATTCGTACTCACGTAAAGGGTGTATGTATGTTTATGCCCGTATATTCGTGTCTGTGTAAGCATGTTCACAGTTAATCAAAGCACCAGCATCAACAACAGCCGTGGGCAGCGATTGAGCAGCGCTGAAACAGCAAATATATTTATGGCTATAACTTCTTGTTAAATCGGTCTATCATAATGAAACTTGGCATACGGATACATAATTACTAATTGGGGGTATTTCCAAAATTTTAGTTCAAAATTCCAAGAATTACGGGAATTTGAGAAAATCACGATTTGCGGTGGGACGGGGGAGGGAGGGAAATTCCAAAATACACATTTTCTGCGTATTCACATAAGGCATCTGGGAATAAAACTTGGTGTTCCTAGGTCTTATAGCCTCCGAGATATAGGTGCAAGATCAGCAACGTCCGCGGATATTGCTCAACGAAAACCGTCTTTGCAGAGTGCAACGCTCCGCGATGTAAGCAGCTGATATGAGACACCATGCACGAGGCGCGGTGTCAGCATGTTTAAGGTACAGGGCTAGCTTTAGTTATAAGAAATAATGTTCTTAGCAGTTACTTGACTTTTGGATATTAAACCGTTCAGAATACACGAGCTCTTGTCTTTTATTAGTGCAACAATGCACTGTGTTAATTGAATAATAAATCCTTAGTCGGTCGAACATAATAATCACCAATGTCAGGAACTTCTTAATTGGCGCCCAACGTGAAAAAACCCAAAAGTCACTCAAATTGCGGCAGCATAAAACGTCACCATCGACAGCAGCAGCAAAAGAAAAAAATTAAATAATAAATTAATTTGATAAAACTGTTACAACAACAGCAACTGAAGCAGCATACAGCGTCAACACCGACGGCAGCAGCAGAAAACAAAAGTTAAATAATAAAGTGTTTAAATAAAATTTGTTGTAACAACAATAACTGAAGCAGCACACAGCGTCAACACTGACGGCAGCGACAGACAAAATTGTTACAGCAACAACAAAACACAACGTCACCATCGACGGTAGCAACGGAATAAAAGGAAAAATTCCATCGGCAACAACAACAACTGAAGCAGCATACAGCGTCAACACCGACGGCGGCAACAGAATACAAAAATTAAATAACAGATTATTGAAATAAAATTGTTATAACAACAATAACTGAAGCAACATACAGCGTCAACACCGACGGCAGCAACAAAATAAAGAGGAAATTCTACTGGCAACAATAGCAACAGAAGCGGCAACGGCAACACCGACGGCGGCGGCAACACTAGAATTAGATCTAGATAAGAGCATGTAAGTAGATCGCTCATTGACAATTTACAAACTAAAAAAATAAATACAAAAAAAAGATTAAAAAAAAGTTTTTTTAAATCAATTCAAATTTAAAGAAGAATATAATAAAATTGGTTACAAAGTTAAAATACCAATCTTTGTGTAGTGACAGAACTTATGTGTGATAGCGACATAGATGATTTGCTGGACAAATTTAAAAAACTTGATAGTAAAGTCCGTGTAAGAAACCAAAACGAAAAAGAGTTAGGTATGGCTATGTCTTCAGAGCAATTACAGACAGTAATAGAAGCGGCAGTCAACAATGCACTTGTCGCTCAAAAAAGAAGTTTTGATGCACAGATACAAGATCTGAACCAACGTTTAGGCAGTGTCTGTGATGGGGCTCCAGAAATAGAAAAATACAGGGACGCAGAAATTCGTGCAATGATTAAGTGCAGTGAAACATTAGACATTGTGAAATCTTTGCCGGACTTCGAAGGAAAACATGAGACGTACGTCTCATGGAGGAAAGCGGCACACACCGCCTGTAAAACTTACGAGAATTATGACGGTAGTTCAACACACTACCAGGCTTAAGGTATAATGAGAAAGAAGATTAAGGGACCAGCGGACATGGTACTAGCATCATTCGACACGCCCCTGAATTTTAAAGCAATTATAAATCGACTTGACTTTACGTATGCGGACAAACGCCCCATATATTTAATAGAGCAAGAAATGTCGACACTCCAACAGGGAAATTTGACACTCCTACAGTACTACGACGAAGTAGAAAAGAAACTCACCTTATTAACGAACAAAACGATCATAACTTACGACAACACCATAGCTGACGCACTGAATGAAAAGTATAGAATGGACGCTTTACGAGTGTTCATTTCAGGAACTAAGAAATCATTGAGCAACGTTCTGTTTTCGGCAGGACCGAAAGATCTTCCTTCCGCTTTGGCTCTGGCCCAAGAGGTTGAATCCAATCACGAACGCTACACGTTCGCCAGGAATTATGCTCGAAGTATAGAGGAAAGGGCCCAAAGGAATGAACATAGGCAACAAGCCAGAGACAGAGTGCCGGCAGGGGAAAACGGTAATAACACATATTGGAAAAACCCCCATTTTAGTAAACGACAGGCACCTCCTAACGGACCACCTCAGAGACAAGAACAACCTCAACCAATGGAAGTAGACAATTCATCAAGATTTAGACAAGTCATTAATGATCACTCATTCTCAGACCACAGGCTCATACACTTCAGGCTGGGGTACCACACCCCTGCCGCCATTAAGAACTTCAATCTGAAAAAAACCAACTAGGGGTATTATTTGAGATTGCTTATCAGAAAACTACCCCCCCTCCCCCCCCTACAAAGCTCTGAACCCAATACGGGAGAGAAATTGGACAAGTTGGTGGATAAGCGCAAACTTGCCACCTTCAAGTCGGCCATCAGAAGAGCCAAGCGCACCTCTTGGGCCAACTTCTGCTCAAGCATTGAGTCAACGTCTGCAGCATCGAGGCTCAGAAAAGTGCTGGCCAAATCATCCTCTCCACCAACTCTTCTGCAAGGGGAAGACGGCAGGTGGATGGACTCCTGCAGAGACTCTCTAGATCTGCTCACTAATACACATTTCCCGGGCTGTACCGACAGTAGTAGTACACCCCTTATCCACCACGTAACGGGGGTACCCAGCCATTTGATAGAAGATATCATTACCGAAGAACGCATCTGCTGGGCTGTTAAGACTTTTCAGCCCTAAAATCTCCTGGACCGGACGGCATCGTCCCGGCCCAACTCCAACATTCTCTGCGACACGTTATGCCCTGGATTCTGACAATTTTTAGAAGTTGTTTAAGAGTCAACCACGTTCCGGCAAGCTGGAGAGAGGTAAGGGTCGTGTTTATCCCCAAGGCCGGGAAGCCGTCTCACGTTACGCCGAAAGACTTCAGGCCTATCAGCCTATCCTCGTTTCTACTTAAAACCTTGGAAAGGCTAATAGAAACATACCTCAGACAGTCTATCAACCCGGATCTGCTGTCGAACTCACAGCACGCATACAGTAAGGGCAGATCAACTGACACTGCCCTTCACTCCCTGGTCTCTAGAATAGAGAACTCACTCCACGTTAAGGAGTACTCACTGGTAGCCTTCTTGGACATTGAGGGCGCCTTCAACAATATATTACCGTCGGCAATCACCCAGTCGTTGACGGACCTTGGGGTAGATGTCTCCCTGGTAGGCTTCATCAGTCAGTTGCTCAATGGCAGGGCTGTAAGTGCCGAACTAGGGGGACAAACCTGCCGCAAGTTCGTTAGCAGGGGCACCCTACAGGGTGGAGTTCTGTCTCCACTACTGTGGCTGCTGACGGTGAACCAGCTGGTACGACGCATGGAGGTGGAAGGCCATGCAGTCATAGCCTACGCAGACGACGTATCTATAATCTGCAGTGGTAAATACCCACAGACTCTCTGTCACCTCATGAGGACGGCGCTATTGACGCTCTCGCAATGGGCGTCCACATGCGGCCTAGGAGTAAATCCTACAAAGACTGAGCTAGTACTTTTCACAAGAAGGTACAAGATTCCGGAACTCCAGCCGCCGACACTAAAAGGGGTTCCTCTTAAATTCAGCCACAGTGCCAAGTACTTGGGAGTCATCCTGGACAGGAAACTGCACTGGAGTGACAACACAATAGAGCGGGTGAAGAAAGCCATAAATGCACTCTACATCTGCAAGAGAGCCATAACCACCAGATGGGGGTTCTCACCAAATATTGTACACTGGATATATACGGCCATCGTTAGACCGATTCTTCTGTACGGAATCGTAGTATGGTGGCCGGCGATGGACAGATCAACTGTTCTCACCCAACTCAGTCGGGTGCAGAGATCGGCAGAATTATGCATTAGCGGGGCACTTCGCACTACACCAACGGAGGCTCTTAATATATTCTTCCATCTTCTCCCACTAGACATAGTCGGAAAGGAACTTGCTACAAACTCAGCCCTAAGGCTAAGAGAGGCCTCTGCCTGGAAAAGCACGTCAAAAGGACATGCAGGCATACTCCTTCTCCAACCCGGGGTTCCGACCCATACGGATTACTGTGTACCAAAACTTATTTTTGATAAGAAATATACAGTCAGGATTCCCACTCGTGCAGAGTGGGATAGCCTACCACACAGAAGAAACGACGCCATAAACTTTTTCACGGATGGCTCTAAACTGGAACAGAGAGTCGGAGGTGGCATATTTTCTCCGGACCTGGAGATACGACGGTCATTTCGTCTCCCTGATCATTGCAGCGTCTACCAGGCGGAAGTGGCTGCGATACAAGAGGTCACAAGGCACCTATCCCCTGATATGGAAGGCGGTAAACCAATATATATATATTCAGATAGCCAAGCGGCACTAAAATCGTAAGACTCCAATGTGGACAACTCCAAAGTTATCACTGACTGTCGCAGATCCCTCAACGAGATGGCCCAACTAGTCAGTATAAGCCTTATATGGGTGCCAGGACACCATAATATTGAAGGTAATTGCATAGCAGATGAGCTGGCAAGGGAAGGAACCAACGCAGACATCCTTCCCGACAGGGAAGGTATGGGAATGCCGTTAGCATCCTTTCGGCTTTCGACGCGCAACCATGCACGTCAAATAGCACAGCAGCGCTGGGAGAGCACGAGCTCGTGCTTTCGAGCTAAGCTTACCTGGCCATCCCTTAACATAAAAAGGACTTTAAAGCTTGTGAAGCTGAAAAGGAGTGAGATATTCATGGTGGTGGGGACTCTCACGGGTCACTGTCCGTTTGGCAGACATGCATCGAGACTAAACATCCCGTTTAACGATTTCTGCAGAAGCTGCAGAGACGAAGAGGAAGAGGAAAGTGTGGAGCATCTCCTCTGCTACTGCCCGGCGCTGAGCAGGCGCAGACTACACACCCTAGGGAAGCCATTCTTGAGCGACCTCTCGGAAATGAAAAATGTAGAGCTCGCGGACCTAGTTAAATTCTTATACCACCGGGTGGCTGAAGACTGACCAGCACAATTAGGGATTACATGGTATCACAACGGGCCTTAAGGCCTAAGTGGGCGGGTGAACGTTATCACCCCAGCCATTTCAACCTAACCTAGACAAGTCATGCAGTATCAAAACCAGGGTAATACTACCAATCAGGGACAGGCTGACTAAAGACCAAACAGTGGAACTGCAAGGTTTACGGGACCAAAACACCAAAGAATGAATCATTTGACCCAAGATGACTCTCTGCCGGACCCAGACACTTTTGAATACCAGACTGACGCAAACCTAGAGGCAGATGACATTAATGATGACCTTGTAGTGTACGACCAAGTTAATTTTTAAGGCACAACTCCCTGCTACCGTTTATAGAAAGAACAATTGCAGGGAGAAATATTAAACTTCTAATAGACACGGGAGCTTCAAAAAATTATATAAAACCATTACAGGAATTAAAGGGAGTCGTACCAGTAGACGAAATTTTTCGGGTAATATCAATTCACAGTTTTAATACAGTTAACCAGAAATGCGTATTGCATCTTTTCAACACAAACGCAACCTTTTTTGTACTACACAACCTTACGACATTCGACGGAATAATTGGACTTGACTTACTTAAACAAACAAGCGTAAAACTAGACTTTAAAAACCAAAGATTAATAACTGACACGGAATCAGAAAAAATACAATTTCTTAAATGTGCAAGTGTAAATTTCACATTTGAAAATATCGAAATTCCCCAAAATATTACATTAGAATTCCGGTAAATGTTAAAGAACCGAACCGATGTATTTGCAGACCCTAATCAGGCTTTACCCTATAACACAAACATAGTCGGCACTATCCGAACTGAGAATGAGGACTCCATCTATTCTAAATTGTATCCATATCCCATGGGCTTAGCAGACTTTGTAAATTCCGAAATGCAAGACTTGCTCAAGGATGGCATAATCGGACCATCAAGATCACCATACAACAACCCCGTATGTGTCGTTCGCAAGAAAGGAACTGACGAACATGGGAATAAAAAGAAAAGATTAGTGATAGACTTCAGAAAATTAAATTTAAAAACAATAGACGACAAATACCCTATACCAAATATAACTTCCATTTTGTCAAATTTGGGGAAAGCAAAATATTTCACCACGTTGGACCTGAAGTCAGGCTTCCATCAAATCCTACTCGCGGAAAGGGATAGAGAAAAAACAGCTTTTTCAGTGGGAAACGGGAAATATGAATTTTGCAGGCTTTCTTTTGGCTTGAAGAATGCACCAAGCATTTTTCAGAGGGCTATTGACGACGTACTTAGAGAACAGATCGGGAAATCATGCTACGTTTACGTCGATGACGTCATAATCTTCTCAGAAAACATGAACGATCATGTAAAACACATAGCATGGGTCTTGGACAAATTATACCAAGCCAACATGAGGGTTTTGCGAGAAAAATCCAATTTCTTTAAAGACAGTGTGGAATTCTTGGGCTTTGTGGTATCACGCGGTGGTATCACTACATGCCCTAATAAGGTAGAAGCTATTCGTAACTACGAACAACCAACCACACTGTTCAATGTCAGATCCTTTCTTGGATTGGCAAGTTATTACAGATGCTTTATTAAAGACTTCGCATCAATAGCAAGACCTTTGAGTGATATCTTAAAGGGAGAAAACGGAAAAGTTAGCGCTGGCCAATCAAAGAAAATACCAGTAAATTTCGACCAAAAGCAATGCGAGGCATTCAGTAGGCTTAAAGAGGTTCTTGCATCGGAAAATGTAATGCTACTCTATCCCGATGGAAGGCTTACGTTGACGAGCATAATGCTGAAATATTTTACAAGCCAGGGAAGGAAAATTACGTTGCAGATGCACTGTCAAGACAAAGCATCCACGCTTTGGAGGAGGATGCACAGTCCGATATTGCAACGATACATAGCGAGTTGTGACTCACTTACACTGTTTAATCAACAGACAAACCAGTCAACTGCTTTCGAAACCAAATAGTAATAGAAGAAAGTGGATCAGATAGGACTGTTATTATGTTTGGTGAGAAAACTCGTCACCTCATACATTTCTCAAGTAGAGAAACGTTAATTCAGAGGGTATGTGACGCGGTCAAGAAGGACGTAGTAAACGCAATTTTCTGTGAACTACCAACACTAGCATTCATTCAACATAAACTAATAGAAACATACCCTACGACGACATTCCGTTATGCAAAACATATGGTAACCGATATTTTGAATAAGGGCGAGCAGAAAGAAATATTTGTCACAGAGCACAATAGAGCTCATAGGGCCGCTCAAGAAAATGTAAAACAGATTCTCCAAGATTATTTTTTTCCCAAGATGACCCAACTTGCAAACGAGGTGGTTGCAAATTGCAGAATTTGTCAAAAAGAGAAGTATAATCAGCACCCTCAGAAACAGGTACTTGGAGAGACACCTATTCCGTTGCGTGTGGGCGAGATATTGCACGTCGACATATTTTCAACTGACAAGAAATATTTCCTTACTTGTATAGACAAGCTTTCAAAGTTTTCGATTGTCCAACCTATCGCCTCCAGAACAATAATAGACATACAACCGGCGATCTTGCAGCTCATGAACTTCTACAAGTACACTAAAACAATATATTGCGATAATGAACCTTCCATAAAATCAGAAACAATAAAATCATTTCTAAATAATCGATTTAACGTTCAGGTTGTAAACGCACCACCGCTTCATAGCACTTCGAATGGACAGGTAGATTGATTCCATAGTACTCTTGTTGAAATCGCAAGATGTCTGAGAGCTGGAAGAAATATTGCCGATACAACCGAACTAATACTTCAGGCAACTATAGAATACAACCGGACAATACATTCAGTTACCGACAAACGACCTATTGATGTGATTCAGGGAGGGTGGTTCATAAGGAAAATATAAGGTAACTATAATATGGGTTTCCTTTCTTACTTAGGATCTGGACTATGCTACTTTTTGTCACAATGACAAACGCTAAACTGACGGACTACTCGAACGCGGACTACATACCAATCATGGAGATTCGACAATTTGGAAAGATTTCCAATATTTAAAACACTCGACTAATCTAACAATGTGGAAATGATGGGCGAAACAGAGAAGTTGAGGAATCATTTTCCTCAATCACACATGAGACAGATACTAGACTCGGACATACGACACACGAGAACACTTCTAGCAACAATAGACATTCACCATCGGCACGCCAGAAGCATTAATATGTTAGGCACTGTTTTAAAGGTAGTAGCTGGGACTCCAGATTTTGACGACTTTGAAAAACTGAAACTGACACAACAGGAGCTCATTGAATTTGCAAATAGGCAGGTAAATATTAATACAAAAATGCAACGACAGCTAAATAAGTTAACAGACACAGTAAACATGCTAATAAAGAATTCAAAGAATAGCCATATAAACACAGAATACTTATACGAAACTTTGCTCTCAAGAAATAGAATATTAATTTCGGAACTTGAAATTTTAATGTTATCTGTTACACTCACAAAGATTGGAATTATTAACCCAGCAATATTAGACACTAACGATTTAAATAACATAATCAATGAGCGTTCTACGAACATAACCATTACTGACTTGATGGAAGTAGCCCAAATCAGAGTTATACTAAGTAATGATTTTTTACATTTTCTAATTAAATACCCTAAGCCAAGTTTAATATGTAAGAAGATTCTCTTGTACCCTGTACAACACAATAACACCATCCTTAACATAGCTGACGAAAACATCATAGCCGATTGCGGGAATGAAATATTTCCAATCGGAAACTGCAGCGCTGCGCTCACAAGAACTTTCTGTAGAAGATTGCCCTATACTACGTGCGCTCAACAACTACACTCTGGTGGCACGGCCCATTGCAAAACTCGATCCAGCCATCTCGAGCCATTCACGGTCATCGACTACGGCGTCATCATCATCAACGACGAAACAGCGGCTATCACGACTAGTGATAATGAAGTGCAAATTGTAACCGGCTCGTTCCTCCTTACCTTCGACGAAGATGTGTTTTTGAATGGTTCTTTATACCGTAACCTGAAGAGTTATGTGAACAAGTCTCCTGGCCCAGCAGCGTCAACATTGGTCAACATAACAGCCCACCAGGAGATATTAAGCCTACCATACTTACAAAGGCTGAGTCTCGAAAACACGCATTACATTGGCGAAATCGAGAAGGAACTGATAAAGCAGCCCATAATATCTGGATTGAATGTGACTACCTTTTTGGTTTGTTGCTACGCCTCTTTCAAATTCTACAAGAAGCGTCAGGCGTTTCGAAGTCAACAAGACATCCTGGCTGTCATTGAAGTCCGAGGACGTCCTTCACTTAAGTGGGGGAGGAGTTAACACGACCACTCAGCAACAGAGAAGTTGCCAAATCGACATAGCAGAGCTGGCGTGATAATAGTGCAAGATCAGCAACGTCCGCGGATGTTGCACAACGAAAACCGTCATTGCAGAGTGCAACGCTCCGCGATGTAAGCAGCTGATATGAGACACCATGCACGAGGCGCGGTGTCAGCATGTTTGAGGTACAGGGCTAGCTTTAGTTATAAGAAATAATGTTCTTAGCAGTTACTTGACTTTTGGATATTAAACCGTTCGGAATACACGAGCTCATGTCTTTTACAAGTATTAGTGCAACAATACACTGTGTTAATTAAATAATAAATCCTTAGTCGGTCGAACATTATTATGTTCCACCAACGTCAGGAACTTCTTAATTTATATACTACAATTGGCAATCCTCGTACAACTGTCTTTTTATACTCTGTACATGAAATGTGACAAGACGAGTCGATCTAGCCCTGTCTGTCTGTCTGTCCGTCTGTCCGTCCGTATGAACACCTGGATCTCAAAAACTATAAGAGATAGAGACACCAAATTTTGCACAAAGATGCGTTATGTGTGTATTCTATACGAGTTTGTTTTATTTTTTTGATTTTCCCCCCCACTTCCCCCCTATGGGGGTTTTCCCGATTTTCCATTCGTATAATCACCTATATCTCGGAGACCATAAGACCTAGGAACACCAAATTTTAGTCCAAGGTGCCTTGTATGAATACGCAGAAAATGTATATTTTGGAATTTCCCTCCCTCCCCCCTCTCCCCCGCAAATGCGATTTTCTCTAACTCCCTTAATTCTTGGAATTTCGAACTAAAATTTTGCAAATACCCCAGTTAGTAATTATGTGTCCGTATGCCAAGTTTCACTATGATAGACCGATTTACCAAGAAGTTATAGCCATAAATATATTTGCTGCTGCAGCGCTGCTGCAGCGCTGCCCGCGGCTGTTGTTGATGTTGCTGTTTGGTTGACTGCGAAAATGCTTACACAGACACGAATAGATGCGCATAGGCATACATACACTCACACAGACGTAATTGCTATGTAAATGTGCAATTATACACCCTTTACGTGAGTTCGAATACCGAGAAAGGTAAAATCGATCATTGAATTTTTTTTTATTTTCTTAATTTTTTTTATTTTCTATAATTATTGTAAACATATGTACAGAGTATTTCAAAGTCGGGACACCCGACTTTAGCTTTTTTACTTGTTTTTTACTGAAATATTTGCGTTAGAACTTAAACTTCTTAACATCAGTAAAAAAAAAAAGAAAGTTGTACGAGGATTGCCAATTGCAGTAGCGCGCGCAAAAAAAGAGGTCGTTGTTTTTGAACTCACAAAAAAATTTATATATATAAAGTATTGGGTCATATATAGGGATATTGCGCCCCACGACCGTCGAGAGCTCTCCTTCAGGTTTTTTTGAGGTACTTTATCTTATTTATTCCCCGACTACCTACACATATTTACACTTATACATATACATATATACATATTTCCATATTTATTATTCATTCATTTACGCATTTACATTTTGTTTCAACTATACCTCACGCATGTAATGTACACACCTATTTAATAATTTTGCACTCATGCACATTAAAACATATCTAGCACGCATTGAAAATTAATTCTTTTTTTTTTATGGCCGCACTGTCCATAATGATGCAGTAAAGCAGCATTAAGAGGGGCGGGAGACTCACCTTCGCCATGGGATAGCTCAAACACGGCCCTAGAATAGGGTATCCAATAAAAAATATTTGCGCTGGACACAGGCAGGGTGGGTACGCCAGGGATATTCCAGCTAGATTCCAATGCAGTTGTCCGAGGCCACAATTCCTGTCCGTCCGCACATATGGAATTTGCTTTTCCAGTCGTCCGTATTCGTACGTAATAACTTGAGGAAGTTATCCGTTTTTTTTTGTTGCATTACTTTTCTTTTATTTTTGGTTAGTTAATTTTGGTTTGTTTACGTTTGAATTCGGTTTTGTATATTGCGCGTCGAATTTATTGTAGTGATGGCTACGATAGAGGAACCGAGGTATCGGTTATTGTGCGATTTACGCGGGCATAGGGTTAGGATCAGGGTTCGTAAAATGTGCTCGCAACCCGTTCGGGCCCGCGAGAAATTCTGCTGCGGTTTTTTTCGGGTCGCTGCCGACAGAGGCGTCGGGTCCGATCGGGTCGTCTGGCAGAGGTAACGGGTCGTGCGGGTACGCCGTGCTTCGCCGCGAGTCGCTGCCGACAGCAGCAGTGTCGTACGAGCCGGTCTGCAGTAGCAGAGCGCTCGTTCGTGGTAGGCGGGCATATGTACATATGTATGTGTGATGTGTGAAATTTGTATGATGGTATGCTTGTGTGTATATATTTTTTTAAGGCGAAATGTGCGCGATCTCTTTCACTCTGTACCTGCTGCCTACTCCGTTTCAGCTTGACCCAGCTGTTTTGCCTACGTTTGCACAGTGGTACCTGATACTATTTTTAAGGATCCGTGGCGTTGCAACTTGGCGTAATTTAAAGGGACTTTTTTACCTATATACTCCTATACCAATAAAACCTACAGTCAATTCGTATACTTCATTCACATAACGAATAGTAAAAAATATTTTAGTAACAAGTTTATTTTTTTGCAAATGATCTTTTTATTTCCTATAGCCAAAAAAAATCGAAAGACATTCATTCAGAAATCTAGTATCAGGTACCACTATGCAAACGCAGACAAATCTGCTGAGTGAGGCTATAAGGGATGAAACGCATCGCGCACATTTTGCCTTGAAATATATACACACAAGCATACCATCATACAAATTTAACACACACATATGTACATATGTACGACCCGATCGTACCCGCGGCCTCTGTCGGCAGCGACCCGAAAAAACCCGCAGCAGAATTTCTCGCGGGCCCGAACGGGTTTTGCCCGCATTTTACGAACCCTGGTTAGGACACACACCCGAGGAGAGTTCCGATGAGCCAGCCGGCGTTGCTCAAAGGAAAAGCGTAGTCGTAACAAGTTTGAAGCATGATTACGTGCTGAGTAAATTTAGTTAAATACTCATTATCGATATCCATCTATATATATAAAACAGTTTGTCCTGACTGACTGATTGGTGATCAACGCACAGCCCAAACGGTAAAGGCTAGGAAGCTGAAATTTGGACTCAAGTATCCTTTCATAGTCTAGGTGCCCACTAAGAAAGGATTTTAGAAAACTCGAGCTCCAAAGGGGGGAAAACAAGCTCCAACGTTTGTATGAAAAATCTACAGTTTTCATCTGATTAACTTCAACTTAGTTTGTATACTCTCAGCACAATTCTAAGAAAAACCGTATACTTGGTTTTTTGATATTTTTTGGGGCCTAAAATATGGGAGTTTTCCTGTAAAAAAATGTTGGGGCACAAAAGCAAACCGCGTGAACAGCCCACAGCCCACACGGTAAAAGCTAGGATGCTGAAATTTGGGCTCAAGTATCCTATCATGGTGTAGATGCGCACTAAGAAGGGATTTTGGAAAATTCGAGCTCCAAAGGGGGAAAAGTAGCTCCAAATTTTGTTTGAAAAATCCGCATTTTTCAACCGATCGACTTAAAACTTAGTTTCTAAAATCAATTAAAGAATAAAAACAAAACTGCATACTCGGATTTTCGAAATTTGTGTTGGAGCTTGAATTATTGGGGTTTTAATATTTATTCACTATTTCAAATGAAAAGTTTGTGTTATAAATTTAGTCCGATCGATTTAAAATTTGGGTAATGTAATCTACGTAACTAAATCTACAACTTTGCATTCAAGGATTTTCAAAATATGCATTTTACAAAAGCAGGCAGAACAAACAATACAAAATATCAAACAGTTGGGGACAACTAAGTATACTATACATACACACACACACACACACACACACACACATGCAAGCAGCTGTTCGTGTAGTTGCGTGCAAACGATTGAAATAGCCAAATCAAAATGTGAGACACTAATGTGTGAATGTCCATACATATGTGCACATCTACTTGTATGTATGTACATATGTATCTACATATGTATGTATGTACATTCGTCTTGCACTGACAGAGCAAGAAATGTTAATTAATTGAAAATTATATAACATTTTTAAAAGTAATTTTTTCTTTGTTTAGTGCATTTGGCATTAGGGTTTTCATTAATAACTTTATGCAGCAACAACAAATATCAAATAGTTGGGGACATCACATACACACACTCACACACACAACAAGCAACAGTTCGTGTCTATGTGTGCGGTTCTTTACGTACGGTTGAAAATGTAAAGAGAAACATACATATGTATGTATGTATGCCTGTGTATGAATATAGCATGTATGTACATTCGTATTAATGTATACATTGGGCAATCGAACACAGTTGTTTGATTGTAAAAAAAATAATGCTCTAAAAACAACAACAACTGCAATTCATTGGCTCGCTCTTCTTCTTTCGTTTTGACCATTTAATGTTAATTGCAAAGCCAAAACGCCAAAAGTTTACAGTTACCATCGCTAGGCAACGACTGCGTAACATGCTTCGCATTGCGGGCAGATGTATGTATGTATATGATTTGTTCTTATGATGCTGATCTCAATAAATAATTAGATTTTATTATTTAAATATTCTGCTTATTGCATTCAAACTTCGATATTTTGATGGTATCGGTGGCTTCAACTATCGAAAGTTTTACTCTAGCAAATTGAGATAAGAATTGTCAGTGCTTTTTGATTGTGGCTCATCGCTGCACGGCATTGACACGAGTGCCGTGTTTCATATTCCGAGTTTGTGCGTGGCCGTATTGACTCAATATGGCACGAAAAGACTCAAATGTGAATTTAAAATTAGGATATACCCTTATAGTTATTCCCCTTTTTTGCACATAGTCTATCTTAAAACGTTGCGTTATCTCTATATATAAAACAGTTTGTCCTGACTAATTGGTGATCAACGCACAGCCCAAACGGTAGAAGATGAAATTTGGACTCAAGTGTCCTTTCATAGTATCCATCATAGTGTAGGAGCACACTGATAGAGGCTTTTGGAAAATTCTAGCTCCAAAAAGGGGAAAACGAGCTTTAAAAAAAATATGTTATAGTGGTCATGTTCGTTTAACGAAATAGTTTGGCAAGAACAAAAATGTAACGGACTACTAAACAATTTTTTGTCAAGAACAGAAAATATTAATTTAAATACCTTAAATGCCTTCCTACTGGTAACTTATAAGGTGAAAACATATGGGTAGGCTATGCACACACAAAATAAATACAATTGGAAACATTATATTGAGCCGGGTTAAGACGGGCATTACCTGCTAGTTATTTTTATATAATAGTCGCTTTCAAAATAGCTGTGGTCTATTATTTGACCATTTAAAGCAACAATAACGTTATTATTGTCTGCTTGAAGCTGCTACCGAACATGGCTTAGCCTTGCCTTTCTTTCTTCGTAGTAAGCTTTCGTTTTTCTATCCTGGGAATCCTTTTTGGAATTCCTTATCAGGGTTTGAATCTCTTCTCCCAGCGATGCCTACTTAGGAATCAGCGAATCAAATTCTGGAGATAGAGTTGCCATTTCTCCAATCTGGTATCAGTTGTCAGATCCGTTGGAGGTGTTTTTGTTTTGCTTTTTAAAGCCTAATGTGCCTCGACTCACGCCGATGAAAGGTCAATGACACTGAATACCAATGGAAGTCCGCTCGTCTCTGGCGGCAGATTTATCCCGAAGTGTTCCCTCGTTGACGTTTCTGGGACTTATGTGAGCACGACCAGAACTGCTGCCCAACGGAGTCCTCAAAATTTTCCTGGAAAACTGCCCGATAGCGAAAGCTCGCGCACATAGATTAAGCTGGCACAGCTTCCTGGTTGCGGTCCTTCCGTCAACCGTGCTTTGTTAACGAAATGTAAGGGTTTATATACAACATTTTGAATATGCGTAGGTCTAATTATTTCTAATAAGTGATTCTTAAAATATATCGTCGCTAGGATGTCGTATGCAGCTAGTTGAGTCGGTGCGTGCATATCCAGCGTAGGTGTAGGTAGACGTGGCAGCCGGTTGGTGGTTATTTTATGCACATGTGTGGCCGCTATTCTAACAATAGGTAAGAACAGCTGCATGCGTGGCCCATGCGTAGCTCACGATACGGTCAAGTGCGTGTGACATTTACAGTACGATGAACTTCAGCGCTATAGTCATAGATGAACGCCAACACCAAGTTTGGTTATTCTAAGCCTTATACTTTCTGAGGTCCTTGCGTTCATACAGACGGACGGACGGATGTGTGTTACATACAATCGCACAAAACTTGTATAGCCTTTTACCCTTTGGGTACAGGCTATAAAACATATGAGTAGGTCATGCACACACAAAGTAAATACAATTTGACACATTATATTGAGCCGGGTTAAGACGGGCAAAACCTGCTAGTATGAAAATATGTATGCTTGTCTTTGTTAATTTTTACAGTGTTTAATTCTAGAAACTACTAGCCGCTAATGTCACCATCTACATATATATTTGTCATGCGGCCCACTCTATCTGCCAAAGTAATATATGAGTGTATGTACGTGCATATATGTATGTATGTACATATAGTATATATTTCGCGTTCTAATTATTTTTTATGCACTATATGGATATGTACATATGCACAAGCGAACGAGTTGGCCACTATTTATTCCATAGTTGTAACCTGTGAGAAACTTCCCTGTAGGTGGTGACACTGCATGGTAAACGCTACTTGCCGATGTACAAGAGTAGTTACCACCAGTTACGACCAGGTAGTCCAGAACAGGCCAGATCCAAATGTAGCACAAAACTCCAGTCCATCCGGGGGCGCCAAATTGTTCCTCCAGAACACAACAATTGTTCAACAGGAACAAGGGAAATTGCCGGTGGGCAAAAGCGAATCGATCCAGTGGAGATTTGTTGGCAGACTGGCTGCTATGATTTGCTACACTTTACTTGGATTGTTCCCAAATGGAACAACTCAACATTTTATGCTCATGTTATAGGTGCATAAGGCAGACTTAGAACTATGGCAATATTTCGACTTCATTAAACTTAAAATTAATAATTCCAAACCATATCTGCTGAACTGCCTTAACAAAGTATATATATTCTTGAGACTAGTCGATCTAGCCCTGTCTGTCTGTTCGTCTGGCCGTCCGTATGAACACCTGGATCTCAGAGACTATAAAATAAGATTAAAATACCTCCAGTTAGTTATTGTGTGTCCGTATGCCAAGTTTCACTATGATAGACCGATTTAACAAGAAGTTATAGCCATAAATATATTTTCTGCCCCAGCGCTGCCCGCAGCTGTTGTTGATGTTGCTGTTTGGTTGACTGAAAACATGTTTACACAGACACGAACAGACGCGCATAAACATATATACACTCACATAGAAGCAATTGCTATGTAAATGTGGAATTATACACCCTTTACGTGAGTTTGAACACCAAAAGAGGTAAAATCAACATTTTTTCTTAATTCTCTTAATTTTTATAGCCTGTGCCCAAAGGGTGAAAGGCTATACTAGTTTTGTGCGCATGTATGTAACACACAGAAGGAGGCGTGGCAGACCCCATAAAGTATATATATTCTTGATCAGGGTGACAAGCCGAGTCGATATAGCTATGTTGTTGCTGCTTTGGTTCAACTTTGTGCTGCATATGTACATACACTTATATATAAACACGCATAGGTACGTGATGTAAATGTATGCTGTTAAAACTGAACATAAACATGTAGTCTAATTTAATTTAATTCATTAATTAATTCATTCAAATTTTTCAATAATTTAATTTTTTTTAATTTTTGTTTAATATTTCTTTTTTTTGGAGAGTACAGGCTATTTTAGTGTTGGGCTTGCTCGACTGTAGCGTTCTATCTTGTTTTAATTGCTATAATTATTCTAAACATATGTACAGAGTATTTCAAAGTCGGGACACCCGACTTTAGCTTTTTTACTTGTTTTTTAATTTCTATAATTATTCTACATATATGTACAGAGTACTTCAAAGTCGGGACACCCGACTTCCGCTTCTCCACTTGTTATTTATTTTGATGGAACTTTAGATGAGGGCACGAAAATAAGAATCGGAGGTAACATAATTTGATTTAAATGTTTCAAGAATTGCTGTAGTTATTACAAATAGCGGGGAAGTGGAGGGTGCATCAGAAAAAACGCACTAATTTAATATTATGATAACTGTCTATTTTAGGTTATGAAGTCGTTAGAGCCTCACCCTAATGTTGTGCGTTTGCTGGGCTGTTGCACTGAAAAGGATCCGACTTTTGTTATAATCGAGTATGTTAATTGTGGAAAGCTCCAATCGTATTTACGTACTTCGCGAAGTGAAAGGTAAGTACCCACAAATATATAATTTCATAGTGTAGCAGGCAAGCGGCCTCTCCTTTATCATAGCACTGTTGGCGCTCTCATGCTGCAGTCTCTCACTACTGTAACGGTAAATACTCTGTCGTATGTAATGTAACCCTGCAGACTACAAGAGCCCTACCTGATCGATGATTTACCTAAGATGAGTTATTTTAAGTCGACGATCAATTAAGTAAGACGTTTGTTACAATTCTGCAACCCCGTTTGTGTGACATTATTTTCCTTCCTAAATATGAGAAATGGTCCAAATTTTACACTTGCATTAATACATTTTAGGAACATCAGTTATGGAAAGTGTCGGCAGGAATGTGAACTGCTCGACTGTAGCGTTCTATCTTGTTAATATTGATGTTATACAACTTCTTTTTTTCCTGAAGCCCGATTGTTTGTCTCTTAATAGTAAGTTTGTTACCATGAAGTTAGTAATTTGGTTTGTCATCAGGTGTTCAAATGCTTTTGAAAGAAATGGTAGTATGTAAATTGGCCGAAAATCATTGCCTCCCTTAGGTATTGGGATTAGTTTCCCGAATTTCCATTTATACGGAATGCATGAGGTTGTAAACACTGAGTTAATAATGTATGTTATATGCGTTAAAAGTTTAGGGAGTAGCAATTTAAAAATGTTGGATGAATTTCATCGAGACCAACAGCATTGGACGTCACCTTGAGGATAGAATCTAAAACATCACATTCACGTACACACATAAAACTAAAACTAATATCACAGTTTAGTAGCGAAGTATGGTTCACGTACGCATTTTCGAGAACTTCAGGTACTGCTAAATCTATAAACTTGTTGTTAAGCTCATCGACATTTACGTCAAGGTTTACGCAGGGTTTGGATTTTCCAATCCCTACCTTTTTTATTTCTGTCCAGACCTGACTTGATGACAGGGCTGATGTAAATTTCGCTGATGTGGGCACGTTTAGCATTTATGATCTTCAGCCCAACTATTTTCCTCGGATGAATGATTATATAAGATATTTTACATTTCAAGCACTCAAGTAAGCAATCAATCATTGCAAAATGCCTCATAGACACATGGAGCCCGATTTCCTTTTAAAAAATATTACTTATTTCCATTGAAGTGGAGGTTCAGAGTAGTTTAAGCTTGTATTGCGGGCTAAATGAAAGCCTATTGAATATTTTTGAAAAACAATATGGTATGCGAAGAAGAAAATGATTAATATTGATTTTAATTAGTTAATCGTGGCAGACGAGTCTATGTGGTATGACGCAGTGCTTGGTAGAGATTTTATTAAGGCTTGTATAGTAATTTAAACTTTGACTCAAATGTGTTGAAGCTCATGACAGTAGATGAAGAGGATGAGTTTAGGTGGCGTGATTCCAAGAATTACGGAAGGTTTAACAAAAAAACATAAATTGTGGGGGAGTGGGGGGTGTATCAGAATAAAAAAATAAACTTGACCTGCCTAGGGCTTAGGGGAACCTGGATACCAAGTTTGGTAATTCTAGCTCTTGTAACTTCTGAGATCCTTACGCTCATACAGACGGACGGACGGACATGGCTAAATCAACTCGGCTTGTCACCCTGATCAAGAATATATATACATATATACATATATGTAGCGTGAATCGCCCTTTGGCCGAGCGGTGACCGGCGATTCGCTACGCAAAACGATAGCAGGCAGGTGTGTTAAGCAGCAGAGACCGGCAGCGGGGCGGCTGGTGAAGTGGCTGCAGCAACAACTCTGTATAGCGGGGGCGCTCGTAACGCGCGTCGACGCTTGACAGAGAAGGGCCCACTTCGGAATAATTAACAGCAGCGCCGAAAAAAATAATTGCGCCGTTCCACTCAGCTTTTCTTTACCTCACTTTATTAGCCTTCAATGGCGATCAAAACAGGCAGATGGCCCAAATACTTAATGATTTTAAATTACACATATGGAGATGCTTAAATGATCCGCATCAGCGGAGAACACCACCGTGTCGGTCCAGAGCACACCAGGAAGAGAACAACTCCTTAATGTTAGTTGCGGTTGAAGCCTTGAAGTTGGCGGCAGCATGGATCTTGTAAAAACAGCTGTTGATAGGTGGCGCATGTGGGCGTATCGATAAGCGCAAATCGATACTTGAGCGCCAAGCTCGCAGTTTGCACTATGCACTACTAATTTGCATTACATTACCCCCCGCTGAGACTCGAGACTCCTGGCCGAGTACATCTTGATCATCTCCTCGCGCAAGTTCTCCACGAAGATAGGGTAGGGCGTTTCGTCATTACATGGCAGGCCGTAAGTCAACTCACAAGGGAGCCGCAGTTCACGGCCAAGCGCCAGCATAGCCAGGGAGAATCCGGTGGCTTCGTTGGTTGCTGAGCGGTATGCCCACATAGCGAGGGGCAAGAGTTCGTCCCAGTCACGCTGACTAGCAGAGTCGAATTTGGCCAAGTAGTCCAAAAGGGTACGGTACCGTCAGACTGTGGATGTAGGAGCGTGGTGCGTGTCTTTTCCACGCCCAGGAGGTGCAGAAAGAATTGGAAAAGTTCCGCCTCGAAGTTGCGACCTTGATCTGAATGGAGAATAAATTGAGCGCCAAACCTGCAAAAGACTTCTTGGATTAGTGCGCGTGCAACTGTGTCAGCAGTTTGGTTTGGTAGTGCAATGCAGTCGGGCCATTTAGTGAAATAGTCCATCACCACTGCAATGTAGCGATGGCCGCGTGGGGTGAGTGGCAGTGGCCCCAGCATGTCGATCGCCAGCTGTTCGAATGGGCTGCCGATAGCGCTGGGCTGTAATTGCCCGATGGTTTTGCGTGAAGGGCCCTTACGAGCGGCGCAAACGTCACATCGTGCACACCAGAGTGCGACATCCAAGCTTTGGCCAATCCAGAAAAATCGAGCTTTCGCTTTGGCCAGAGTTTTCTTTACACCGAAGTGTCCGCCGGTCGTAGAGTTGTGAATGCTGCGAATACTGTCATCAATGAGTGCCTCAGGAACCACGAGCACGGGAACACCACTAGTTGTCTTCAACGTAAGTGCACCCTGATCAAGCTGTAAGCGATCAAAAAGGTGCCAGAATGCTTTCAGGGTAGGGCACTTGCCCCACAAGGTTGATTTTGGTGGGCGTTTTGCACTGGATACCCACTGGCGGACGACGGCCAGTGTCTTGTCAGCTTCTTGTTGCTGCGCATAACTGGCTGCCATGATTTGGGTGAACAGCACGAAGTGTCCATCGCGTCGTTCAGCTCGCTCACAAGTACGACAATCCCCGCATGGCCGCCGTGATAGAGCGTCTGCTTTACCGTGTTGGGTACCAGCACGGTGTTGAATGCGCATGTTGTACTGCTGCAGTCGCTCGATCCAACGGGCTATCTGTCCTTCTGGCTCTTTGAAGTTGCACAGCCAGATCAATGAAACATGGTCCGTGCGCAGTAAGAATTCGCGCCCATGCAGGTAGTGATGAAAGTGTTTGGTGGCTTTCACTACCGCTAGTAACTCCCGTCGTATGACGGCCGTGTGCGCTCGGCCGGCTGTAATTTGGATTTGGCTAAGACCTGCGCCCACGCCGCTGTCGGAGGCATCAGTATCCAGTATGAACTCGCCAGTTCCACTTGGAAACGCCAGTATGGGAGCCGATGTCAGCTTAGTCTTCAGCGACTAAAAGGCGCCAGTATCTGCTTCGTCCCATAAAAAGTCACGCTTAGCCTCTGTCAACGCGTGTAGCGGTCGTGCAATGGTAGAAAAATCTGCGATAAATTTGCGATAATATGAGCAGAGTCCTAGAAAAGATCTGACTTCAGTTTTGTTTAACGGAGTTGACCATGTGACCACTTTTTCAATTTTCGATGCGCTGGCCTTCAGGCCACTGCGACCAACCACGTGGCCAAGATAGTCTACCTGAGATTGGAAGAAGTTGCATTTTTGGGGGTTCTTCTTCAGTCCAGCATCTGCGAGGCGACGAAAAATGTCTTCCAGATACTTTAAGTGGTCTTCTTCTGTACGCGAATGCGTGATGACGTCGCCCAGGTAGACCAAGATGGATTTCCAGGCCACATCTGAGAACAGGCCATCCATCAGACGCTCAAACGTGGCTGGGCCATTGCATAGCCCAAACGGCATGACGTTGAATTCAAACAGTCCAGCGTCGCATGTAAAAGCCGTTTTTGGACGCGACTGTTTGTCCATTTCGACTTGCCAATATCCGCTCTGCAAGTCCATAGTAGAGAACCAGTGGGAACCATGTAGCGTGGCCAATATGTCGTCCATTTTTGGGAAAGGGTAGGAATCCATGCTTGCATCATTAAGTCGGCGATGGTCTACACAGAAACGGATGGACCCATCTTTATTTTTGACGAGAACTATGGGAGATGACCATGGACTTGTAGACGGTCGAATAACATCACGAGCGCTCATATCCTGAACCAGTTTGTAGACCACGTCTTTAAGGGCCAGTGGAATTCTACGAGATGGCTGTTTTATTGGGCGCGCTAGGCCGGTGTCAATGTTGTGCTTGGTCAAGCCGGTACGTCCCAAATCGCTGGTTTATTCACGCGAAAACGTGGTGATATCTATGCAGTAATTCCAGTAACGATTGTCGCAGAGATGGTGGCAGCCCATAGTCAATTAGGGAATCCCAGCTTTCGAGGAGGAACCGCGGGCCACGGATCGTCGTGCAGCACACTTGCTGGCTCCAGGCGGCCCAGCGCAGCAAAAGCCGGAAGTACTTGCTCCTGTGCAGTCAAATTCAGCAATCGCAATGTCATATCTCCCTAAGTCGCATCTACAAGCGTGCGGCCAACCATAACGCCAGGTGGCAGCTCAGACTGGGCAGCCGGCTCTATTGTTTTGAATTAAATTTGAATTGAAAACACTATAGGCTGCGCTTAACTGTTTTCGTTCACGAGTCTTTATTGAATTGATTGTCAAGTCCTCCACATGGAGTTAGCTTAGCTAAAAGTCGCGTAGCTGCGCTGGCAGGGCAACGGCTTGCTTATGTATATGCTTATGTATATTATATATTATATATATTATATATATATGCTCAGCGCTGGTGACAGTGTGAGCGCGAGAGAGAATGTTTGCCTGTGCCGTCGGATGTGTAATACATGCCGACGCTGCGCTTATGTTGTTCTCAGGCATATTTGTGCGATCATATTGCATCGCACTTGAAATATGCTTGGTTCTTATGTTTAACGCAAACACTGCAACAAAGTGTTACAACGTGTTTCTTACTTAACTCAAGTACAGTATGTACTCTATATGTGCGCATGCTACACTATAATCACGCTCCTTTGAGGTTCGACTGCGGCACAAAATGTTAGACACAGCCTTTTTAAACTCACCACGGCCTTCTGTTGTAGCAGGAAATCAATGCCGAGCAAGCTTGGTGTGTCGCCACCAACAAGAAGGAAGTCATGGCTAAGTGTTCGCTTGCCAAGCCGAAATCTTTGTAGCTCGAAAAGTTTCGGCAGACGGTCCTTTCAGCACCACATCGCAAGGCGTGGTCTGCATTGGTTGGTTCACGTGCCTGTAGCTCAGCAGCCAAACGGCGGCTCCTGTATCTACCACCATTGGCACGGGGCGATCCTGTAGGATCACGACGCAGTGCAGGCTTTGGCTGACTTGCGTATGGACCGGAAATAAAGTTGAAGCTACTTTTGGCCACGGGAGCTGGTGTCTGATATTCGACGGTGTGGCTTTGAGTCGTCGCCTCGTTAGGTGGCCTTCTCGGAAAAGCGCGGCAAATATGCTTTCCTTCTCCTGGATGCTGTCCGTCGACGCTGCTTGGATGGCGTCGACTTCACGAGCGGAAGCTTCGAATATGACGGATTTTCTTTCAGAAGGCTGCGCTTTGGGCGAGGCGCTGATGAAAGATGCCAATTCCCGCCTCAGAGAACTGGTATCCGCACATTTCCCGCTGAGTTTCCTCGAGGCGGTCGGGCAGCCTCACGTTTACCTTTCCGGGGACGTCTCTTGCGCGCCGGTATCAAAACTGGTGGCCTACTTTGTTCGACCTGGAATATGGGCTTACTTGTATTAAGCTAGGTACACACGATGCAAACAATTTGCAGCAAGTAGAAAATAATTTGCACCAAAAGTTTGCCCAAATGTTTACACCTATGAAAATATTGCAAGACAATTTCTTGCTTCAATCAATTTTTGTTTTGCACGCAAACTTTTGCATGGCTATTTCGTGCAATATATTGCGTTAATGTCTACACGTGTTTTCATTTTTTGTTTGCAGTGCTTGCAAGTGACACTCATTTGCAAGTTCTGTTGTTTTGTGAAAGTCAAGGAATAACGACGTGTTTATATCAGCGGTGAACACGAAATGTTAAATCGGGAGCATATATAAAATAAGTAATTACTACGATATGTGCAATAAATTGTACTACTTACCAAATTTTGAATTTTATAATTATTTCCGTCGTAATTTTTAATAAATTTAAGCGCATCGAAAAACTCCCATTTGCTGGTATAGTTGTCCGATGTACCCTGGCCACTCTTTTTTTGCTTCACTCTGCGCACCCCTTGCAAAAATTGAGTGCGCAAATGATGAATTTTTGTTTTTATTTCATCATCACTTTTGTCTAATTTTTCAGCAATTTCGCGAGAAGCATTTTGCTTTTTATGCTTATTTTTATAGTCTGCTGACGAGACATCCCATAAAACAGAATAATTCTCGTACAATTCAATTAATTTTATCGTTTTCTCGCGATCCCACATGTTGCTTTGCTTGCTACAATATTGCGACTGAAAGCAAACAGCACATGCAAACAAGCAAGCAACTGACGCAACCAAGATAACGGTAAAATAATGTATACAGACGACAAGCAAAAAATATTGCTGCAAAAAAATTTTGCAAGTTCTTTGTTTGCAGAAAAATGGTTGCACTCGTGTTTATACGTGCAAATTTGATTGCAGCAATCAACTTGCTGCAAATTGTTTGCATCGTGTGTACCTAGCTTTATGGATGCATTGAGTGTACACCCGATTAGCTATTCCGAGGGCTTCCGCCAGGTCACAGGGCCCCTGCGCGGCCAAGGTGCTCTGCAAAGCCGACTCACAAACTCCATCTACGAACTGTCGCACGAGTGTTAAATTAAGCAGCACTTCAGGTACGCTGCCGAATGCTCTTTGCGCCAAGTACTCCAAATCCAGCGCAAAATCCTCCAGAGTCTCGCGCATGTTCTGCCGCCGACCAAAATTGTTAAAGGTATGACTCCTGACTGGGCGTGAACCATCTTCGCATGGCTGTGCAAAGTGTGTCATAGGGTGGGCCTGGCCATCCGGGCAATGTGTTGTATAGCTTCAGCGCGCGTCCTTTGAGGTTCAACGCGACCCCGATCCGCTTCTCCTCATCAGGCCAGCCATAAAGTTCGGCCACCATATCCACTATGCGCTCATAGTCCAACCACGGCGAGTTGCCATCGTAGGCGGGTAGCACACTGGGGCTGAACGGAGGGCGCTGACTTCCAACAGTGTCAAAAGCCAACTCAAATGGTCTGCTTGATCTGGCAGCGCTGTGGGGGAACTGTGAGGCTGTGTGCGATGGGTGGTGGTAGAAGGCGGTCATTCGCTAGTGGGGGCTGCGGTGCCCACAGATGTGGAGTGGATTGCCTTTCAGGGCCAACGGCTGCAGACCAAGCAGCTTGCGGCGTCTTCGATTGGTAACAGTCAATACGCGCAGTCCTCTCTTCTGCAGTCGGTGCGTTATTTGACAGAGGCGTCCAATCGTCGACAAAAGTTCACTGGGCAAATGCATGGCGCGCTGCGGTTCCGGAGACACATTTTCAGCCAGAGTGTCTCCGTTTATTACTATCCGTTGTCCCATCGTCTGTTCGGTGGTCGTAGCGTGGGCCGCAGCATTAAACGCGGCCGATATAGCCGCATGCGCCATGGAGCCAGCACTTTGGTGCTGGTGCGCGTCTCGATCCGGCGTGGACGTGGTGGGCGCTGGCAGCTGCATTCCTGGCGTGGCAAGTTGGTTCCCATGTTGAATAAGTAGACGGCGGCTGTATTTCCAGCCGCTGAAGCATTGCATGGGCTGCTGCCTGAGTGGCCTCTCTGGTTGGCACGTCAGTGTTTAAAGCAGCAGCCCAAAGCGGCGCGGCAGACTCCTTATCATTCCCTCCTGTGTTCGGCATAAGCGCAGCGAGGACTCCTATTAAAACACGTAGCATGTTTTGGGTAACTTCTCGCCATGTCTCGTGCATGGCTTTCACTGTTTGGCTCAAGCCATCGATGGCTTGCCAACACTTATCGTTTGCTTTATTTTTATTTTTCGGCATTTTGTGTGGCTAGGATCCCCTCGCGGTGATCGAACATAACCCCACATCTGACACCAATGTAGCGTGAATCGCCCTTTGGCCGAGCGGTGACCGGCGATTCGCTACGCAAAACGATAGAAGGCAGGTGTGTTAAGCAGCAGGGACCGGCAGCGGGGCGGCTGGCGAAGTGGCTGCAGCAACAACTCTGTATAGCGGAGGCGCTCGTAACGCGCGTCGACGCTTGACAGAGAAGGGCCCACTTCGGAATGATTAACAGCAGCGCCGAAAAAAATAATTGCACAGTTCCACTCAGCTTTTTTTTACCTCACTTTATTAGCCTTCAATGGCGATCAAAATAGGCAGATAGCCCCAATACTTAATGATTATACTCTGTACATTAAATGTACAAGAGTATATTAGGTTTGCGGGAGCTGAAAACGTAACAGGCAGAAGGAGGCGTGGCAGACCCCACAAAGTATATATATTCTTGATCAGCATGACGAGACGAGTCGTCTGTCTGTCTGTCCGTATGAACACCTGGATCTCAGAGGCTATAAGAGGTAGAGACACCAAACTTAGCACAAAGATGCGTTATGTGTGTACGCTGTGCAAGTTTGTTTTATTTTTTTGATTTTCCCACTTCCCCCCACTTCCCCAATATGGGGGTTTTCCCGATTTTCCATTCGTATAATCGCCTATATCTAAGAGACTATATGATCTACGGACACCAAATTTTAGTCCCAGATGCCTTATGTGAATACGCAGAAAATGTGCATTTTGGAATTTAACTCCCTCCCCCGTCTCCCCCGCAAATCGTGATTTTCTGTAACTCCCGTAATTCTTAGAATTTCGAACCAAAAAATGCAAATACCCCCAACTTGTAATTATGTGTCCGTATGCCAAGTTTAATCATGATAGACCGATTTACCAAGAAGTTATAGCCATAAATATATTTGCTGCTGCAGCGCTGCTCAAGCGCTGCCCGCGGCTGTTGTTGATGTTGCTGTTGGATTGACTGCGAACATGCTTACACAGACACGAATATACGGGCATAAACATACATACACTCACATAGACGCAATTGCTTTGTATATGTGCAATAATAAACCCTTTACGTGAGTACGAATACTAAAAGAGGTAAAATCGATCAAAACATTTTTGTATACCCTGTACCCGTAGGATAAAAAGGGTATATTAGGTTTGTGCAAAGTATGTAACATGCAGAAGGAAGCATCTCCGACCCCATAAAGTACATATATTCTGAATCAGCATGACGAGAGATCGATCTAGACATGTCCGTCCGGCCGTCTGTCCGTATGGATGAACGCAAGGATCTCAGAAACTATAAAAGCTAGAATAACCAAAGTTGGTAGCCAGATTCTCCTAGGTCCGAGAAAGGACGAGTTTATTTTATTTTTTGGAATTTTCCCCCCTTCCCACGCCACAGTATTTCGTCAATACCGTTTACATTTCAAAAGCTACCCTAACCAAACTTTGCACACATAATTTCAATATGATTATCTACTTTTGTTTTAAATTTTATTTAAAGCACTTAGTTCTAAGAAAAGTTATTAGAGAAACAAATTTTCTTCGGTACTATGCCCACAAGCTGCAGCATCAAGTTCACTCTTCTTTTTCCTTTTGATTCTGCTGGGTACAGGATATTTCACTGTCTGGCTTGCTCGACTGTAGCGTTCTCTCTTGTTTTAATTCTTAATCTTACTTTTTTTAAATTCTATAATTATTCTAAGCATATGTACAGAGTATTTAAAAGTCGGGACACCCAACTTTAGATTTTTTACTTGTTTTTTTTTTAATAAATGTTTTCCTAAATTTTCCTTTTTTGTGGAGAGTGCAGGCTATTTTACTCTCGGGCTAGCTCGACTGTAGTACCAATTTTGGTTTATGTACGCTCAGCCTTTTCCGAAATCCAGGCATTCATACAGAGTAACGGACGACGGACATGTCTAGATCGATTTCTCTGGTCTCTGAGATCCTTGCGCTCATCCAGACGGACGGATGAGGCCTTACCCAATCTTATGCCCCGCAAAGTAAACATGACGTTATGACCAGAAAAGCGAAAGACGAATCATTCGACACAAATCTCCTTGTTCTAAATGGTAGGACTGAAAGTGATTCCAAGGGAGCGTTCATGTTTATAGGAGGGCAGGGCAAATCCACAATTGACTACTGCATGGTAGGCGGAGCTTGCCACAGACTTGTCTCGGATACAGCAATAGACTACGATATGCTGCCTGACCACCTACGAATTGCAGTATCCGTTTCTTTTGAGACTGCAAGCGTAGAAAGTGAAACCATCTAGTAGTTGCTGCACTGAAACACTTAGATCCAAATACGTGTCGCGCCTACAGAGAAACGTAAAGCATCTACAAAAATTTCAAGGTCAACATGAAAGTCTAATATATGCCATCGCAAAGGCACTTAAAAATGCAGCCGATGGCTTGCAAAAGCCGTGCAACATAAGTCTCGACAAGCCTTGGGTCGACGACGAATGTGCGGATGCCAGAAATCTGTCTTTCCGCCTGAGACAAATCGCTCGCTGTATTGATAACGCATCTGAGTGGTCAAACTATAGAGTTGCAAATTAAAATTTTATGCAGTGCTGCAATAGGCAAAAGGCAATATAATACTAGCCTAGAAATGCAGTAAATACTATAAAAAGAGAAAATCTATTTGGGCACTAGTTAAAAGACTAAAGACTAAGACATTGGGCCAGACTGCCGATTTTTTGGCATGAATTCAAAAATTTCATGGAAACAAATTCTTATTTTGATATTACTTTCTTAAAACGCATATCCTAATTACAACAAAAACATAAATATTTTTGATCTAAAATCTGATCTAAAATTTGGTGTCCGTAGGTCCTATAATCTCCGAGATATAGGCGATTATACGAATGGAAAATCGGGAAAACCCCCATCAGGGGGGAAGTGGGGAAAAAACAAATATACACAAATATATGTTATACAGAGTATAACAAGATAGAACGCTACTTCGAGCAAGCTGTAAAATACCCTGTACGCTCCACAAAAAAGGAAAATTAAAGAAAAAAAATGATTTAAAACAAGAAAGGAATGCTAAAGTCGATCACGCTCAACTGTTAAATACCCTGTACCACCCCACAAAAAAAAAAAAACATTTATTGAAATGTTGTGCATCGGGAACAATGAGCTTGCCCTTTCTCGCGCTTAGAAGAATGTGAATACCAAATATGGTTATTCTAGCTCTTATACCTTCTGAGAGCCCTGCGTTTATACAGACGGACAGACAGACGGACGGACGGCCAGACGGAAATAGTTATATCGACTCGTCTTGTTACCTCGATCAAGAATATATATACCTTGGGGGGTCTGCCACGCCTCCTTCTGTGTGTTACATGCACACTCGCACAAAAATAATATACCCTTTTACCCTTTGGGTACCGGGAACAAAAATGTATTAATGAAAACCCTAATGCCAAATGTAATTATCACAGTGTTGCGACGCGAATAAGTATATGACATCTCATCAACGCGACGCAAATAGGCACACGAGTTTTAGGTGCATTGACATTGGCCAGCTAACATAAGCAATAACAATAAGTAAGAATAAGACACATATTATTCTGCTACTCCAGCATAAGACCAACAATCAGATATAGGTCATAGTTCCGTGGGGTCAACCTACATTCGATTAAGAAGTGATTGGGAAACCGCCAATACATAGAAACGGTAAATGTAATTAGTCATAAGCTAGTTGTAAGCATGGCTATATTGTATGCAAATTATCAACGAACGGCCTGCTACTTTGGGCCAATACGGGAAACGCTGATCTTTTATCACGCCAACTACCACGTTGAACTACATGCTCCCAAGGATTGCCAGCCGGTATCCTTGGTCACTGCAAGCACTCACCATCCGGTTCAGGATTCTGGTGCACCTCGCTATTAAGTACGAAACTAAACCAAACGTCCTGCGTCGTTTCACTCAAGCGCATCCAGGACAACCGGTGTTACTCGCACCTACTGGACCACGAGGGTCCACTGAAGCGGCAGAGCCACATGTGCCTTTAATTAAACGGACCACGAGTGTCCACCCAAACATCAAACCGAAACACTGGGATCCCGCCTTGATCAACAGTAGGACCACAAGCGTCCTTTAACTTAAACTCGTCAGGACCACGATCGTCCTGCCGATTCGCATTACCGCTCGTGTGCGAATAAGCACAAAGAAAAAAATTACTTTTGAAAATGTTAAATAGTTTTTAATTAACTAACAATTCCTGCCCTGTCAATGCAAGGCGAATGAACATACATATGTACATATGTACATGTATAGTTACATTCACATGTTAGTGTCTCACATTTTGCTTTGGATATTTCAATCGTTTGCAACTACACGAGCAGCTGCTTGTATGTGTGTGCGTGTGTATGTATACTAAGTTGTCCGCAACTGTTTGATATGCATTTTATGTTGTTTGTTCTTCCTGTATTTGTAAAGCGAAACCCGTATTTCTATATTTTGAAAATCCTTGAATGCAAATTTGTAGATATATTAAAAAAAAAGTTAAAAGTTAAAAAATATTAAAACATCCACCCACTCCCGCACTATTTGTGTTTCTTTTTATAACTTACTAGCAGGTCTTGCCCGTCGTTGCTGGGCTAAATAAAATGTACTTATAATTATAAGTTTATTTACTATATGATATTCTTCTTTCGACGCTTTCTAAAGTTTTTTAAAGAGTTCATTTTGCAAATATGGTTATACGTACATACATACATATGTACATATGTATCTTTGTTACGCACCGGGCGGAATGCCAGTCCTAACTTAACTGTGTGCTTCCTCAGCATGTTGTAAGGTCGAGTTATCCCCGAAAAGTCCGACGCGGGACATTTAATTTTGATTTATAAATCGGGACGTCCGGCAAAAATTGGAGCGTTCGGCAACGCTGATATGTACATACATTTAAATTTTTAATGCAGGCGTTATCCGCCTATATACATACATGCATACAAGTACATACATATATAAGCATGTATTAAATTTTATAATTCAACACTAATTTGTGTCTTCAATTCCAAATACGATTGTTGTGAATGTAAAAGGTGTGTCTCTGCTTTTGTAAACCGCATGAATACACTCACAAAATAGGCTTAACGGTAAGTGACTCTTAGATTTGTTCAGAATACATTTGTAGCGATGTTAGTCGCTGTAAATATGCGATCAGCTGAGATGCTAGAGATGGGCATGTGTCGGATACTCTATGTGCTAGAGCATCAAAACTATCGATAGTTGAATCCGTCGATACAATCAATAATTCCATCGAAGTTTGAATGCAATTAACAGAAAATTTAAATAGTAACATCTTAAACTTTATTGAGATCAATTAGAACAAATCATATACAAACATACATATGTACATCTGCCCGCAACGCGAAGCAGAATATGCGTAGGTCCGCTTTCGGTTTCTGCTTTACTATCGCTCACGCTGTCGTTGTCTAGCGACGGTAACTGTAAACTTTTGGCATTTTGCCTTTGAAGTTAACAGACGTAAATGATCAAAACGAAAAAAGAAGCGCGAGCCAATGATTTTCAGTTGTTGTAGTTTTTTGTTTTAAAAATTTGATTTAAAACCATAGAACATTATTTATTACAATCAAACAACAGTGATCGATTGTCCAATGTTTACATACATACATACGAATGTACATACATGCTATATATGTACGTACACAGGCATACATACATACATATGTGTGTACATATGCATGCATGTTTCTCTTTACTTTTTCATACATAGACACGAACTGTTGCTTGGTCTGTGTGTGAGTGATGATGTCCCTAACTATTTGATATTTGCGTTCTTTGTAATTTGTTGTTGCTGAATAAAGTTACTAATGAAAACCCTAATGCCAAATGTACTAAACAAAGAAAAAACAACTTTTAAAAATGTTAAAAAATTTTTATTAATTAACATTTCTTGCTCTGTCAGTGCAAGACGAATGAACATACATACATACATAGATGTGTACATATGCATGTGTGTACATTCACATATTAGTGTCTCACATTTTCCTTCGGCTATTTCAATCGTTTGCACGTAACTACACGAACAGCTGTTTGTGTGTGTGTGTGTGTGTGTGTATGTATACTTAGTTGTCCCCAACTGTTTGATATTTTGTATTGTTTGTTCTGCCTGCATTTGTAAAATGCATATTTTGAAAATCCTTGAACGTTGTAGATTTAGTTACGAAGATTACATTACCCAAATTCTAAATCGATCGGACTAAATTTATAACACAAACTTTTCATTTGAAATAGTGAATATATATTAAAACCCCAATAAATCAAGCTCCACCACAAATTTCGAAAATCCGAGTATGCATTTTTTTTGTATTCTTTTATAGATTATAAAAATCAAATTTAAAGTTGATTGGTGGAAAACTGAAGATTTTTCAAACAAACTTTGGAGCTCGTTTTCCCCCCTTTGGAGCTCGAATTTTCTAAAATCCTTCCAAAATCTTATTGCCAGCCTACACTATGAAAGGATACTTGAGTCCAAATTTCAGCTTCCTAGCTTTTACCGTTTGGGCTGTGCGTTGATCACCAATCAGTCAGTCAGGACAAACTGTTTTATATATACAAGTATAGAAGTAATTCTTGAAATTCAGTCTTCGGCTATCACTCAATCGGTGCAGACGTTTAATACAGCTACTCCGCTTATCTTTCTTAAAACTCTTACACGCTTTTGACTTTACTCGGTTTCTGTCTTCTTTCCCTCTGTGCTTCACTGCGAACTCGGTGCAAAACCTCGTGTTCTTAATAGATAGTGATAATATGCCCCCAGGGCAAGCTAGCCTGGGGGACAATCGGTTCGCTATGCTAGCCGACCCCTCTCAAAACAAGAAAATTAAGTCGTTCCACAAACCCTTAGTGTCATACCCCGGTCTTCCCGTGCTCCAACTACCTAATCCAAAATACGTTGTTGTCTCTGCTGCCGACGCGGCAAAGCCTCTCAACGAATACTCTTGCTTTGCGGTCCACCATGCCATACAACTAATCAGCAAAGACACAATAAAGATCACCAGTCTTAGAGACGGCCGAATCCTAATCCTCACTAAAGACTCAACAGCTGCCAATAAATTTTTATCAACTACTGAACTAGTAGGAATATGCAAAATCAAATGCAGCCTTCACGAAACATTAAACACTACCAAAGGCACGGTCTATGCCCCATGTCTTATCAATGTTCCCGAAAAGGAAATTGTAAGTGAACTGAAGTCTCAGGGAGTCTCAAGTGTTTATAAATTTACCAAAATCGTCGATGGAAAACCAAAACCCACAGGAGTGGTTCTGATGACATTTAATTTATACCATCTCCCAGAATCCATGGATATTACCTGGCACAAAACAAAAGTTAGACCATATACCCCCAACCCCATGAGATGCAAGAATTGCCAACTCTTTGGGCACACCACCAAGAGGTGCTCCAAACCAGCTATATGCGTTGATTGTAGCCTCCCGCAACACGAAAATGGATGTACCCGTACCCAATGCGCCAACTGCAACGAAGAACACCCCGCTTCAAGTAACAAATGCCCAAAATTTATTCAACAAAAAGAAATACTAAAAATACAATGCCAAACTAAATGCACCTATAAAGAAGCTGCACAAAAAGTAACCGCGTTAAGCCGCCCACAGGTCAAATCCACTACACTCTCCTATGCTGATGTCACCAACGAGTCTACCCACCTACCAAGGCAAATACTAGAAAAGCAAGCAAGTAATGAGACACTTATCTCCACGCAGACTGTAACAAAATCTACAAACACAAATCATCAAAACACCACAACGGTAAAACAAAATATCAAAAACAACAACCAAAAATGTTACTTAAAAAAACCAAACGACACTCCAAACGCTGCTAGCGTAGTAACCAATAAAAAACACAAAACAGATTTAGATAACATAGAATCTACTAATATACCAACATATTCTCTCCGTTCACCCGACCTAAACATCCCCTCCCAATACATGGACAACCACTCTCTCCCCTCCCACTCCAGTGTTCTCTCTTCGACTGATATGATAATCAGCGAAGACGACGATACCTCCGAATAACATAAGCTTACATGTAATCCCCTCTTCTCGACTAGCGGGGCATGCCGTTCGAAATGATTTCGTCATCGTACTGTGCATGTATCGCTTGCCCGGAGAGGAACAAATTTCGCTTTCTCTCTTCTCTCGCACCTGCAATCCAAACTAAGCTAAACATAAACAAAACCAATCTTCTAAACGCAATGACACTTTCAATCCTGCAATGGAATATTAATGGCTTACTAAACAATTTATTAGATTTTCAGGTGCTTACAAAAGAACAAAACCCAGATTTAATAGCTGTGCGAGAAACCCATTTAATTCGGAATTCCGTCGCATTCACCTCAAATGCTTATACCCACTATTTTCACAACTTACCCAACATCTATACTTGTAAGCAAGGCATCGCCCTACTGATTAAAAAAGACCTGCCGCATAAAATTATTCGCATAGAATCCAACATTTCTGCTCTGGGAATAGAAATAAATACCTTTAAAAAACTAAGCATTGTTAATATTTACATTCCACCAGAACAAGAACTCAGTCCAAATGAACTAAACCTCATTCTAAACACTTTTTCTCCGCCTGTTGTTATTGTGGGTGATTTCAACGCTTGGAGTCCTCTTTGGGGATCCCCTCGCGTCAATCCTAGAGGTAAAATTATTGAAAATATTCTGTTAGAATCCAACTTATGTTGCATAAATGACGGCCAACCAACACACTTTTCTACACATAAAACTTTTTCTCATGTGGATTTATCAATTTGCTCTCCTGACCTACTTCCATTCGTATCTTGCTTCACATTGAATGATCTTCATGGGAGCGACCACTTTCCCTTAATAACTACATTTACCACTGGGCAAATTCAAAAAAGACCCCTCGGGAGCAAATTCCTAACCGACAAAGCCCACTGGTCTAGGTTCCAATCTTTCCTTGTATCTCAAACAGACAACTACACACCTAGTCCAAACATTAACAAGGAAACAGCACGAATTCATAAAATGATCCGTACAGCAGCACATTATTTTATCCCACAATCCAAACCTTCATACCCAAAAAAAGTTTGTACATGGTGGAACAGTGAACTTTATCGGCTAAGGTCGATTAAACAAAGAGCTTGGCACACCTACAAATACCACCAAACACCCGAAAATCTCATTGGCTACAAAAAGGCTCAAGCAACTTTCAGCAAAGCCGCCAGCTTCAAAAACATAACTGAAAGCATCCACCCGTCATCACCTCCTAAGCAGATATGGACACACATAAAAAAATTCTGCGGTACTTTTACAAAGCCAAACATCAACCACATATCCAGCCGAAACGGCCCTATTTATGACCAAGTGGAAATTGCCAACTCGTTCGCGGTATTTTGGTCCAATTATTCCCATAATAACAACTTCCATTCCCGTTTCATTGTTACCAAAAAAAAACACTCTAAATTCAATATACACCAAACTTGCCAACATGATCGAGACAAATATATCTAAACTCGAGTTTGAATGCGCAATGGCGACTGTCAAAGGGAAATCCCCTGGCAAAGATAAAATTTCGTATCCTATGCTAAAAAATCTCCCTGAAAGTTTTAGGCTTTTAGTTCTTAGGTTGTACAACAACATTTTCAATCAAGGTAACTTTCCTCAATGCTGGAAGTATGCGGCAATAATTCCAATACTTAAGCCTAACAAGTGCCCTACAGAACTCAACAGCTATCGTCCAATATCTCTCCTACCTTGCTTAGGAAAAATTTTCGAAAAAATCATCGCAAAACGCATAATGTGGTATGCTACCAGTAAGCGAGCCCTTAGTGAGCTTCAATTCGGTTTTAAGAAACACCATAGTACCCTTGATGCCCTCCTGATTTTCGAACACTTTTCAACTACAGCAATAGCCTCACGTAACCATGTTTCAGTCCTCAGTCTTGATTTCGAGAAGGCTTTTGACAGAATAGGTATACACATGGTCTTAAACCAACTATCAAAAATGAAAATTGGAACCAAAATGTTCAATATCGTAAAGTCATTTTTAACAAATCGTAAGTTCTCCGTCCGCATTCACAACTCCTACTCAAATATATTCCCCTTACACAACGGGATCCCCCAGGGCTCCCCACTGTCGGTAACCCTATTTATATTAGCTTTTGACGAGATCTCTGGTATCCTTAATCGCTTCAATCACATGGAACACATTATATTTGCAGACGATGTTCTGATTTTTACAAAACTTAAGAATATAAGGACTGTAAATGCTATGTTTAAGCACATTCTAGAAGTAATAAATACTTGGTCTCAAACCTCGGGAGCCTGCCTGTCCCTTGATAAATGTAAAATGCTACATATATGCAAAAAACACAATTGTCAACCCCTAGAAATTAATTTAAATAATACTACTATTCATTATGTTAATTATCTAAGAATACTAGGCTTAATATTTGACAATAAACTTAATTTTAAGGAGCATTGTAACTATATTAGGAAAAGCCTAGCTGCCAGATTAAACATAATTAAATATCTAACCACTCAAAGATCTCACACACACAGAAACACTATGATCAATGTCATTCAGGCACTTATGCTCTCAAAAATAGACTATGGGCTATTTATCTACGGGCACACTTGCAAAACCAATTTAAGGAACATAGGCCCCCCTTACCACACTGCAGTAAAACGGAGCATCCGCGCTTTCCCGACCTCTTCAACCCACATGGTGCTAACAGAGGCGGGTCTCCCTACCTTGGAGGAAAGAGTTTCTGAAGCAACTCTTAGACTCATCCCAAGACTAACTCTCAACGCCAATAAGCATGTCATACACATCGTCAAAACAGCACTTAAGAGGAAAAGGCAGCTTAAAAAGCTCTCCTCTATATTCAAATGTATCCAACAAGCTAAGGAATTGGGGTTTCATATAACCCCTACACTTATCCAATCAAGTAGAATTCCTCCCTGGTACATCAATACAAAGGCATTTATTTCGGACCTCGAAATTTATAACAAAAACAACACCAATCCCCACCATCTACGTGTTTTATTCAATGAAGCGGTTAAAGATGAGAAAAATGCAACATTCCTGTATACAGACGGCTCAAAAACATCTACCAATACGGCTTATGCTGTGGTAAACAATAAGAACGAAGTTCTGGATTCTGGCTGTATAAGCAGCAATTGTTCCATATACACAGCTGAAGCCTACGCAATACTCCTTGCTGTAAAATACGCTTCTACCAAAAAACGTCCACATGTAATATGCACTGATAGCAAATCCTCTATATCAGCAATAAAAAATCCTAATAATACACACATAATTATATCCCAAATCCGAGATGCTCTCGCCCAAACAGAAAACATTAAACTTATGTGGATCCCAAGTCACGTGGGTATTCCAGGAAACGAATTTGCTGACAAAATCGCTAAACTAGCTACTTTGGATGCATCACCACCGACAAAGATAGCAGAAAAAGCCGACCTTTTACGTCTCATCTCCAACCACATAAATTTAAAACACTTGTCCAATTGGACAAATGTCACTCACCACTACAAAAAATACAACCAAACGGGATTATACACTTCATACCCACCTGAAGCCAAAACTACGCCAATGCGAGCTTTTACCCGACTTCGTCTCGGACACACTGCTCTCACTCATAGTCATCTACTCCAAAAACAGGATCCTCCAATCTGCAAATTCTGCAACACCTACACCATCACTGCACAACACATCATTACTAACTGTCCAAACCTGACACCCTTCAGATCCCAAATGAACATTACACCAGAAACCGCTCTAAGATCACCAACAATAGACAACATACAATCAATAACAGAATTCCTCACAAATATTGGCATTTATTCCGAAATATGATAAAAATCATACATACGCGAGCTGAAAGCCCTGGCAGCTAGTGCTAAAAAAATATAAATAGGTTAAGAATTAATTGTTAACCTTCTCTTTTATAAATAAATAAAAAAAAAATAAAAAATTCTTGAAATTTCGAAATCAATTTCGGTAGTTACACCCAGTTAGTACATATGTGTCCGTATGATAGGTCAATTATGAAGAAAGTTAGAGCCATAAATATAATCTCCGCCGAAGCTCTTGCCGCATCTCTGCCTGCCGCTGTTGTTTTTGCTGCTTTGATTTTTTTCTTTACTGCATGCAAGCACGCATACACATGATTCTGATGTAAATGTATGCTGTTGAAATTTTACATAAACACTTATGTGCGTATGCATGTGTTGAATATTTTATTATACTCTGTACATGAAATGTACAAGAGTATATTAGGTTTGCGGGAGCTGAAAAATGTAACAGGCAGAAGGAGGCGTGGCAGACCCCACAAAGTATATATATTCTTGATCAGCACGACGAGACGAGTCGATCTAGCCCTGTCTGTCTGTCTGTCCGTCTGTCCGTCCGTATGAACACCTGGATCTCAGAGACTATAAGAGATAGAGACACCAAATTTTGCACAAATATGCGTTATGTGTGTATTCTATACGAGTTTGTTTTATTTTTTTGATTTTCCCCCCCACTTCCCCCCTATGGGGGTTTTCCCGATTTTCCATTCGTATAATCGCCTATATCTCGGAGACTATAAGACCTAGGAACACCAAATTTTAGTCCCAGATGCCTTATGTGAATACGCAGAAAATGTATATTTTGGAATTCCCCTCCCTCCCCCCTCTACCCCGCAAATCGTAACTCCCGTAATTCTTGGAATTTCGAACTAAAATTTTGGAAATACCCCCAGTTGGTTATTATGTGTCCGTATGCCAAATTTCATTATGATAGACCGATTTAACAAGAAGTTATAGCCATAAATATATTTGCTGATGCAGCGCTGCTGCAGCGCTGCTCAAGCGCTGCCCGCGGCTGTTGTTGATGTTGCTGTTTGGTTGACTGCGAAAATGCTTACACAGACATGAATTGATGCGCATAGGCATACATACACTCACACAGACGCAATTGCTATGTAAATGTGCAATTATACGTGAGTTCGAATACCGAGAGAGGTAAAATCGATCACATTTTATTTTTATTTTCTTAATTTTTTTATTTTCTATAATTATTGTAAACATATGTACAGAGTATTTCAAAGTCGGGACACCCGACTTTAGCTTTTTTACTTGTTTTTATTTCATTTAATTAATTAATGTAATTAATTAAATGTTTATACTCTGTACATGAAATGTACAAGAGTATATTAGGTTTGCGGGAGCTGAAAAATGTAACAGGCAGAAGGAGGCGTGGCAGACCCCACAAAGTATATATATTCTTGATCAGCATGACGAGACGAGTCGATCTAGCCCTGTCTGTCTGTCTGTCCGTCTGTCAGTCTGTCCGTCTGTCCGTCCGTATGAACACCTGGATCTCAGAGACTATAAGAGATAGAGACACCAAATTTTGCACAAAGATGCGTTATGTGTGTATTCTATACGAGTTTGTTTTATTTTTTTGATTTTCCCCCCCACTTCCCCCCTATGGGGGTTTTCCCGATTTTCCATTCGTATAATCGCCTATATCTCGGAGACTATAAGACCTAAGAACACCAAATTTTAGTCCCAGATGCCTTATGTGAATACGCAGAAAATGTATATTTTGGAATTTTCCTCCCTCCCCCCTCTACCCCGCAAATCGTAACTCCCGTAATTCTTGGAATTTCGAACTAAAATTTTGCAAATACCCCCAGTTAGTTATTATGTGTCCGTATGCCAAGTTTCACTATGATAGACCGATTTAACAAGAAGTTATAGCCATAAATATATTTGCTGCTGCAGCGCTGCTCAAGCGCTGCCCGCGGCTGTTGTTGATGTTGCTGTTTGGTTGACTGCGAAAATGCTTGCACAGACACGAATAGATGCGCATAGGCATACATACACTCACACAGACGCAATTGCTATGTAAATGTGCAATTATAAACCCTTTACGTGAGTTCGAATACCGAGAGAGGTAAAATCGATCAAATTTTTTTTTTATTTTCCTAATTTTTTTTATTTTCTATAATTATTGTAAACATATGTACAGAGTATTTCAAAGTCGGGACACCCGACTTTAACTTTTTTACTTGTTTTAATTAATAAATACATATATTTTTTTGGGGGGTGGAACAGGGTATTTAAGAGTTGAGGTCGCTCGACTTTACCATTTCTTTCTTGTTCTGACAGAGTTGCCTGCTGAAATCCTTATATCGGTGCCAAGAATATACAAGGTGCGTTCGAAAGTAAACAGGACTTTTTGAATCTAATGTAATTAATTAAATGTTTATACTCTGTACATGAAATGTACAAGAGTATATTAGGTTTGCGGGAGCTGAAAAATGTAACAGGCAGAAGGAGGCGTGGCAGACCCCACAAAGTATATATATTCTTGATCAGCATGACGAGACGAGTCGATCTAGCCCTGTCTGTCTGTCTGTCCGTCTGTCAGTCTGTCCGTCTGTCCGTCCGTATGAACACCTGGATCTCAGAGACTATAAGAGATAGAGACACCAAATTTTGCACAAAGATGCGTTATGTGTGTATTCTATACGAGTTTGTTTTATTTTTTTGATTTTCCCCCCCACTTCCCCCCTATGGGGGTTTTCCCGATTTTCCATTCGTATAATCGCCTATATCTCGGAGACTATAAGACCTAAGAACACCAAATTTTAGTCCCAGATGCCTTATGTGAATACGCAGAAAATGTATATTTTGGAATTTTCCTCCCTCCCCCCTCTACCCCGCAAATCGTAACTCCCGTAATTCTTGGAATTTCGAACTAAAATTTTGCAAATACCCCCAGTTAGTTATTATGTGTCCGTATGCCAAGTTTCACTATGATAGACCGATTTAACAAGAAGTTATAGCCATAAATATATTTGCTGCTGCAGCGCTGCTCAAGCGCTGCCCGCGGCTGTTGTTGATGTTGCTGTTTGGTTGACTGCGAAAATGCTTGCACAGACACGAATAGATGCGCATAGGCATACATACACTCACACAGACGCAATTGCTATGTAAATGTGCAATTATAAACCCTTTACGTGAGTTCGAATACCGAGAGAGGTAAAATCGATCAAATTTTTTTTTTATTTTCCTAATTTTTTTTATTTTCTATAATTATTGTAAACATATGTACAGAGTATTTCAAAGTCGGGACACCCGACTTTAACTTTTTTACTTGTTTTAATTAATAAATACATATATTTTTTTGGGGGGTGGAACAGGGTATTTAAGAGTTGAGGTCGCTCGACTTTACCATTTCTTTCTTGTTCTGACAGAGTTGCCTGCTGAAATCCTTATATCGGTGCCAAGAATATACAAGGTGCGTTCGAAAGTAAACAGGACTTTTTGAATCTAGCGCCCCCTAGTGGCGCTATCTATATGCCGACTGGTACATTAAAATCTGCTATCTTTATCGATTGTCCAGTAAGAATTTCATGACATTTCATCAATTGGAAGTGAAGTTATTGCGTTTTAAGTGTCAGTATGTTTGTGTTATCGGTGCGAAAATGAGCTTCGAACAAAGAGCCAACATTCAATTTTGTTTTAAAATTGGTAAAACTTTTATCGAAACGTTTCAATTGATGGAACAAGTTTATGGCGATGATTGCCTATTCCTTATCAGAGTGCACGAGTGGTTTCAACGTTTGCAAAGTGGTCGTGAGGACATAAATGACGATCAACAAGTGGGCCAATCAAAATTCGTGATCACCGAAAATTCCATCGAAACTGTGCGTGAATTCATCAAAAATCAGCCGAAATCATCATTAAAATTGATGGAAATGGAATTGAACATCTCCAAAACATCGATTTATCGCATTTTGACCGAACATTTGGGCTTACGAAAGGTGTGTGCACGGTTTGTTCCGCACAAATTGACTGACGACCAAAAATTGCTCAGAATCGATTGACGCTTGACCAAAAATCACATTTTAACCATTATCCACTCGCCGTATTCATCTGATATGGCACCGTGCGACTTCTACCTTTTCGGAAAAATGCAATTGCCCATAAAAGGAAAGCGTTATGCAGACGTAGAGGCCATTCAAAACGGTTGCACCGGCATACTGGCGGGCATACCGGCCAACGAGCTAAAACACTCGTTCGACATGCTTTTGGAGCGTGCAAAAAGCTGTATTGAAGCAGAAGGAGACTATTTTGAATAAAATATAAAATAAAATTGATTTTGCCGAAAAAACCATTTGTTCTGTTTTTTTTAAGTCCTGTTTACCTTGGAACGCACCTTGTACTTTATAGATTCAACTCTGCCATGCCACACGTTGTAAAGACCCCGGAGATGTGGAACCCATTAGTATTCGTAGATGGGTCATAAGCTAACATTTTTGGATCTGGCGATACGTCCTACGTAGGGAGGACGCATGATTCTGAGTTTCAAGAAGAAATCCTTAACGCAACTGCTGCAGATAACGGTAGATGTGCCATGGCTTGGCCTGTATGTCGGCTACTGGTACAGAAAAGTTAGCTTTTACTGAGGGGTATGATAAATGAACGTAATTTCCTTCAGATTATAACGAGAATATCTTGAAAGTGCCAAAAATGTGGACTTACAGTCGAACTTTCGGATTTATCAAACTAATTGACCAAAAAGTAGTATAATCCGATCCAAGAGACTGTGAAACCGGCCCCAATTTGTTTCTTCGCTGGCGATGTTGTCAGACATTAATATTAGTACAATTTTATGGGGCTTCATACATAAAGACAGACGGACGGACATATCTAATTCGATTTCCCTTGTCATGCTGATCAAGAATATATACACTTTATGGGGTCGGGGATACTTCCTTCTGCCTGTTATATACTTTCCACTAACCTAATATACCCTTTTTACGCCATGGGTACAGGGTATAAAAACGACCACAACGATGCGTTAAGAACTGAATAGCCGAATATTATATTAGAAGTGACTCAAAAGTTGGTGATATTGATGCAAAAATGCATTAGAGTCGTTGTAGACTATAAGGACTTTTATTTAAAATATAATAAAAGGAAAAACCTATTGTAAATACGAAAAACTAAAAAACTACCTGCAAAAAAAAATAAGCTGTGGCATAAAAATATGCAGTATTTTTTGGTTTTTAATGTTTAAAGTATTAAATTGTCATTTATTGTTTTATAATAGTTTCGTTGTTACAGACGTCCATATAAATAAATAAATAAATATGTACTGCATAAAATGAGTGAGCCACTGTACTTCCACGCGGAGATATGTCGATTTTAGTTCGGTGGAGATATGTCCTTTTCCAGCATCATATCTCCACGCTGAGATATGTATGATTGCATTGTTTGATATTATTGCAACAAACCTACAAAATATCTGTAGAAGAGAATCAAATAAGTGTTCATCAATTATTTTTTGTATTTTCTAGTGGACACTATGGAAACACACACGGAAAATCAAATATTCTCACTTCAGGAGATTTAACGTCATTCATGTACCAAGTAGCTAAAGGAATGGATTTTCTAACATCACGCGGAGTAAGTACATATAACTGCGCATATGAACTCATGCGACGAGTGCTAATTTTCAAACAACAATTTTATTAAGACCGAAAAGGGATTCTCTTGACAAAACTAGTTTGCTTACAGAAATTCGTCAAAAGGAAAACAATTGTAGAAGACCATTGTTATATACATATAAAACTAGAAGGTCTTGCCCGTCTATGCTGGGCTCAGTATTTGTACTTACAACTATAAGTTTATTTACTATATGATATTTCTCTTCCGACACTCTCTAAAGTTCCTAAAGAGTTCATTTCCCACATAGCAAATTACTTTGGTACGATTCGAGAGCTAGGACATAAAGTACATAAAGGAGAGAATTTACTAAAAGTCTCCGAGATATAGGCGATTATACGAACGGCGCTACGGAAAAACGAAAAAACACAGTATAAAAATACTACGCAGTTTATCTTGTATTCTTTCTCAGATTAAATAAACCAAGCTTAAAGTTAATCGGATTTCTAATTTTCTAAAACCACTTCTTAGTGCTCACCCACACTTTGATAGGAAACTTGTGTCCAAATTTCTTCTTCTTATCGCTTACCATTTGGGCTGTGCGTTGCTGTACTTACATACACACCACACAGTTGAGCAAGCCCGACAGTGAAATACCCTGTACCCAGGTAAACTTCCTACAATTAGGTATATGCCTCGCTACCAGAAGGAAAAGGAAGAAGAAGAGGGAACTTAATGCTGCAGGTTGTGGGCGTAGTACCAAAGTGAAATTGTTTCGCTAATAACTTTTCTTAGAATTAACCGATTTAAATTAAATTTAAAACAAAAGTCCATAATTATAAAATTATGCAAAATGATGTGTGCACAATTTAGTTAATGTAGCTTTTGTAATGTTGACGGTTTTGACGAAATTCTGTAAAAAAATTAAATAAACTCGCTATTTTATATACATTCATATGTATATGTATGTACATACATTTTTTTTTTTTATTTCCTTTGTACTCCACTTGGGAGCTTAGGGCTACTACAAGGACATTTTTTTCCAATCTAAACACTCTAACTTCTAGCCGTCTGTCTGGCTGTGTCCCATGTGGTGTTGTTGTTTCTGGGAGAATTCCTGAAGGGTGCATCCGCCGCCAGGTTGTCGTCTTTTTTAGGTCTGCCGATCCCGTCTGCTTCCTTGGGGGTTCCAGCGCCATCCTTGACATCAGGACATCGAAGTAGTGGGAGTCCTTTTTGGATTCAGTTGTCTTGTAGTAGTTTCCATAATCATGTAGTTGTCAGTCGACCTGGTGATTGGCCAGATGCGACTTATCCCAGTGGTGGGGCTGTCACCTGTCGCCGCCGGGGAGATGCGTCTTGGGGGGTTTAACTATTGTGCAGTCCAGATAGCGTGGATGGATGTGTTTTTAGGTGGATAGATGACCACGACGTTGAAGGCTTGAGTTTAGGAGGGTTTTTCGAGAGGAGAAAATTTAGGTCATGCTCTCGCCATGAGTGGGGCTCGAACCCACGACCTCTTGTTTGGTGTGCGCATGCGCTATCCACTACGCCACCGATGTATGTACATACATACATACAAGTTAAGGTCACCCATATGATGGGTTACCTTTTAGTGTTATATTTATTTATTAAATTTCTTTGTTTTCATACTCTTTACTATTTTATTGTTTGTTGGTTTTAAGGTCATTATGTCTCATTTTGGAACCGATAGCCTACTTAGATTTACTTGAACTAGTTATGAATTCCTAGGTCGAAAATTTAAGTGTCCCTAGGTGTTCGCGTAAGAGGAGAGCGTACTGTCCGTCGGTCGTCGGCTGCCGACTTTGAATTCACCACACCGGCGACCGCCTAGCAGAGGCTTAGAATAAGTTTAGATTAGGCTTAGTTTTTAGTATTCGCACTAGACTGAAAGTGTGAAGTCAGCGCATTCGCGCCCCCAAATCGACTTAAGTGAATTTGTGAAGTTTTTAGTGAAACAATAAACAACACCAACACCAATCAACCGTCTTACGAATTTGGTACCGACCGGCGTCCACCCCCCTACATTTTCATTGGTCCTCCGAGCCGGATTTCATCTGCTGCACCTCCAACCATCATCCTCGTCTTGTGCTGCTTTGAAGTCCCCCCAGCTAGCATCGGTGGATTTAAGTGTTAAGTACCATCTGTAAATTATCCATTTACTATTGCTAAACCGCACTGTCCAAGCGCGTTCCGAAAAAAAAGCAATTTACAAGTGCAAGTGCCAGTGCAACCGAAAGAAAGGAAAAATTGTAGCGGCTTATATGTAGCTTATGTACATATCTTACTCAAGTATACATATGTACATATAGATATATAAGTCGCCATACTGTTTTTCCCGCCTTTGAGAGAGAGACTCCCACGAACTTCGAATTTCCAATTCAAACTCGGCCGTGTTGTAAGGTCCAAAGGTCTTAAGTGTCAAACGTGTATAAGCGAACATATTGTGTTGTGCCTCAAACCCAACTGTGCCAACATATGAGTGTTAATAAGTGCACAATTCACATAGGCATTTATTAATATTCAATTCCACACATAATTTGCCTATACACGCTTAAGTTAAGACACTACACACGGAGCGCCTAGTATTATTTATATTTCTCTCTTTCATTTATCCAACCCGCGCACTGCACTGGTACAATTTCCGCAAATAAACCAACTTATTTATTTACCTCCGCATTATTATATTGCATATAAGTTTTTTCCCAAATCTTTAGCAACATTATTATTCACACAGCAACATACATACATACATATATGTACATACATATTTTTTGGGCTTTTGTCGTTTGTGTTGTTTGCTAAACTTTCCAGCGCTTAAGATAAGCCGGCTCCTCGGCTCATCAATATTTTCACCACGCCTTCGCTCTTCGGCCGTTATTAGCGCTCTCTGGCGCTCACACCCACACACATACCCACACAAAAACGTCTCGCTGCAGCAGTGCATTGGCAGCGTCAGTTTGAGCGCAGCTGAAACAATAAGCGTGTAGACTGACCGCCAGCTGTTCCTCTTCGCAGCGTTTATGCATGCGCATACCCTATACGGACCGGGTGTTGCGATTTTTATGTATGCTCCTGCCCTTGCAATTTTTTTTTGAAAAAAAATATTTTTTCGTTTTTGTGAATTCCTCAACTAATTGCGTTCTGTGGCCCACATATACATATATTTGGACATCATCGTTGGATTTTTTTCGGCACTTGGGCAAAATTTATATTTTATTACATTTAATTTTGGGTCCAATACCAACCGTAGCGCCGCCCAACATAGTCAGTCCAAGTCCGTTTTTCAACGTTTACTATGCCAGCAGGGGATCAGGCTAAGGCTTCAGAGCAACAGAACATAGCCGATCCACCTTCCACGCCAGCGCTAGCTACTTTAAGCGTTCCATCCGCCTCAACATCAAGGGCCAGTCCCACTCAGCCGCTCGCATCAAGCGCGAATTCCAAGGCTTCTGTTTCCGAAGCCAAGACTGCTCCTACTGAGAAAAAAAGGACAAGGTCCGTATCTCAGGAGTCTAGATCGACCAGCCAAATGTCGCTCAATGCCTTCCTCCTCGTGAGCGACAGATTAAGCGCTTTCGAGGCTACGATGTCCGCCGCCTCAATATGCGAGTCATCCCTGTATATCCTCAATACCCGCCGAGACCAAGTCAAGTCGTTATGGGCACAAGTAGAACAGGAGTGTGATCAATGCACAAGATCACTAAGTGCGTTGGCCACTGAAGAGAGCAGGCATGATCTTGCAGTAGTCCTGAAGAAGTACGAGCACTGCTATCTGATTTATGAAAGGTGTGCCGCCAAGCTCAGCGAGAGCATTGACAGCCTTTCTGCCGCCAGTAAGCCACCTAGCCAGCCCTTGCTGTCACCTCATCTTGCGACCAGCAACAGAGGCTGCTCACTCCCTCCGGTCGACATTGAAGTTTTCAGTGGCGATCCTTTACGGTGGCCTACTTTCCGTGATTTGTTCACTGCGGTTTTTATTAGTAATCCGAGGCTCACTCCCATTGAGAAACTCTTCCATCTCAATGCCAAAACTGCTGGAGAAGCAAAATCCATTGTTGCTAAGTCCCCGCTCACACATGACGGCTTTGAGTCCGCTTGGGAGAATTTAAAAGAGCATTTTGAGAATAAAAGATTGTTGGTTAATAGCCAGCTCAAACTTTTGTTCGGCCTTTCCACAATCGGCCAAGAGTCTGGAGCAGCTGTCAAAGGCCTTCAAAGCACCATTCAAGGGTGTCTTACTGCTCTGGAACATTCCAAGGTAAAAACCGAAAACTGGGACCCTATTTTGTGTTTTTTCTGCGAGCGCAAGCTTCCCAAGGTCACCCGAGGCCTGTGGGAGCAATCCTTAAAAAGTAAAACGGAAATTCCAAAATGGGCGGATCTCAACACGTTTTTGGTTGAACGCTACCGTACCCTTGAGGCAATGGACGACGAGAGGTCGGCGTCCAGTTTTCAGGACCAAAGCCATTCCAAGCCTCAGAGAAGGGACGGGCCGCCTAAGAAACTCAATTCATTCGAGGCAAAGATTAGCGTGAAACCACCTCCATCCAACAAGGCCAAGCCACAGGCATGCAACATATGTTCCAAGGAGAACCATGCCATCCGAATGTGCCCTCGTTTTCTGGCAATGTCCATCACAGACCGGATTGCCTGCATCAAGCACAACAAACTGTGTCTAAATTGTTTTGCGAGAGGACATCAACTACGAGAGTGTAGTAGTGTGCACACCTGTTTTACGTGTAAGGGGCGACATCACACTCTACTTCATCGTGCCTCCCCTTCGTCTGTTGTGGCATCCAGTGTTCCTCCGGCTGCTCAGTCCTCCACTCCACAAATACAGTCCACATCCGATAGCGAAGCAAGGGTTCATACTTATTTTGTTGCCAGTTCCCAAAATGTCCTGCTGGGCACCGCCTTAGTTGACATTGGTCATTTGGGTACAAATTACACAGCGCGAGCCCTGGTCGATTCCGGATCAGAGGCTACATTTATTTCCGAGCGACTTTTTAATCGTCTACAGCTTCCATTCCAATCGGTGCAAGCCCAAGTTTCGGGCCTTAACCAAGCTGTATCCGCCCAAGCACACAAGCTCTGCCATTTTACGCTCGCATCGCCAACTAAACCAAGGTTGCACGTCGAGACCTCAGCCTTTGTAATTCCGCAATTGGCAGGAAATCTTCCCTCGTACACCATTCCTCAAGATCGCTTGAGGGACCTGCCAAATGCTCAGCTGGCTGACCCCATGTTCCACAGAAGCTCGCAGATTGACGTGCTGATTGGCGCTGATATCCTCCCATCCATTCTTTTAGGCGGCTTCCAGAAGAATATTTGTGGCACTCTCCTTGGGCAAGAATCGATTTTCGGCTGGATCCTAAGTGGTCCAGTGACCCAGAGCCCCGTGCAGTATCTCGCTTCGTTTTTCACTCACGTGGCGGTGAGCCATGACGGCACGTTAGAAAATCTTCTCACCAAATTTTGGGAGGTGGAGGATCTTCCAAGCAGAGTGATGAAGGAATCTGATGCCGTATGCGAACAAAATTTTGTCCGTACTACACGAAGAGAAGAGAGCGGCAGGTATGTGGTTACCTTACCATTCAAGGATCCTGATCACATTGACCTGGGGCACTCCCGATCCATTGCTCTGGCTCAATTCCTGAAAAACGAGTTTCGGTTGAAGAAGAACGTCTCTCAGAAAGAGCAGTATGACTCAGTGGTACAAGAATACCTCGATCTGGGTCATATGCGACAAGTCACTCCCGATACCGCATCCGCCAATTTCTATCTGCCTCACCATGCCGTGCTCAAGCCTGACAGTACTACTACCAAGGTTCGGGTAGTTTTCAACGGCTCAAACCCTTCTTCTAACGGCAAGAGCCTAAATGATGTCCTCCATTCAGGTCCGGTTTTACAATCCGATCTCACCATGCAAATTTTGAAATGGCGTTTTTTCAAGTATGTGTTTAGCTCCGACATCACGAAGATGTATCGCCAGATTCTTGTAGATCCCAAACACACGCCGTTTCAAAGAATTCTTTTCCGCAACCAAGATGGTGATCTTTGTGACTACGAATTGAGCACAGTCACCTTTGGTATAAATTGCGCCCCTTTTTTGGCCATTCGAGTCTTACAGCAACTTGCCAAAGACATCCACACACAATATCCGCTAGCGAGCCAAGTGATCTCCAACTTTATGTACGTGGATGACGTACTAGCGGGGGCACATACAATCCACAGCGCGGTGGCGATCATTAATGAGCTGCGGGAAGCTCTGGGCACCGCTGGCTTTCCTTTAAGAAAGTGGACGTCTAACAATCGGGAGTTGCTACGAGATGTGCCTCGTGAGCACATGCTGTGCGTTGATTTTCTGGATCTCGAAGATGCCAGCACAGCAAAAACCTTAGGAGTCCGTTGGAAAGCCACAACAGATGAATTCTTCTTTATAGTTCCCAAGGTTGAACTACAATCCTCCTATACAAAGCGCGAGGTCCTTTCTCATGTCGCTAAGCTGTTCGATCCAGCGGGCTGGCTGGCTCCCTTTATCCTGCGCTCGAAGATGTTCATGCAAGAGCTTTGGCTGAGCGAGATCGGGTGGGATGACCCGTTGCCTCCTCGGTTGCATCGTCAATGGAACGAGCTCCTGCAAGAGTACCCTCAAATTAACCACATCCGCGTACCGAGATGGCTTAATTATGAACCGCAAGCATCCTTCCAGTTCCATGGTTTCTGTGACACCTCCCAACGCGCGTATGGAGCCGCGCTTTACGTCCGGGTTCAATTCGGCAACGATGTGCGAGTGCATCTCCCCACAGCCAAGACGAGAGTGGCTCCGGTTAAGACCGTGTCCTTGCCACGGCTGGAACTGTGCGGTGCTGTCCTTTTGGCTGATATGGCTGCAGCCGTCCTGCCGAATCTCCCCCTTAGCAGCTACGACACTTTCTTTTTGACGGATTCGACGATTGTGCTGGCCTGGCTCAGCAAGCCAGCTTGCACTTGGACGACCTTCGTCGCCAATCGGATTGCAAGGATTGCTTCCGCCGCAGAGAAGTGGTCACACGTGCGATCCGAGCACAATCCGGCGGATTTGGCAGGCCGCGGTACGTCTCCGCAGGACTTGTGGTCAAATACCTTATGGTGGCATGGCCCTGATTGGCTCAAACACCCTCATGCAGAATGGTCTCGTTTGGGTCTCCCGATGCTTGACACCGACATGGAGAAGCGCACCATTAGAAGCCATTTTGCGGAAGTGCCAGCAGCTGCAGACTTCCTCGAACGTTTTTCTGACTTCGGCAGAGCTCTTCGGGTCACAGCGTACGTTCTTCTTTTGAGCCCACGATGCCGGAAGGCACGTCCCCAACGGCCCAGCGAGCTTAGCAGCACTGAGCTGGTCGAAGCTCAACGGGCCCTCATCATATGCACTCAGCGAAGGGAGTATCCGAAAGAGTTCCAATCCTTGGAGAAAAAGCAACCGGTGTCCTCGTCAAGCTCAGTCCATAATTTGAATCCCTTCTTGGATGAACACGGGATCATGAGATCGTGTGGTCGATTGGTGGCCTCTCGGACATTGAGCTATGATGAACGCCACCCTATTGTGCTCCCCTACAGTTGTTGCTTTTCTCGTCTCCTGGTCTTGTTCACTCATCGGCTTTCTCTACATGGAGGAAACCAACTCACAATTAACCTCGTCCGATCTAGGTATTGGATCCCGAAGCTGCGGGTCCTGGTCAAGTCTATTATCAACTCGTGCAAGGTGTGCCTTATCCACAAAAAGAAGCTCCAGACACAGTTGATGGGAGAGCTACCAGTACCACGGAGCACTTTCTCTCCGCCATTCACCCACACTGGTATTGATTATGCCGGCCCCTTCGAAATTAAAAACTATATTGGCCGTGCCTGCCTCATAACGAAGGGATACGTCTGCGTATTCGTTTGCTTTAGCACAAAAGCAATCCATTTGGAGGCGTTTTCCGATTTGACGACCGAAAAGTTCCTGGCAGCCTTTGCACGTTTCGCTGCTCGACGGCGATGTCCAACGCAAATCCAGTCCGACAACGGCACGACCTTTGTCGGAGCGGCAAAGGCGTTGGATCGTGATTTCCTTGAGGCGACACGAGCTTGCATAACTGCATCCTATCCTCAACAGATCCTCTCCTGGCATTTCATTCCACCCGGTGCTCCACATATGGGTGGTTTGTGGGAGGCCGGTGTCAAGAGTTTCAAAGCTCTGTTCTACAAACACACCTCCGGTGTTAAATACACATTCGAGGAGATGTCCACGCTGCTCTGCAAGATTGAGGCGTGCCTTAATTCACGCCCAATCTCTCCGATGTCCGAGAACTCCAGTGACCTGCTGGCTCTTACTCCAGGTCATTTCCTGACCGGTGGCCCCCTTCTCTCCTTGGCAGAGCCAGAAATCCAAGAAGACGCAGTCTCCATTGTCAACCGTTGGCGTCGTCTCAAGGCGTTAAACCAACAGTTTTGTTTTCGTTGGAAAGACGAGTACCTGAAGGAGCTCCATAAGCGCAGCAAGTGGCAACAGCCCGCGCGGAATCTCCAATCAGGTGACATGGTGGTCATAAAGGAAGATAACATTCCTCCCAATGAATGGCGCCTGGGCCGTGTTCAAGACACATTTCCTGGCTCGGATGGCAGAGTCCGTGTAGTCGAAGTTCGGACTGCACGAGGCACCATCAAAAGGCCCATCGTTAAATTAGTCTTCCTTCCGTTCGAGGACAGCTCCACTGTCCAATGACTAACATTCCCAACGTCCGTTTCCATGCATAATTTTTTAATGTTTTTCCTCGCTTTTTCGTGCAGCTCTTTTCCCACAACCATGGCACCTCACAAGAACGGGTCGCACGAGAGCAAGCGTCGCATGGGAGTGGATTCGTTCCGCTGCCGAGTCTGTCGGGGAGTCCATCCCCTCCGCAAGTGTCAGCGGTTCCTGCGGCTTAATGCGGAAAAGCGGCTTAGGGCAGTGCTCATTAATCAGTACTGCCCTGTAAGCCGCATCAGCGAATCCTTCGCCAAAGGCCTGAAGCTGGCCAGTGTCCCGATCGGTGCCGAAAAAGCCTGCTCAGCCTTTGTGCGCTTCAAGCACAGCCCTTCCACCGAACTGGAGGTGATCCTGAAGGTGGAGGCCAAGGTCCAGTACCGGACCCCCTCGGCTGCAGTGGGCGAGTCGGTTCGGCGCCACTTCGCGCATCTGTCACTGGCGGACCCCAATTTTGACCGGCCTTCCACGGTCTTCCTGGACTTCGGCGCTGATGTGTATCAAAAAATCATACAGCAAGGGCTGCTGCCGGGTCAAGCCGAAATCCCCGTCGCTCAGAACACCCTCTTCGGCTGGATCTTGTCCGGCTTCTGCAGCGGCTAAGCGCTTCCCAAGCCGTCCCCACGTTGTTTTGCAATGTATTGCAAGGGGGGCGGAATGTTCGCGTAAGAGGAGAGCGTACTGTCCGTCGGTCGTCGGCTGCCGACTTTGAATTCACCACACCGGCGACCGCCTAGCAGAGGCTTAGAATAAGTTTAGATTAGGCTTAGTGTTTAGTATTCGCACTAGACTGAAAGTGTGAAGTCAGCGCATGCGCGCCCCCAAATCGACTTAAGTGAATTTGTGAAGTTTTTAGTGAAACAATAAACAACACCAACACCAATCAACCGTCTTACGAATTTGGTACCGACCGGCGTCCACCCCCCTACATTTTCACTAGGTCTTATAGTCTCCAAGATACACACATAACGCATCTTTGTGCAAAGTTTGGTGTCTCTACCTCTTATAGTCTCTTCCTAGCTCTTACCGTTTGGGCTGTGCGTTGATTGCACATAGCTTTTCGCGTCCCGATTTTCCACTGGAAAATCCCTATAATGCTGGCCTCAGGAAAAATAGCCAGGTATACAGTTTTTCTTGTATTCTTTATGAGAGCATACCAACTAAGATTGAAGTTTATCGTATGAAAATTGTAGATTTCTCATACAAACGTTGGAGTCCGTCTTGCCCCTTTTGGAGCTCGAATTTTCCAAAACTGTAGTGCTCACTTTTACTGTAAGAGCGATCTTGTGTCCAAATTTCAGCTTCCTAACTCTTACCGTTTGGGCTATGCGTTGATTGACAATCAGTCAGTCAGTCAGGACAAACTGTTTTATATACAAGATGTGTTCCAAGGTAAACAGGACTTTAAAAAAAACAGAACAAATGGTTTTTTCGGCAAAATCAATTTTATTTTATATTTTATTCAATACAGCTTTTTGCACGCTCCAAAAGCATGTCGAACGAGTGTTTTAGCTCGTTGGCCGGAATGCCCGCCAGTATGCCGGTGCAACCGTTTTGAATGGCCTCTACGTCTGCATAACGCTTTTCTTTCATGGGCAAATGCATTTTTCCGAAAAGGTAGAAGTCGCACGGTGCCATATCAGATTCTGAGCAATTTTTGGTCGTCAGTCAATTTGTGCCGAACAAACAATGCACACACCTTTCGTAAGCCCAAATGTTCGGTCAAAATGCGATAAATCGATGTTTTGGAGATGTTCAATTCCATTTCCATCAATTTTAATGATGATTTCGGCTGATTTTTGATGAATTCACGCACAGTTTCGATGGAATTTTCGGTGATCACGAATTTTGATTGGCCCACATGTTGATCGTCATTTATGTCCTCACGACCACTTTGAAAACGTTAAAACCACTCGTGCACTCTGCTAAGGAATAGGCAATCATCGCCATAAACTTGTTCCATCAATTGAAACGTTTCGATAAAAGTTTTACCAATTTTAAAACAAAATTTAATGTTGGCTCTTTGTTCGAAGCTCATTTTCGCACTGATAACCCAAACATACTGACACTTTAAACGCAATAACTTCACTTCCAATTGATGAAATGTCATGAAATTCTCACTGGACAATCCATAAAGATAGCAGATTCTAACGCACCAGGGATGCGCTAGATTCAAAAAGTCCTGTTTACTTTCGAACGCACCTTGTATATTGAGATTTTTATAGCATGTACCCAAAGGGGAAAAGGCTATACTAGTTTTGTGCGAATGTATGTAACACACAGAAGGAGGCGTGGAATTTCTTCGTTAAATTTTGAAATAAATTTTGGTAGGTACATCCAGTTAGTGATTATGTGTCCGTGTCAAGGTTCATCACGATGGGTCAATTCTGAAGAAAGTTATAGCCATAAATAAAATCGCTGCCCATGCGCAGCATGCAGCTCTGCCCGCAGCGCTGCTCGCAACTGTTGTTGTTGCTGCTATGGTTCAACTTTGTGATGCATACATACACGCATATAAGCACGCATAGACACGTGGTGTAAATGTATGCTATTAAAACTGAACATAAACAGGTCTTCTATGTATGTATTAAATAAATTTTCTTTATTAATTTAATTAATTAATTAATTTTTTTTTATTAATTTATTTTAAAATCTTTTTTTTTTTAATTTTGTTTTTTTGTGGAGAGTACAGGCTATTTTACTGTCGGGCTTACTCGACTGTAGCGTTCTCTCCTGTTTTATTCATCATATGCATAAATTATTATTTAAACGCACCGTGCATTATTTAACCAAAATTTTAATTTGTTGTTCCCCCTTTGGAAAAAGCTGCGTACCTCCTTGACTACGCGGTTCTTTCTTTTTTTTCTTTTGTGGCCATTACAACCGGATGTCGGTTTTAGCCGCGTCGAGTAATCCTCGCCAGCGTGTTCTGTCTTGTGCCTGCTGTCGCCAATTGGTCACACCAAGACTATTTAGTTCCTGCATAGCTTGGTCTTTCCATCGCCCTCTTCTGCGTCGTCCACCAGCAGAGTCCGAATCGAATACTTTTTTGGCTGGAGCACTGTCCATCCATGCGGACGACATGACCTAGCCAGCGCAGTCGTTGGATCTGAATGCGCTTCACTACATCAATGTCGCCGTATAGCTCATACAGCTCATAGTTCATTCGTATTCGATACTCGCCGTCAACGTTTAGGGGTCCGTAGATTCGTCTCAGGATTTTTCTCTCGAAACCTCCCAGTGTCGCCTTATCAGGTGTTGTTAATGTCCATGCTTCAGCGCCGTAAAGAAGCACAGGCAAGATAAGGGACTTGTAGAGGGTTTGCTTAGTGAATCGAGAGTGTGATCTACTCATGAACTGTTTACTTAGCCCATAGTAGCACCGGTTGGCAAGGGTTATCCGACGGCGAATCTCCAAGCTGACGTCATTGCTGTTGTTTATGCTGGTCCCTAGGTAGACTAAATCCTCTACTACTTGAAAGTCATATCTATCTATAGAGACATTGTTTCCAATACGCCGCGTCTGTCTGCTTGTAGATAGGAAGTATTTTGTCTTGTCCATGTTTACCGCCAAACCCATGTTTTTCGATTCCCTCTCAATTTCTGTGAAAGCTCCGCTCACTGCGCGTGCGTTTGTGCCAATGATGTCAATATCGTCGGCATACGCTAGCAGCATGACACTTTTATAAAAAAAATAGTGCCTGCCCTATTGACATCGGTCCTTCGCAAAATAGTTTCCAGCAGAAGATTGAAGAAGTCGCACGATAGGGTATCACCCTGTCTGAAGCCTCGTTTGGTATCGAATGGTTTAGAGAGGTCCTTTCCTACCAAGACGGAACTGCAAGAGTTTCTCAACGTCATCATACAAAGCCGTACTAGCTTTGCAGGGACACCAAACTCAGACATGGCTGCGAAAAACTTCGTTCTATCAGGCGAGTCGAAAGCGGCTTTAAAGTCGACGAAAAGATGATGGGTGTCGATTTGTTTCTCTCGGGTTTTCGCCAGGATTTGTCGCAATGTGTATATCTGGTCTATTGTTGATTTACCAGGCCTGAAGCCACACTGATAAGGTCCAATCAGTTCGTTTATGTACGGCTTCAGTTTATTGCACATTACGTTAGCAAGAACCTTGTATGCGATGGGTAGAAGGCTAATTCCGCGGTAGTTGGCGCAATTTGCAGGATCGCCTTTTTTATATATGGGACATAGTACACTAAGACTCCAATCGGGGGGCATACTTTCCTCCGACCTTATTTTGCATAAGAGCTGATGCATGCACCCGATCAGCTGTTCGCCGCCAGTTTTGAACAGCTCGGCTGGGAGTCCATCCGCTCCTGCAGCCTTGCCATTTTTCAGCCTGGATATGACTGAATAAACTTCATCATAGTCGGGTGGCAGTATGTCAACGCCATCGTTTGCGATTGGAGATGCTAGAACTATTTCTCTGCCAACGGAGTTTTGGTCGTCTTCACCTGCTAATAACTTAGAGAAATGGTCCCTCCAAAGTCTTAGTGATTCCTTCACATCTGTTACCAGATTTCCGCTTTCATCTTTGCAGAATGTTGGCCCGGGCTTGTAACCTGCGGTAAGACGCTTTACCTTGTCGTAGAATTTTTTGGCATCTCTTCTGCTTCCATACATTTCTATCTCCTCTTCCTCACGCCTTTCTTGTTCCCTTTTTTTGTGTCTAAAAAGGCGTCTCTCATTCTTTCTCTTCTCCCTGTATCGCTATATAACAGCTCGCGTCGCTGATGACTGTAGGGTTCGTTGGTACGCGGCGTTTTTCTCTACCGTTGCTCGGCGGCACTCATCATCATACCAGCAATTTCACTTGGGGCGGTAGTAGCCTACCACCTCTCTGCTAGCGGTAGCGAGAGAGTGCGAGATATTACTCCACTGTGAGCATATTGTTTCGGGTTCGGAGGAGGTGCTTCGGCGAAGCAGATCCGAGAGTCTAGAGGTGAAGGCGTTAGCTACCGTTTGTGATTGCAGCTTACTGACGTCTAGTTTTCTTCGTGTGCCTACCTGTGCGTTATAATGCACACTAAGACGGGTGCGTACCTTGGCTGCTACAAGGTGGTGATCCGAATCAATGTTGGCTCCACGGATCGTGCGAACATCTAGCACACTAGATACATATCTTCCGTCAATCATCACATGATCGATTTGGTTTCGGGTCTGTCGATCAGGGCATAGCCAGGTCGCCTTGTGGATGTCGAGATGTTGGAATCTGGTGCTACTAATAACCATATTCCGGGCCGCCGCGAAGTCAATCAGCCTCATTCCGTTATCGGACGTGTTGACGTGTAGGCTGTGTTTTCCGACAGTTCCACCAAAGATACCTTCCCTTCCAACCTTGGCGTTGAAATCACCAAGTACGATTTTGACATCATGTTGAGGGCAGCGCTCATATAGCATGTTCAGGCGCTCGTAGAATATATCTTTGATGGACTCGTCTTTCTCTTCCGTCGGGGCATGGGCGCAAATAATGCTAATATAGAAATATTTTGCCTTGATGCGGATTGCTGCCAGTCGTTCATCGAACGGTATGAACCTGGAGACAAGATGTCGCAGCCTTAGATTCACAGCAAATCCACATCCGAATTCGCGCTTTTCTATATGGCCGCTGTAGTAGATGTCGAAGGTAAGATAACGTTATCACCTGCCCCGCTGTATATCTCAAAACGGTAAGCATAACCAAAAGAGACGCTGCTGCCAAGAAAAGTTTGCTTGGAGCCCCAAGCGTGCGTCAAGGCACTCATCACTATTTCACTGCTACTACGCACATATTTAATATATTTGCAAAATGAAACTTAATTTTAATGGTAAATAATAATACCTTTGAAGAAAAAAATTTTGAATGGGATTGATCTGATAAATTCACTTCTATTAACAAAACAAACTACACCATGTGCCAGATCAAATTTTACTGGGGAAAAACATATGGCTTGTGCAGATCATATTATAAGTACCGTTAAAAGCTTTGAAGCACTTTCAATGCTTTAGCAAATACTTTGCTATGTTTATTGATATTCAAATGATTAAAAAGTTCTTATTTTGTTCGTTAATGCAAAAAATATAATAAGTGCTTTGAGGCACTCTAACGTGTTAGAGGGATAAAAAATTATTAGTTACAAGAACAAAAATGTAACGGACTAATTGAACAATTTTTTGTCAAGAACAGAAAATGTTTATTTAAAAAAATTATTGCACAAATACTGAGCCAGCAAAGAAGGGCAAGACCTGCTAGTATATATATAAACTAGCAGGTCTTGCCCGTCTTTGCTGAGCTAAGTAAAATGGGCTTATAATTATATTATTTACTATATGATATTCTTCTTTCCACGCTCTGTAAAGTTTTTTAAAGAGTTCATTTTCCAAATAACAAATATAGTACAATAAGTACTATGTATGGTTATACGTACATACATACATATGTAAGTACATATCTTCGTTACGCACCGGGCGGACTGTCAGTCCTGACTTGACTGTGTGCTTCCTCAGCACATTGCACGCACGGTCGAGTTATCCCCGAAAAGTCCGACGCGGGACATTTAATTTTGATTTATAAATCGGGACGTCCCGCCAAAATTGGAGCGTTCGGCAACGCTGATATGTACATACATTTAAATTTTTCATGCAGGCGTTATCCGCCTATATACATACATACATATATAAGTATGTATTAAATTTTTTAATTCAACACTAATTTGTGTCTTCAATTCCAAATATGATTGTTGTGAATGTAAAAGGTGTGTTTCTGCTTTTGTAAATCGCATGAATACACTCACAAAATAGGCTTAACGATAAATGACTCTTAGATTTGTTCAGAGTATATTTGTAGCGTTGTTAGCTAACACTAAAACGGTAAGTCGCTGTAAATATGCGATCAGCTGAGATGCTAGAGATGGGCATGTGTCGGATGCTCTATGTGCTAGAGCATCAAAACTATCGATAGTTGAATCCGTCGATACAATCAATAATTCCATCGAAGTTTGAATGCAATTAACAGAAAATTTAAATAATAACATCTTATAATTTATTGAGATCAATTAGAACAAATCATATACAAACATACATATGTACATCTGCCCGCAACGCGAAGCAGAATATGCGTAGGTCCGCTTTCGGTTTCTGCTTTACTATCGCTCACGCAGTCGTTGCCTATCGACGGTAACTGTAAACTTTTGGCATTTTGCCTTTGAAATTAACTGGCGTAAATGATCAAAACGAAAAAAGAAGCGCGAGCCAATGACTTGCAGTTGTTGTTGTTTTTCGTTTTAAGAATTTGATTTAAAACCATAGACCATTATTTATTACAATCAAACAACAGTGCTATATATGTACGTACACAGGCATACATACATACATATGTATGTACATATGCATGCATGTTTCTCTTTACTTTTTTAACCGCACGTAGAGAACCGCACACTTAGACACGAACTGTTGCTTGTTCTGTGTGTGAGTGTGTGTATGTGATGTCCCCAACTATTTGATATTTGCGTTCTTTGTAATTTGTTGTTGCTGCATAAAGTTACTAATGAAAACCCTAATGCCAAATGTACTAAACAAAGAAAAAATTACTTTTAAAAATGTTAAATAATTTTTATTAATTAACATTTCTTGCTCTGTCAGTGCACGACGAATGAACATACATACATACATAGATGTGTACATGTACATAGATGTGTACATATGCATGTGTGTACATTCACATATTAGTGTCTCACATTTTCCTTCGGCTATTTCAATCGTTTGCACGCAACTACACGAACAGCTGTTTGTGTGTGTGTGTGTGTATGTATACTTAGTTGTCCCCAACGGTTTGATATTTTGTATTGTTTGTTCTGCCTGCATTTGTAAAATGCTAATTTTGAAAATCCTTGAACGTAAAGTTGTAGATTTAGTTACGTAAATTACAGTCCATAAATATTAAATCGGTCGGAAAAAATTTATAACACAAACTTTTCATTTGAAAAGGTGCATAAATATTAAAACCCCAATAACTCAAGCTCCACCACAAATTTGCACCACAGTATGCAGTTTTGTTTGTATTCTTTTATAGATTATAAATTTATATATAAATTTAAAGTTGATCGGTGCAGAAATGCAGAATTTTCAAACAAATTTTGGAGCTCGTTTTCCTCCCTTTGGAGGTTGAATTTTCCAAAATCCCTTCTTAGTGAGCACCTTCACTATGATAGGATCCTTGAGCCTAAATTTCAGCTTCATAGCTCTTGCCGTTTGGGCTATGGGCTATTGACGCGGTTTCCTTTTGTGCCCCATTTTTTTTACAGGAAAACTCCCATATTGCAGTCCCCAAAAATTTCAAAAAACCAAGTATACAGTTTTTCTTGGAATTTTCCTGAGAGTAAATAAACTAAGTTTGAAGTTAATCAGATGAAAATTGTAGATTTTTCATACAAACGTTGGAGCCTGTTTTCCCCCCTTTGAAACTCGAACTTTTCATTTTAATTTCACTTTTTTTTATATATATGGAGATTAGTTAATTAAATGGTTTTCAATAATTTTTTTTTTAATTTTCCCTTTTTGTGGAGAGTGCAAGGTATTTTACTGTCGGGCTTGCTCGACTGTATTATTCTCTCTTGTTTTAATTAAATTAATTTCTTAAACAAATTCAAATTTTTAAAAAAAATTTTTAAATATTTTTAGCCTGTAACCAAGGGGTAAAATGCTATACTAGTTTGGTGCGAATGTATGTAACACACAGAAGGAGGCGTGGCAGAGCCCATAAAGTATATATATTTTTGATCGGGATGACAAGACGATCCGATATAGCCATGTCCGTCCGTCTGTCTGTCTTACCGTCCGTCTATCTGTATGATCGCGAGGATGTTAGAAAGTATAAAGGCTAGAATAACCAAACTTGGGTCCCAAATTTCCTTAAGTAAGAGTTTGAGTTTGTTTTTCGATGCACTTCCCACTCCAACGCTATAAGTGGTTTTCAATAACTGCCATAGTTCTTGGAACTTCGAACTCAAATTTGGTATCAGTGTGTCCGTATGTCAAGTTGCATCTCGATAGGTCTAATATAAAAAAAGTTATAGCCATAAATCGAATCTCTGCCCAAGCTCTGACCGCAGCTGTTGTTGTTGCTGCTTTAAGTTACTACAGTACTAAACACATACACGCATAGACATGATTCTGATGTAAGGGTTTGCTATTGAAATTGTACATACATGTGTTGAATATTTTATATAAAATTTAGTTAATTAATTAATTAATTAATTTTTTTAAATTTGTTTTTTGTGGGGTGGGTACTGGGTATTTAAGAGTTGAGCCCGCTCGAGCCATCATTCCTTTATTGTTTTATTTTAGTGTTTTTATATTTTGTGAGAGTGGGTAGAGAGTATTTAGGAGTTGAGCCTTCTCGACTGTAGCATTTCTTTCTTGTTAAACCTTCGGTAAAAGCGTATATTAGTTAAGTGCTTATTTAACACCAAGTAGGAGGCGTGGCCGACCTCACAAAATATAATACTTTTAAAAAGTTTGACCAGTTGAGGAGTTGAGCCCATATAACCATTTTCGATTTTTGTTTTGTTCATCTGTTTGAGAACAAGGAATTTTTCAAGTATAGTATTTAAATTAGCCAGTAGACCTTTGTATACATATGTGTAGGTTTTCTCCTAAGCTTTCGGAAGGAAAAGTTTCTGTTTTTATCCACTGTACATGAAATGTACAAGAGTATATTTGGTTTGCGGGAGGGAAAAAATGTAACAAACAGAAGGGGGCGTGGCAGACCCTACAAAGTTAAGAATTAATGAGTCACTCCGAACCGCTTACTTACTCATAATAATTAAAACCATTTGTTGGTCGAAGGACGCAGCAATAAAATACGGAGTGAGTTTATTTCAGAAATTTTTACTGTACGGTGATGCGACAGTCATAATCGAACATTAAGAATTAAATTACAAAATACAAATCTTACAAGCTAGAGCCCAAATGCGGCTGCCTACGCCGCCGATGTGCTGAGCTTGCGCCTCATGCAGTGTGTCACATTACCGCGGCGGATGTCGTTGACCAAGTTGCTGCCCATGGGAATGCTGGGTCAGCTACTTGGATGCAAATGCCTGGCGGTGAATTTGCTCAGGCATTCGCTGGATGGGGGGGCTGAGTGTTGTTAGTTAATACGTGGCCGTCCTCGGCTGTGCTGATGCTTGGCACCATCTTCTTTAGTTTGCGTGTTTTTTCTTTTCATCATGTATTGTCTGACGAAAACACAGCCGCAGATCACCAGGCAGCCTCCAAGTCCCATGGAGATTCCTACTGCCAGTTTGGCATTTGTAACTACCTCATCCTTTACCTCCTTAATAACACGTATGCTATCTTCGTTTAATCTGTGGAGGAAGGGGAGGCTCACCACCGGGTCGTCTCTACTGATGTTAAGAAACGGAGACGATGCGATCCCTGGGAATTTGCTTTGAGCGTTGTTGGGGCTCACGAATCTGGTGAGTTAATGCGATAATTTTCAAAGCTGTACATTCAAAGGGGCAACAAATTTCTTACGTGCTCGACATCCAAGTCCAATAGTTTCCGCATGTGAGACTGAGGGAACAGGTCTGACAGATTTACTCACATAATCGTGTTGATCCCTCACCAGAACGCTGTTGAGAATATTTCTACGTAAAGTCTCTCACCCGAGTGGGACGGAATTGACGTTTTGCCCAGTTTCTGCTTCCTTGGGTGCCTCTCATACTTTGCCCTGGAACAGACCCTACAGTTTGATACAATTTCGTTAGCGAGCCTGGTCATCCTAGGGAACTAGTAGTCAGACAAGACCTGTTTCACGTTGTCTTGAGCGGCCCTATGAGCTCGAATATGCTCAGTTTTGAGGATCTCTCTTCTTTAATTTATGTCGAAGATGTCCGACATGAATTTCATGCAGTGCCAGAATTGCAATGCCAGATTTGGCACCACATTTCAATTCATCCATTTGGGATAGGACCATGCCCACTATTGATTAAAAATTTCATAGCTACCCCCGCTACTCCTCGTCTGATGAAGGATAGCAGGGAACTTCCTCTAAAAAATGCGCGTAGTCACTCTTGTAATCGACTTCATCAGCAATTTGGGCTACCGCTTCGAGTGCGACCGAGTTGTAAGCTCTAAGCTCTTGGTTATTCCCTGCGTCATTTTCCGTTTGTAAACTTAGGACCATGCCCATTTGCGTTAGCAAGTCAAGACCAATGACCACGTCAAACGTTCAGAGGTTGTTAAGCAAAAAAAAATGCTTTAACACCGAACATTCTCAAAAATTATTTGAGTGAGTGAACTGAAAAGGAGGTATCGACCTGGTCGACGTTCAGTCCCGTGCAGGGCTGCGGGTGTTCACGATTTCTAAATCTTTATAAACTTCCACCTCCGGAGGCGCTATTTGTGCACTTTGTATGCGCTGTGAGAGCTCGCTAATTTGGCAGTTGAAGTCTCCCCATAAGAGTTATCTCATCGGTCGATTTGGCAATTGTTTACGCCCTCGATCAACCCCTGCATTACACTATCGTCGCTGTCGTAGGTTTCTGACCAGACGGACACGTTACTAAACTCGTCTAAGCTATCACTCAGCAACCACCAGCAGCGACAAGACAAGAAAATGTATCGAGAAGTCACCATTCAATAAGAAAACTCTTTCGCTGAAAGCTTAATTCCTTTTACTTGTAGAGTTTTTATTGTATTCTTTTTATAGCCTGTACCCAAAGGGTGAAAGGCTATACTAGTTTTGTGCAAATGTATGTAACACACAGAAGGAGGAGTGGCGTTTTAAGTTTATTTTTTTTTTATTCTGATACAAACCCCCACTCCCCCGCAATTCGTGTTTTTTTTCCATAACTCCCGTAATTCTTGGAATTTCGATTTTCAAATTTGTTAACTACATCTCGTTAGTGATTATGTGTCTGTATGCCAAGTTTCATCATAATAGGTCAATTCTGAAGAAAGTCATAACCATAAACAAATTCGCTGCCCAAGCTCTGCTTACAGCACTGCTCGCATCTGTTGTTGTTGTTGCTGCTTTGGTTCAACTTTGTGCTGCATACATACACGTATATAAACACGCATAGACACGTGATGTAAATGTAGAACTGTAGATAAACATGTCTTCTATGTATGTATTAAATAAATTTCCTTAATTAATTTAATAAATTAATTAAATTTTTATAGCCTGTACCCAAAGGGTGAAAGGCTATACTAGTTTTGTGCGCATGTATGTAACACACAGAAGGAGGCGTGGCAGACCCCACAAAGTATATATATTATTGATCAGGATGACAAGACATGTCGAAATAGCCATGTCCGTCTGTCCGTCCGTCTGTCTGTATGAGCGCAAGGATCTCAGGAAGTACAAGAGCTAGAATAACCAAACTTGGTATCGAGGTTCCCCTAAGTCCTAGGCAGGTCAAGTTTATTTTTTTATTCTGATACACCCCCCACTCCCCCTCAATTCCTGTTTTTTTTAAATAAATTTCGTAATTCTTGGAATTTTGAAATTACTTTTGTATATCCATCCAGTTAGTACTTATGTGTCCGTGTGCTAAGTTTCATCATGATAGGTCAATTCTGAAGAAAGTTATAGCCATAAATAAAATCGCAGCGCTGCCCGCAGCTGTTTTTATACTCTGTACATAAAATGTACAAGAGTATATTAGGTTTGCGGGAGCTGAAAATGTAACAGGCAGAAGGAGGCGTGGCAGACCCCACAAAGTATTTATATTCTTGATCAGCATGACAAGACGAGTCGATCTAGCCCTGTATGTCTGTCTGTCCGAAGACCTGGATCTCAGAGACTATAAGAGGTAGAGACACCAAACTTTGCACAAAGATGCGTTATGTGTGTACCAAAGAACTGCAACGAGTACTACATTTTCGGTCAAACTCGAGTATTTACCCATACTCGGTATGATTATTTTATTTGGGTATAGTGACAAGCAATGACTGGTTGCGAACGAACCCTCAACGAACACTCAGTTCGAATAAAAACTGCAAAAACTCAGAAGTGAGCGGTTGTGACCGAAACTTCTTGCATGAATGCAAGCAATGATTGGTTTTAAACGAACCCTCACCAACCAGTCAGTTTGACTCACAACTGCAAAGACTCAGAATAAGCGGCGGTGACCGAAACTTTTTGCCTGCGTGCAAGAAATGATCGCACGTCGTATTTACAGTCATGCCCGCATGACCGAAATGACCACTGATATCGGCGGGTGCACGTGCACTTGCATATTCTATTGTTTTATCGGCTATTAGTTGAATAGTAACTTCGTATACAAGTATGTACATGCATATAAATTAAAGAAGCCAACAAAACTATTACCGAAAAGAAATACCTTCTTTTTTATTTAAATTAAAAAAAGTTATGCTATTTTAATTTATATTATAAGTAATTTGCTTTTTTTTAAGATATTTGAGTTCATTTTTTATAACCTGTACCCAATGGGTGAAAGGCTATACTAGTTTTGTGCGCATGTATGTAACACACAGAAGGAGGCGTGGCATACCCCACAAAGTATATATATTATTGATCAGGATGACAAGACATGTCGAAATAGCCATGTCCGTCTGTCCGTCCGTCTGTTCGTCTGTCTGTATGAGCGCAAGGATCTCAGGAAGTACAAGAGCTAGAATAACCAACCTTGGTATCGGTTCCCCTAAGTTCCCCTAAGTCCTGGGCAGGTCAATTTAATTTTTTTATTCTGATACACCCCCCACTCCCCCGCAATTCGTGTTTTTTTCTATAACTCCCGTAATTCTTGGAATTTTAAAATCAGTTTTAGTAGTTACGTCCAGTTAGTACTTATGTGTCCGCATGTCAAGTTTCATCATGATAGGTCAATTCTGAAGAAAGTTATAGCCATAAGTAAAATCGCTGCTCATGCGTTGCCTGCAGCTCTGCCCGCAGCTGTTGTTGATGTTGCTGCTTTGGTTCAACTTTGTGCTGCATACATACACTCATATAAACACGCATAGGTACTTGATGTAAATGTGTGCTGTTAAAACTGAACATAAACATGTATTCTAATTTAATTTAATTAATTAATTCATTTTTTTTTTAATTTTTCTTTTTTGTAGAGAGTACAGGCTATTTTACTGTCGGGTTTGCTCGACTGTAGCGTTCTATCTTGTTTTTTTTAAATAATTAAAAAAAAATGTTTTTTTTAATTTTTCTGTTTTGTGGAGAGTACAGGCTATTTTACTGTATACATTGGGCAATCGAACACAGTTGTTTGATTGTAAAAAAAATAATGCTCCAAAAACAACAACAACTGCAAGTCATTGGCTCGCTCTTCTTCTTTCGTTTTGACCATTTAATGTTAATTGCAAAGGCAAAACGCCAAAAGTTTACAGTTACCGTCGCTAGGCAACGACTACGTAAGCGATAGTAAAGCAGAAACCGAATTACGGAGCTACGCATATTCTGCTTCGCAATGCGGGCAGATGTATGTATGTATATGATTTGTTCTTATGATGCTGATCTCAATAAATAATTAGATTTTATTATTTAAATATTCTGCTTATTGCATTCAAACTTCGATATTTTGATGGTATCGGTGGCTTCAACTATCGAAAGTTTTACTCTAGCAAATTGAGATGAGATGCTTTTTGATTGTGGCTCATTGCTGCACGGCATTGACACGAGTGCCGTGTTTCATATTCCGAGTTTGTGCGTGGCCGTATTGACTCAATATGGCACGAAAAGACTCAAATGTGAATTTAAAATTAGGATATACCCTTATATTTATTCCCCTTTTTTGCACATAGTCTATCTTAAAACGTTGCGTTATCTCTATATATAAAACAGTTTGTCCTGACTAATTGGTGATCAACGCACAGCCCAAACGGTAAAGGATGAAATTTGGACTCAAGTATCCTTTCATAGTATCCATCATAGTGTAGGAGCACACTAAGAAAGGCTTTTGGAAAATTCTAGCTCCAAAGGGGGTGTTTGGTCATCCGGCCAAAAACAGCCAAAACCAGCAGCACATCATAGTTAATAAGTAACGTAAATAACTCAATGCAAAGTGCTCGTTTTCTTGTCACTTGCTTTGCATAGCAAGCCGAGCACTTAACGTTTCCTTTTGTTGCTTGCCATAAATTTGCATAGGCTGCTGCGCAGCCGCCACATATGTACTAGTTATTGTCGCTAACTCTGCAAGTCAAGTTCGTTTTTCGTTATCGCATCTGGTACGGAGAAGCTTAGCTTTCCGTCTACCAGCATAAACTTTGTAAATCTCGGCGATCGCTACCTATGCAAAATAAACATTTGTGCACCTCTTTTAAATTGAACAATTTCGTTTTCGCTTATTTTGCAATTATTTCGCCAAGATAACTTCGCATATTTGGAATCATAAAAAAGCTTATGATTATACATTTTGGTGACCCCGACGTGATTAATAATTCCACAAAACCTTGCTTAATCGCGTTAAAAAACAAAAGCGTACATAATTGAGCTCATTGTACACAAAAAATATTCATGTACATAAGTGCAAAAATATAAGTTCATAGTGCCTACTGTACCGCCAATAAGCAGCCGTGTGAAGCGACGTTTTTGAGGGCAACGAACATCAGCAGATAAAACAGTTATTCGCGCGCGTCATTTATCTCTGCTATTTTCGGTTTTCGGTTCTCTCTCGCGTTCACAATGTCTGAGAGCGACGGTCAAATGCGCGCCTTCCAAGCTGTCGCATCAGCTGCTGCTGACGTAGCTGATGCAGCGACGCTTGCGCCAACAGCTTCGACGTCAACAGCTGTGGGCAATGCAGTGCAGGCTACGAGCAATAGTGTTGAGTTTTATAAGCGCAAGGCGCAATCATTATATGCGTGGGCGCTTTCTATTCAAAATAAAATAAACGATTGTGAAATTGACAATATTTCAGAAAGTGAGCTGCGAAAACGTGTGGAAATGCTGCAAAGTATTCAGGCCTCTTTTAATTTGGTGCATGACAAATTAGAGGAGCTGGACTTTGACGAGATTGGCAGCAGTTTGCGCTGCAACTTTGCTGAGCTGGTGGTCTGCTTGGAGGGCCGCCTGCTAAATGCAATACAAAGGATGCAATCTGGCGCGCCGCCGTGTTCGACGCTTCGGCAAGATGATCAGTCTACCATTGTGATAACTCGGTCTCGTTTGCCTGAGCTTAAGTTGCCTACATTCAGTGGTGGATATACTGAATATGCAGATTTCGCTTCGATGTTCACATCAGTGATCGCCAAGGATCCAGATCTCTCCGATGTGGAAAAGTTGCAGCATTTGAGGTCAAGCTTAAGAGGATCTGCGTTGGACACGATTCGTGCGCTTGAGATAAGTGGTGCAAATTATTCAGTGGCGTTAGACCTACTCGACAAGCGGTTTAACAATAAGCGTCTTATTTTCCAGGCACACATCTCCGAGATTTTGGGCATTAAAAGGGCTGAAACTACAAGCAAGCTGCGAGAGTTGTCCGACAAAGTCAACGCAAATATGCGTGCACTGTTGAGTTTGGGCAATATGCAAGATGTAGCTGGCAGCATCGTCGTTCAGACAATTTTGGGCAAGGTGGATGCTGCGACGCAGGCAAAGTGGGAGGAAGCCGCCCCATTAAACGTTATACCGTCGTGGGAGCAATTTGCGACATTCTTGGATAGCAGGTGCCAAAAATTGGAAAACATCGAGCATGCAATGGCATCATATTCGTCGAATTATCAGGTGGGAAAGAACAAAAACACTAACACCAAACGCTCGTTTGTCGCCACTAACCCATCCGCAAATGGTTGTCTGTTTTGTGACATAAATGCACACGAAATATACAGTTGCCCACTTTTTGGTAATTTGTCGCCTGTACTTCGTTTAAAGGAAGCGAAACGCCTCTCTCTGTGTATAAATTGTCTTAGAAAGGGACACAGAATGAGAACTTGCAATTCTGGATCGTGCAGAACCTGTGGTGCCAAACATCACAGTTTATTGCATTTTAATAATTCAGCTGCCGTAAATTTGATGCCTGAGCAATCGTCCGCTTCTGACTTACACTCGCGGCCGTCTTCATTGTTGCTGCCACGTAGCGCTCTCGCAGCTGTTTCGCCATCATCGCTTGCTTCATTGCCTGCCCAAAATCTCGGCTCAGATGTTGTGCTCTTGGCCACCGCTGTCATCAGCATTCAAAATCGCGCCGGGACTTGGGTACCCTGCCGTGCACTGCTCGATTCCGGATCACAGTTGCACATTATAACTTCGCGATTCGCTCACCGGCTCCAACTTCGAAAGACCAAGTCGTCGGCCTCTGTGTCTGGTCTTGGTGACGTCAGTTTCAAGTCTGATGGTTGCACTGTGCACTTATGCTTGCAATCATTGGTCACTGACTATTCCGCAAATATTACTGCTTTGGTCGCTCCTTCCATTACTGAGAACCAACCAAATTTCACGGTTGACATATCTCATTGGGATATACCAAGCAATGTCCGCTTAGCTGATCCGGCGTTCTTCAAGCCACAGCAAATTGATATGCTTATCGGTGCCAATTTATTCTACGAGTTGTTGTGCGTAGGTCAGATTAAACTGGCTGATGGCCTGCCACTTCTGCAACAGACTCGTTTGGGCTGGATAGTTACTGGAGGTGGCTCGCAGCGTCAGAAATCTGCTTTGGTTGCATCCAATTCTCCGTCTACACAGGATTGCAATACACGAATCGAGCAGATGGTTCGCTCTTTTTGGGAACTCGAAAGTGGTGTCGATCCGGCTGTAAAACTCACCAAAGAAGAGTTCGACTGCGAGGAGCATTTCAAGGCTAATTACAGGCGCCTGCGTACTGGCGAGTATTCCGTCCGATTGCCTGTAAAGCTCAGTACAGATCTGCTTGGCGATTCCTATACGCAAGCCTATCGTCGGTTCATAAACTTGGAGCGAAAGTTAGAACGCAATCCACTTCTCAAAGCACAGTACTCTGCATTCATTAAGGAGTATTTAGAGTTGGGTCATATGTCGCTTGTATCGCCAGTTTCGCTAAATTTGTGCAAGTATTTCCTGCCGCACCATTGCGTTCTGAAGGAGGACAGCACAACGACAAAGTTGAGAGTCGTGTTTGACGGTTCCGCATCCACATCCTCTGGTCATTCTTTAAATGACATCCTAATGGCTGGTCCTTCCATTCAGTCAAAGCTCGCAAACACGCTTGTTCGATTTCGCACGTTTCCTATCGCTTTAACAGGAGACATCTGCAAGATGTACCGCTGCGTGCGAGTATCAAATCCGGATAGCTATTTTCAATGCATTCTATGGCGTGACTCGCCTCAAAAGCCTATTCAAGTTTTCCGTCTTGATACCGTCACTTACGGTACAAAGCCTGCCTCGTTTCTCTCCGTTCGCACTATGCATCAGCTGGCTGAAGATGAGCATGAGCTATTTCCTATTGGCTCCGATATCTTGCGCCGCGATTTTTATGTTGATGATTTAATCACTGGTGGTGCTTCTACAAACGAAGTCATAGAAATTATGAGACAAACCACAGGGCTACTTGCCAAGGCTAATTTCAAGCTAAGGAAGTGGTGCTCCAGCAATCCTGATGTGCTCAAACAAGTTCCGGAAGAAGACAAAGAAACTCTAGTTAAGTTTGATGATGGCAGCGACATAACAAAAACTCTAGGACTGTCGTGGGATCCTGCGACGGATTTATTCATTTTCACGTTTCTGCCAGCATTGACATCTGGTCGAATTTGCAAGCGCACTGTTTTGTCAACTATTGCCAGATTCTATGATCCGCTTGGCCTTATTGGACCAGTAATCGCAAAGGCTAAGATATTCCTGCAGGCGCTTTGGAGAGAAAGGCTTGATTGGGATGAAAGCCTTTCAGCATCATTGACAACATCTTGGCATAATCTTATTGCAGATTTTGAGCGCACAAAGCAGCTGAAATTTCCAAGGCTTGCACTTTCTGTTGGTGTTTCCATTGAAGTGCATGGTTTTAGTGATGCCAGCATAGATGCCTATGGAGCTTGCGTGTACATCATTTCGACCACGCAAGGCCAATCTCGTGCGGAGCTGCTGTGTTCCAGATCTCGTGTGGCGCCGCTCAAATCGTTGACCGTGCCCCGACTAGAGTTGTGCGGAGCCGTTTTGCTGGCACAACTCATAAACGAAATATCTCGTATGGAGTTATTCGACTGCAAGTTTTATTGTTGGTCTGATTCTGCAGTAGCGCTATCTTGGATTCGCAGCGAGCCATCCAGGTTTCAAATTTTCGTTTCCAATCGCATCGCAACTATTCAAGAGTTGACCTCTGGCATGGAATGGCGATATATTCCAACCGATTTAAATCCTGCGGACATACTTTCACGTGGAGCTTTGCCCAGCGAATTAGTCCAGTCCAACTTGTGGCTACATGGTCCCGCATTTCTGACGAAAGATAAATCTTCTTGGCCAGAGTCTTGCAATTCCGTCTCGTCGCTTCCTGAGCAGCGCTCTAAAGTGTTTGTAAGCACCACACTGTGCGAAGACATTGCACAGCAATGCAAATATGTTAACACATTTGGAAAGCTGCAGCGCGTGTTTGCATATGTATACAAGTTCCTGCACCGTGTACGAATTCCTGGGCTATCGGTGGACTGCATCCGTCATGGTACACTGCTGTTGATGCGCTCAATTCAAATGTCTACGCTTCGGGACGAATACAAGACCTTGCAGGCCGGACACACTTTGAAATCGTCTAGCTCCTGTCTTTCTTTATCTCCGTTTCTCGACAGCTCTGGATTGATGCGCGTTGGTGGCCGTCTAAGTAACTCTGCGCTCGACTTTGAAGCCCAGCATCCAATTATACTTCCAAGGCGTCATCCAGTCACGCGTTCAGTCATTATGCACTACCATGTCCGTAATCTGCATTCTGGACCTCGTGCATTGCTGGCCTCAATTCGGTTGCATTATTGGCCAATTGGCGGTCGGAAAACAGTGTGCAGCGTAGTCAGCAAATGCACCATTTGTTTTCGAGCCAAGCCTCGTCTTGTGGAGCATGTTATGGCTGACCTGCCAAAGGATCGAGTTGATGCTTCACATACCTTTATGGTCACTGGTGTGGATTTTTGTGGGCCGTTTTTCTACAAAAGCGAGGTCCGCAATAAGGCACCAATAAAATGCTATATTTGCATTTTCATTTGCTTCGCCACCAAGGCTGTGCATTTGGAGTTGGTGAAGGATTTAACCACCGGAGCATTCTTAAATGCACTTAAACGCTTTATTTTGACGCGCTGTCGACCTACGAGGATCTGGTCTGACAACGCTACAAATTTCGTTGGCGCACGGAACGAGATGGCTGAGCTAAAGCGTCTTTTTGAATCCAGCGAGCACCTGCAGGCTGTGCAAGAATTTTGCCTTGCTGACTGTATTGATTGGCGTTTCATTCCGCCGCGCTCGCCTCACTTTGGTGGTCTATGGGAAGCGGCTGTAAAGACTGCCAAGCATCATTTCTACAGATCCGTTGGACTATCGCTGCTCGAATTTGATGAACTGCGCACGCTTGTATGCCATATCGGGGCAATTATTAATTCTCGCCCATTGTTATCCCTTTCAGAACATCCAGCAGATCTCGATGTCTTGACTCCAGCTCATTTTCTTGGTGCTGCTCCGCTGTCAACGTACGTTGAGCCTGATCTGACGAAGCTCAATTTCAATCGGCTGGATCGATGGCAGCGCGTGACGTACTACCAGCAGATATTTTGGGCTCGCTGGCGTGAAGAATACTTGACGCTTCTTCAACAGCGCTCAAAATGGCGAGTGTCGCAGCCTGGACTCTCCATTGATGATGTCGTTCTGGTCAAGGACGAGAATTTGCCGCCCCTCAAATGGCCATTAGCAAGGGTGGTCAGCCTCATCATCGGCGCAGATGGCGTGTCGAGAGTTGCAGAATTGAGGACTTCCACTGGAACCATTCGGCGAGCCGTTCGCAAATTATGCCCGCTGCCGAAACAAGATGTTGTTGAAGACCCTGGTTCTTCAACAGGGGGAGTATGTTTGGTCATCCGGCCAAAAACAGCCAAAACCAGCAGCACATCATAGTTAATAAGTAACGTAAATAACTCAATGCAAAGTGCTCGTTTTCTTGTCACTTGCTTTGCATAGCAAGCCGAGCACTTAACGTTTCCTTTTGTTGCTTGCCATAAATTTGCATAGGCTGCTGCGCAGCCGCCACATATGTACTAGTTATTGTCGCTAACTCTGCAAGTCAAGTTCGTTTTTCGTTATCGCATCTGGTACGGAGAAGCTTAGCTTTCCGTCTACCAGCATAAACTTTGTAAATCTCGGCGATCGCTACCTATGCAAAATAAACATTTGTGCACCTCCTTTAAATTGAACAATTTCGTTTTCGCTTATTTTGCAATTATTTCGCCAAGATAACTTCGCATATTTGGAATCATAAAAAAGCTTATGATTATACAGGGGGGAAAACGAGCTTTAAAAAATATGTTATAGTGGTTATGTTCGTTTAACGAAATAGTTTGGCAAGAACAAAAATGTAACGGACTACTGAACAATTTTTTGTCAAGAACAGAAAATGTTCATTTAAATACCTTAAATGCCTTCCTACTGGTAACTTATAAAGTGAAAACATATGGGTAAGTTATGCACACACAAAATAAATACAATTGGAAACATTATATTGAGCGGGTTAAGACGGGCAATACCTGCTAGTCATACATATGTACATTCATACAAAGGTGTACGTATCTGTTGGGTCAAACTACATACAACTACAATTAAATAATTATATAATTTTAAGTCCTATTATAATATCGTACCTATCAATATCTACTGGAAATATTCTCATGTCATAATCAGTCAATTTTAACCCTCTCAATGGCAAATATCACTTCTCTCTTTTGTTAAGAAATGTTATCGAAATACGTTATCATTTGAATTTATTTATGCGCCCCTGGCCGATATCAATATGTTAAGACAAAAAAAAAAAAGTGAAATTAAGTTGACATGGCCCCATCTATATGATGTTGGCGCAGATGCTGCTTTAGATTAAGATAGTTTAAGAGAATTATTTGAATTTTAGTTTAGGGCGAAAAGAGAGCGCGAGAGCGGCCGTTTGCGGCCGTCACAACGCATCTTGGACTAACATTTGGGGTCCCTAGCTCTTATAGCCTTTGAGATATAGGCGATTATACGAACTGCGTTACGGTACAACCCCCATAGGGGGAAAGTGGGAAGGAAAATCAAAAAAAAAAAAAAAAAATCGTATAGAATACACACATAAGGCATCTTTGTGCAAAATTTGGTGACAGACAGACAGGGCTAAATCGACTCGTCTTGTCATGCTGATCAAGAATATATATACTTTGTGGGGTCTGCCACGCCTCCTTCTGTCTATTACATTTTTCAGCTCGCGCAAACCTAATATACTCTTGTACATTTTATGTACAGAGTATAAAAACAGCTGCGGGCAGCGCTGCGATTTTATTTATGGCTATAACTTTCTTCAGAATTGACCTATCATGATGAAACTTAGCACACGGACACATAAGTACTAACTGGATGGATATACAAATATAATTTCAAAATTCCAAGAAACGGTATTGCACCGTCTACTTCAAAAAAGCCAAGGTGTCGATTGCCAGCGGTCGCTCTTCCAACTTTTAGCAGCAAGCATTCTGAATTTAAAAATTTCATGAGTCTTTTTGAAACCTTTGTTCACAATGATGACACACTGCATGATATTGAAAAATTCAATCACTTAATATATGTACGATAATGACTGCCTAATATTTTTCGATAACATATCGACACTTTTCAATCTGCAAAAGATTTCCCAGCCATCTGCGTCTGCTTTGAGAAGCCTGATCGACACAGTGTCGGCCTCCTATGACTCACTTCTGTCAATTGGTGACGACAAGAAAATCGCTAATGCCATTTTAATTTATTTAGTTAGGCAAAGTCGATCCTACCACAAAAAAGAAGTGGGAAGAGCAGCTCGACTACACAAAGCTCCCACTATGGCGAGATTGTGAGACTGCTCTTAAAAGACGCTACCAGCATATTGTTGCTGAAGAAGCTAGTAAAGCTCGTTCGTTGCTTCCAAAAACGAACAGAATAACCTTTGTCAGTTTTGCAATTCAGCTGACCATTCGATTGGCAATTGCCAGGCATATATTGCCTTGTCAGTGCAGCAAAGGTTTGACTTCGCTAAAGGTGCGCCTTTGTGCATAAACTGTCTCCGACGAGGCCACACAGTAGCGAAGTGTAAGGCAAAGAAATGTAGCGTGTGCCAACGTTCTCATCACACATTGCTACATATTTATACTGCTAGCACAAATCTTGCGTTACCACCACCCTCTCAGCCACCATATCTTCAAGATAGCTCTTCCACTTCGCATGCCATGCATGCGACTGCTTCGGATAGAGTGGTTTTTGCAACAGCAGTCGTGAGCGTTAAAACGAAAAGTGGCGATTTCGTTTTAGCAAGAGCATTGTTAGATTCTGGGTCACAAGTCAACTTTGTGACTGAGGATCTAGCTCAAAAGCTACAGATCAGACGAGAGGTATGGTCTTGCGCGGCATTGGAGACACCAATGCGCGTGCCATGAAAAGAATTCATACAGTGGTGAAGTCGCGTGTCAATTGTAGCGAGTTTTCCGCAGATTATTGGATCTTGGGATCGATTTCTGGTTATCATCCCGATCAAGCGGTGAACACCACCAAAAATATTCAATTGGCCGATCAATTCCATAAACCGCAAAAAATTGATATGCTAATTGGAGCAGAGTCATTCTTCGACTTATTGTCGGTAGGACAAATAAAGCAAGGCCCTGAGTCTCCCACATTACAAAAAACGCTTCTCGGCTGGATAGTGTCAGGCAGATGCTCTACTCAACCTACAACGAGTATAGAAGGAACAGTGAATTTAAGTTGCCAAGAAGAACAATTACTTTCGATAGACTCAACGTTACAAAAGTTTTGGTCCATTGAGGACTTGCCTAATAATTCGAAAGTTCTCTCACCTGTGCAACAGCTTTGTGAACAACACTTTGTTGATAATACAAAAATCTTGTCGTCTGGTCGATTTCAGGTACGGTTACCTTTTAAATCTGACCCAAAAAGTCTTGGCTCATCGTATGAAATTGCGAAACGTCGTTTTTTGTCGCTTGAAAGGAGGTTGTCAAAAGACCCTCAAATGAAAAGCATGTATCCGGAATTTATGTACGAGTATGTTTCGCTCGGTCACATGTCCTCAACGGACAACAAAATTCCAGATACTCCACACTATTTTATTCCGCATCAGTGTGTCCTGCGGCCTCAAAGCACGTCGACCAAGTTGCGTGTCGTTTTCGATGCCTCTTGCTGCACGTCCACTCAGATTGCGTTGAATGATAACTTAATGGTCGGTCCAACAATTCAGGAGGAGCTTTATTCTACGCTGCTTCGTTTTCGTTTGCGAAAGTTCGCCTTAGCGGCAGACATTAAAAAAATGTACTGTCAGGTGATGGTGCACGAAGCAGATAGAAACTATCAGCTCATAGTGTGGCGAAGAGATCCGTCTGAGTCTTTAAAAATCTTCAGGTTAAACACTGTAACATATGGCACGTCGTCAGCTCCGTTCTTGGCGGTGCGGTGTTTAACAAGACTGAGTGAAATGGTCCGTTCCTCACATCCAACAGCTGCTGAAGTTATTCGGAGCGACTTTAATGTCGACGATATGTTAACTGGTGCTGAAAGCGTTGAACAGCTAAAAAAGCTTCGAGCAGAAGTGTCGCACGTTCTTCAAAGTGCAGGCTTCGAATTGGCAAAGTGGTTTTCGAACTGCTCTGAATTGTCCGCATTTGATAGCACAGTTATTCCAGTAGCCACAGTCGACTCAGACCCAACCAAAACGCTAGGCGTTATGTGGTTGCCGAAGGAAGATGTATTTCAGTTCCAGTTGGAAAATTCCTTCCTAGATCTCCGCTCGACAAAACGGAACATATTATCGGTGACTGCCAGGCTTTTCGATCCTCTGGGCCTTCTTTGCCCGCTGATCACCAAAGCAAAAATGTTGCTGCAAGATTTATGGCTACAAAAACTAGATTGGGACGAATCCATCCCTGAGAATCTTCATACAGTTTGGGACTCATTTAAGCAGAATTTGTTGAACCTCAGCGGTATTCAAGTCCCTAGATTCGTCCATACAGATACGCAGTCACCCATTCAAATACTTGCGTTCGCCGATGCCTCAATGCGAGCTTATGGCGCCTGTATTTATGTTTCGACTGCGAATGGTTGGAAAGTGTCACTTTTGACCTCAAAATCCAAAGTAGCCAATTACATTCTCGAAGTTATCGAAAGCTACTCGTCACATTCAAAATTGCTGAGGGTGTTCGTTTGGGTTTTTCGATTTATACAAAGGTGCAGAAAGGTCTCGAATTTTGATCCCTTTGATCCTATAGCCAAGCCAAGCGAACTCAATTTGGTATTCAACAAAATTGTTCAAGTAATCCAGGACAATGAGTTCGGTGACGAAATCGACAAGGTTCGAAAAAAGAGAACACTTAACGCTAACTTACAGCGTCTGAGTCCATTTCTACATGAGTTTAGAGAAGACGGTTTCTTGTTTTCCTTGCTGAGAGTGGGGGGAAGATTATTAAATGCTTCTATCCCATACGGAGCCAAGTTTCCGTTGTTGCTTTCTAAAAAGTCGCAATTCATAAGATCGTACGTATCTTATTTGCATGTGTCAAATTGCCATGCTGGCCCTAGATCGCTGGTGAGCCTGCTCCGTGAGCGAGTTTGGCTGGTTAACGCTCAGGAAGTGTGTCCCCAAACAGTACGTTCGTGCATCCTCTGCTTCAAATGGAAGCCCCGGTTGGCCTCCCAAGTAATGGGAAATCTTCCGGCAGACAGGCTCCAGCCTTTCCACCCGTTCGAAGTATGTGGTGTTGATTTTTGTGGCCCTATAAGCACAACGCTCCGCATCCGTGGCAAGCCACCGTACAAGTCGTACGTGGCTCTTTTCGTTTGTTTTGCCTCGAAAGCGGTTCACTTAGAGCTTGTGTCAGATCTAACCACTGATGCTTTTCTCTTGGCTTTTGAAAGGTTTGTCGGCAGGAGAGGTGTCCTTCGCAAAGTTTACTGCGACAACGCAACGAACTTCGTGGGAGCCGACAGGAAGCTGCAGGAGTTCCGGGCGAGATGGGAGAAGGAGGCGGAAGGCGTACGCGAATTCGCATCAAGAAAAGGATGCGAGTTTGCGTACATACCACCCAGAGCACCTCACTTCGGCAGTCTATGGGAGGCAGGTGTCAAGTCTGCAAAGCACCTGTTCCTACGGACGGTGAGCAATGCGCTCCTGACCGCAGAAGAGCTCGGAACCCTCCTGGCGAGCGTCGAGGCGGTGCTGAACTCACGGCCACTGGGACCACTCAGCGCGGACCCCAGCAACGGCGAGGCGCTAACCCCGGGCCACTTCCTAATCAGACGGCCTCTTCTGGCGACTCCAACTCCACCGCTCCCGGACATCGACAGCCAAACCTGCTTAAGGCGATGTCATGTCTCAAGCACAGATTTTGGCAGCGATGGTCCCGGGAGTACATTTCGAGCCTCCAGGTGCGAGCGAAGTGGTTCCAGGAGGAACTCAACGTCGTCGTGGGACAACTCGTCGTGGTGGTCGAAGACAACGTGCCGCCACAAAAGTGGGTACTTGGCAGGGTCACCACGACTCACGCCGGGACAGACGGGAAGGTGCGGGTGGCCGACGTCGTCACGAGTAGTGGCAATCTACGGAGGGCGATTCATCGGCTGGCGCCATTGCCCGTTGAAGGACGATGTCAGATGCTGCTTTAGATTAAGATAGTTTAAGAGAATTATTTGAATTTTAGTTTAAAAGGGCGCGAGGCGACGTCCGCAAACGGCCGCTCTCGCGCTCTCTTTTCGCCGCCTTAGGCTTAGTTTAGCATGTAAGCCGAATTTGAAGTCAGTTGTAAGCTAGTACTAAATAGAAGCATATTCGTCGCCAAATATTATCGTAATTTCCATATTAAAGTTAAAGTTAAAAGCAAGCGTCCCATTTTTCTTTGTTTTCAATAATTTATATAAGTTCATATATATTTTCATATGACGAGAAGTGATCTTTGAGAGCCTGCCTGAAGAAGTTGCGCACAGACGCAATTATGTATTTCATTTTGTACCGTTTAATAAGTATAGATATACTTGTATATAAGTGGAAGTGTATAAATTCAGTTGTGTTAAATAAATAATTAGTAAAAAAGCTAAAGTCGGGTCGGGACTTTGTTTACAATAATTGTAGAAATTAAGAAAATTAAAAAATAAAAGTTGGGTCGATTTTACCGGTATTCGAACTCACGTAAAAGGTGTATAATTGCACATATACAAAGCAATGGCGTCTATGTGACGCAATTGTCAATGTCTATGCGCGTCTATTCATGTATGTGTAATCATGTTTGCAGTCATGTCCGTCCGTATGAACACCTGGATCTCAGAGAATGTAAGAGCTAGAGACACAAAATTTTGCACAAAGATGCCTTATGTGTGTACGCTATGCAAGTTCGTTTTTTTTTTGTTCGATTTTCCCCCCACTTCCCCCCTATGGCGGTTTTCCCGATGTTCCATTCGTATAATTGCTTATGTCTCGGAGACTATAAGACCTACGGATACCAAATTTTAGTCCCAGATGCCTTATGTGAATACGCAGAAAATGTGTATTTTGGAATTTCCCTCCCACCCCCTTCTCTCATGCAAATCGAATTACTCCCGGAATTCTTGGAATTTCGAACTCAAATTTTGCAAATGCCCCCAGTTAGCAATTATGTGTCCGTATGCCAAGTTCCATCATGATAGACCGATTTAACAAGAAGTTATAACCATAAATATATTTTTGCTGCTGCAGCGGGCAGCGCTGTTGTTGATGCTGGTGCTTTGGTTGACTGCGAACATGCGCAGACACGAATATACGAGCATATACATACATACACTCACATAGACGCAATTGCTTTGTATATGTGCAATTATACACCCTTTACGTGAGTTCGAATACCAAGAGAGGTAAAATCGATTAAGAAAATTTTTTGTAATTCTCTTACTTTTTTTAATTTCTATAATTATTCTAAGCTTATGTACAGAGTATTTCAAAGTCGGGATACCCGACTTTAGCTTTTTTACTTGTTTTTTAAAAGTCCTGTTTACTTTGGAACACACCTTGTATTCTACAAATATAGATGGAGTGTTTCAAAGTCGGGACACCCGACTTTAGCTTCTCTACTTGTTTAAATTTCGATAATTATTCTACAAATATGTACAGAGTATTTCTTAGTCGGGACATCCGACTTTAGCTTCTCGTTTTGTTTCTAAATTTTCTTAATAATTCTAAATTTCAATAATTGTTCTACACATACATTTGCTTATTTTGTTAATTTATTAAATTTTTATAATTATATCTATGCCTATGTAGGTGTAGTACAGAGTATTATAGACTTCAGCTTTGTTCACTGTGCACTAAATTTATACCTTTACTCTTTTACCGTTCAGGTACAGAGTTGAAATAAAACTAAAATATCAATTAATAAAAACAATTAAAACGTCTTTTTATGTAGATTATTCATCGCGACCTGGCAGCACGCAATATTTTAATAATGGACGATCACGTTTGCAAGGTGGCAGACTTTGGATTTGCACGCGACATCATAACATCAAAAGTGTACGAGCGGAAGAGTGATGGAAAGCTTCCAATTAGGTATGTTTAATTTGTATTTTTCAGTTTTATAGCTTGCACCCGTAATATGGAAGGGTTTATGTTATATTATACACCTCCCCAAGGATTTTCGGAAATGCCGTTCGTATAATCATCTATATCTCAGAGACTATAAGAGTTGAAGCAAACACATTTTAGTCCAATATCTCTATATATATAAAACAGTTTGTCCTGACTGACTGATTGGTGATCAACGTACAGCCCAAACGGTAAAATCTAGGAAGCTAAAATTTTGACTCAAGTATCCCTTCATAGTGTATCCTTTCAACGTTTGTATGAAAAATCTACAATTTTCATCTGATTAACTTCAAACTTAGTTTGTATACTCTCAAAAAAATTCCACAGTCGCGTTATCCCCGAAAAGTCCGACGCGGGACATTTAATTTTGATTTATAAATCGGGACGTCCCGCCAAAATTGGAGCGTTTGGCAACGCTGATATGTACATAAATTTAAATTTTCCATGCAGGCGTCATCCGCCTATATACATACATACATACATATATAAATTTTGCATTAAATTTTTTAATTCAACACTAATTTGTGTCTTCAATTCCAAATATGATTGTTGTGAATGTAAAAGGTGTGTGTCTGCTTTTGTAAATCGCATGAATACACTCACAAAATAGGCTTCACAATTGACTCTTAGATTTGTTCAGAATACATTTGTAGCGTTGTTAGGTAACACTAAAACGGTAAGTCGCTGTAAATATGCGATCAGCTGAGATGCTAGAGATGGGCATGTGTCGGATGCTCTATATGCTAGAGCATCAAAACTATCGATAGTTGAATCCGTCGATACAATCAATAATTCCATCGAAGTTTGAATGCAATTAACAGAAAATTTAAATAATAACATCTTATAATTTATTGAGATCAATTAGAACAAATCATATACAAACATACATATGTACATCTGCCCGCAACGCGAAGCAGAATATGCGTAGGTCCGCTTTCGGTTTCTGCTTTACTATCGCTAACGCAGTCGTTACCTAGCGACTGTAACTGGGTAACTGTACACTTTTGGCATTTTGCCTTTGCAATGAACAGGCGTAAATGATCAAAACGAAAAAAGAAGCGCGAACCAATGACTTGCAGTTGTTGTTGTTTTTCGTTTTAAAAATTTGATTTAAAACCATAGAACATTATTTATTACAATCAAACAACAGTGCTCGATTGTCCAATGTATACATACATACATACATACGAATGTACATACATGCTACATATGTACGTACACAGGCATACATACATATGTATGTACATATGCATGCATGTTTCTCTTTACTTTTTCATACATCGACACGAACTGTTGCTTGTTCTGTGTGTGAGTGTGTGTATATGATGTCCCCAACTATTTGATATTTGCGTTCTTCGTAATTTGTTGTTGCTTCATAAAGTTTCTAATGCAAACCCTAATGCCACATGTACAAAACAAAGAAATATATAAAAGAATACAAACAAAACTGCGTACTCAGTTTTTAGAAATTTGTGTTGGAGCTTGAATTATTGGGGTTTTAATATTTATTCATTTTTTCAAATGAAAAGTTTGTGTTATAAATTTTGTCCGATCGATTTCAAATTTGGGTAATATAATCTACGTAACTAAAATTACAACTTTGCATTTAACGATTTTTAAAATATGCATTTTACAAATTGTAGTGTCCAGTTTCCTACTGGGCTGGTGGTCTAGCAAGCTTTTACAATTGTTGCATTTATTTTTGGCAAACGTTATCGCGCTCTTAGGTCACCTTGGATAAGCAGCCGTCGCATCGTATGATTATGCCGTTGTTACTTATCTTATTATTGCGCCCACGCATATGCATAGCATTGTTGTTGATTTAGTAAGTTCGGCTTCGGCTAAGTGCAGCTTCACGCTACCTAGCGGCGCGCCGATCGAACATTAGTACAGCGACTTTTGAGCAGTGCTGACGAATATTTCTTTTGTGCGTGTATACTATACACATATATTTAAAAAGTTAAAGCGCATGTTCTTGTTACGCAACACCTAAGTGCAAGTGGTTTCTGTTTATTTAAGCCGAGGAACAGAGCATTCGGAAGAACAGTATTGTGCAGTTTGTGAATTTTGGCCAGGTAAGGGAAGTTTTTTCAAGTCGGCCAGAAAAGTCAAGTGAATTCTTTTATTCACAGTGCCTCGCGCCTGTGCCCCTTTGGCTGGGCCACAAAACCTTTGGCTGGGCCATAAAACCTCTGGCTGGGCCACAAAACCTTTGGCTGGGCCATAAAACCTTTGGCTGGGCCACTAAAACCCTTTTGCTGGGTTTGAAACCTTTTGGCAGAGCACCTGTCTCGTGCCTGGAAACCCATTTTGGCTGGTTTATAATCGGACATAATAATATCGTGCTTGGAAAACCCTTTTTGCCGGACCAAGTATTAGTGCCTCGGAAACTCTCCACGCTTGTTTCCTTTGATGGCTGCACTATTTTCATAGACGACTTCAAGCTCTTTATGCGACCAGATTCCGAAGAACGGACTCCGCATTGCCACTCCAAAGACAAGCTGCTAGATTCCCCACTATGTGTTAGGCCCATACATACTACTCTATGTTAGTTTTCCTTTGAGGCAGAAACGTGGCCATATAAATCTTATTAAATTTGTGCTGCGACACAAAAAGCCACTAAAAGTTACTGGCGGCGACCATGATGCTGTAATGGATCTAATGCTAAGCATCATATCGTCTATAAAAATTAGTTTCGTTTTTTTTATTTTTAAATAATGATTTAGTTTAACTTCCTTTAGTTTTTTTTGTAATCGAACCTAAATTTCGCCTCACTACAAGGTTAAAGTTAGGAAGTATGTATGTAGTTTAAGATCATTAATATTTTTTTTGTGCCAGCATGTCCTCTTGAGCTCAACGACGGCAGTGCATGGTAAGTGATTTGCATTTTTATTTGATCTTTTGACATCATACTTTCCAATCTGATCTTATTTCCAATTTACGTTCGATTCCACTTCTTATGTTGAAATTTAAATGAATTTTCTGTAATGTTTTTTTGAATTATGTACATATGAGCCTTATTTTGGAATGTTACATACGGTAGATATTGATGTGTTGCAAACTATTTAGTATATATACCTATATATATATAAGAGAATGTTTTTGAACTATAAATTATGATAATATATACCTTTAACTTTGATATGAATTCGTAAATTTCCTTTCGCTGGTCCATCACTAACTAAGATGTCATCGCCAAACCCAAACTTAAAGTAACATCAATTTGCTATAGGGACTACCGACCATTATTCTTATTTCCGGTATGCCAAGGTAGGGTGGGTACAGAATAGGGTATAACTACATCTAATACCCTAGAAGCAATGTACTCTACATTAGTCTGTTTGTCCGCTTCTGTCCTGATTGTGGGAACAAATCCAAATACTCCATTTGTTCGTTTTGCTAGTTAAAGTTAGGAAGTATGTATGTAGTTTAAGATCATTAATATTTTTTTTTGTGCCAGCAAGTCCTCTTGAGCTCAACGACGGCAGTGCATGGTAAGTGATTTGCATTTTTATTTGATCTTTTGACATCATACTTTCCAATCTGATCTTATTTCCAATTTACGTTCGATTCCACTTCTTATGTTGAAATTTAAATGAATTTTCTGTAATGTTTTTTTGAATAATGTACATATGAGCCTTATTTTGGAATGTTACATACGGTAGATATTGATGTGTTGCAAACTATTTAGTATATATACCTATATATATATAAGAGAATGTTTTTGAACTATAAATTATGATAATATATACCTTTAACTTTGATATGAATTCGTAAATTTCCTTTCGCTGGTCCATCACTAACTAAGATGTCATCGCCAAACCCAAACTTAAAGTAACATCAATTTGCTATAGGGGCTACCGACCATTATTCTTATTTCCGGTATGCCAAGGTAGGGTGGGTACAGAATAGAGTATAACTACATCTAATACCCCTCTGTTTGTCCGCTTCTGTCCTGATTGTGGGAACAAATCCAAATACTCCATTTGTTCGTTTTGCTAGTTTCTGTTTAGTGCACTTATTTTCTTGTAGTGGTGTGTCCGCTATGGTAAGGAGGAGAAAGAACCCCACCCCGTCCGACGAGCTAAGTTAGAGCAACGCAAGAAGTGCACGCCTCGAATCTTCCATAGCACGGTGAGAGAATGTAGAGCACACTCGTTCACCCGCTCCCTCTTCACCAGTAGCTCCCAAATTTAGGGGCTTGCTTAAAAAATTGACATCCCGCCACACTACACAAGTGGCGCCCAACGTGGGGCTCATCCCTGTCAGCTGGCATGACCGCTGGCACCCAAAAGCAACACCAGTTCTCAACAGGTGGGCGGTCCGGATAGATGATGCCCGAAAGATAGATACCCGAAAGCCATCTAGGCTGAATGCTCTTATATTCCATCCAATATAGTTTCACAATTTTGAATGTTCAGTAGATTTATATGTCTACAGCGTAGTGGTTTGGGAGCTCAGAGCCTCGTCTCTTGGAACTGCGATTGCAATTCGGTGGTTTCGGATTGGTCGACCAGAGCGAATCTGTTCTTTGAGAACTCTCACGCTGAAAATGTATAATATCTAAACTAAGCTTGCATTTGATGTGAGTTTTGATGGCTGGAATTGCAGATCGCTAGAGATACTTTGGTGGTCTGACCAACATCACTGTTCAGTCTTATCGCAAGTAAACAATAGAATTCATTAATTGCAATAGTAGATAAGGCAGACGAAAACTTTTGTAGATTAGATTGTCTTATTTTTTTTTTTGGCTATGGTTTTGATATCTAGTAAGTGGTGGACCAAAAGTTTTGATTGGTTTTTTTAATCAGAAATTTGTATTTATTAGTATAATAATGGCTATGCAACATAGTAACGAAAACTTAGCGCAGTCTTTACAAGACTTAGACCCCTTTTGTGGCATTTGTCAGGAAACCATTCGTGAAAACGAATTAGTGGCAATTGCACCTTGCAAACACAAATTTCATAATCGATGTATAGTGGAATGTCTTCAAGCGTCATCGATTTGTCCAGTGTGCAAGCGAGTCTGTTCTGTAGAACAACTGACTTACATAAATAACAATTTGGCAGTGGAACTTCAAGAAGCCAGTGGTAGCAGTGGTACTCAAGCTAACGTGGCTACGGAAGTACTTTCCCAGGCACACGGCACTTTTAGAGCTTCAAGAAATAGAGGAGCAACTCCAAGGCGGGGCGTGCAAACTCGATCTATGAGTCGTGTGCAAGGAGAAGCATTACCCGATAATTTATATACTACAAAAGGCAGGGCTATAGATCGCGTCGAAGTAGCAAATTTGGTACAAACGGCCATACAGTCGAGTCAGAATCAAATGATTCAGACCATTAATTCAGTTATGGCGGACACAATTGAAAAAACAATACGTGCGCAACTAGCGGCACTACAGATAGGCCGTAGTGAGCCAAGCGAACAACAGAGTGAAGAAAGGACTAGGTTTAGACGTCCTGGTGAAGTAACCCAATTGGCTTCGGTTCATCGTAATCCTGATGCAGCAAACATTTTGAATTTATCGAATTCTTCTATCCCTATTCAGAAGGTGTCCAGCATAATACAAAGCTGGCATATAAGGTTTGATGGTGGCAAAGATAGTATGCAGGCCCAAGATTTATTGTACAGAGTTCGTTCACTTGCTGTACAAAACTTGAATGGAAACTACCAACTTTTATGTGACCATTTATACATGCTATTCGCTGGGAGAGCCAACGATTGGTTTTGGCGATTCCATCGTTCCAATCCTCGATTTACTTGGGAAGAATTTTGTGTAGAATTTCGAAAGAAATTCGACGACATAGATGACGATATGGATGTTTGGGAAATGATCAATTCGCGTCGGCAAGGCGATCAAGAATCTTTCGAAGACTTCCAATGATGGAGTGGAGAAACTGATAGGTTCTCTTGTCCGTATTCTGATTCATAACGCTAAAACTTCTTTGCGTTATGAGCTCATGCATCTTGGTATTACTACCTTGGCTAGGCTTAGGGAAGAAATACGTACTCATGAGCAATTCTATAAACAAGTCCGATCGAGTACTGCAAGAGGAAAATTTGAGCACCGTTCTCGTGTAGCAGAGCTAGAAGTTCCAGCTCAAGAGCTTTTGAATGAGGATGTATCAGCTATTCAACGTAAACCATTAGTGTGTTGGAATTGTGATAAACCAGGACATCGTTTTGATGACTGTTTAGAGGAACGGAAAATATTTTGTTTTGGCGGTGGTGCCAAAAACATTTTCAAGCCCTTGTGCCCGACTTGTAACCCGTCGGAAAACCAGCATGTGGATGTGCAGGCCCACAACTTCCTGTCGCATCCGAGGCATTAAGCCCAGCTGGTCGCTTGCAGACTGGGGCCGATCAGCCCATAGAATTGAATACTCCAGTCGCACACAACTCATCTAATTCACATTCGAGTGCAAACCAATTTTTATCTTTCCATATAAGGTTAGCCAAGTACGCAGCAGCGCGGCAACGCATTTTCGCTGAGGTGAACAGTATGAACTGGAACCTTAAGCCAAGACGCTCAACTCTTCGACTTAGAACTTTTTGGAAAAAGATTCGTTCTACCCGGAAAAGACTTATTTCCGCAATTTTCCTAAGCTCAAACAATCGCCTATTTACCGAACTTACTTTGGAGAACAAAGAATATATTGCTCTTTTGGATTCCGGTGCTACAATTAGTTGCATAGGCAATCAAGCGGCTAGCGAACTCAGATTTAGTCCGAAATGCCAAAAATGTTCAGGCAATATTAAAACGGCTAACAACTCAGAGTGTTCGGTGATTGGCAAACTTACATCGAAAGTGACATATCGTGGCAGGACAAAGCCCATTGAATTTTATATAATACCAGATCTTAAACAAGACGTATATTTGGGTATAGATTTTTGGCAGTCATTTGGTTTATTGACTCACATCCTGAAACCTGTGGAACGAGTATCCGAACTCGACATCGGTTATGATCAGAGCGAAGAAATTCCAAATATGCATGTCTTGAACCCCACTCAGAAGGACATTCTCGATTATGTGATTGCTAAATTTCCCTCGTACGAGAAAGAAGGGTTAGGGCAAACACACTTGATCGAGCATAGTATAGATGTTGGTAATGCTATAGCGGTTAAGCAACGTCATTGGCCTGTCTCCCCGGCTATAGAGAAGCAAATGTTTGATGAAGTGGATAAAATGTTAGACATGGACATAATAGAAGAATCTAAAAGTCCCTGGAGCAGTAATTGTGTTTTACTCGCAAAGACGCATATCCTCTACCACATATCGACGGAATCTTAAGTCGATTACCTCCAGCTCGCTTTATAACAGGTCTCGACATGAAGCACGCTTTCTGGCAGATACCTTTAGAAGAGAAGTCTAGGCAATATACTGCGTTCACGATTCCTAACAGGCCATTATACCAATACAAGGTAATGCCCTTCGGATTGTGCAATGCACCTCAAACACTTTGTCGACTCATGGACCATGTTATTCCTGCACATTTACGAACCAGAGTTTTTGTCTATCTTGATGATCTCCTTGTTCTCTCGGACGACTTTGAGTCGCACATACTTCTTTTACAGGAGATTGCAGGTTATCTTCGCAGGGCAAAATTGACAATTAATATTGGCAAATCAAAATTCTGCATGCGCGAAATTAAATATTTAGGTTTTATCATTGGCTCGATGGGCTATTAAATTGCAAAGTTTTTCGTTTGAAATAATACATCGCGGCGGCTCACAAAATATCGTAGCCGACACCCTATCTCGACGCGATGAACCAGCGATTTGTGAATTTGACACAAGTGGTCCGATCGTAGACCTAACATCTAAAGAATTCAGCTCATCCGAATATTTGGACTTGATTCAGCGTATTCAGGAGAATCAGTCGAAATTGCCCGACTTAAAAGTGGTAGATAACTTTGTGTATAAGCGCACCGAACATGCTACAGGTGACGCAGCTCAAGAATTTGATTCTTGGAAATTGTGGATTCCATCTGGTCTCACCAAAGTCATTATGCTTAGATCACACGATTCACCGGATTCAGCTCATTGTGGGACAGGCAAACTTGTAGAAAAATTGAAGAGATATTTCTTTTGGCCTGGAATGGTGACGCAGATAAGAAAGTATGTTGCAGATTGTTCGGTTTGTAAGTCTACTAAAAGTCCAAATATCGTTTTACGACCACCTTTGGGTAAACCAATGGTTTCGGAAAGACCTTTCCAAAAGTTATATCTTGATCTTTTAGGGCCGTACCCTAGATCGAAAAGCGGAAATATTGGTATTCTCATCGCCATTTTACAAAATTTCATTTCTTGTTCCCTCTAAAGAAATTTACATCACGAGCAAATGTACATCGTAGTACTGGATTTTCACCATATTTCCTAGCGTTTGGTCAAAACATGGTAATGAACGGCAAGGACTATGAGCTTCTGCGTAAATTGAATCTGTTGACCGACGATGCCCTCTTAAGGCAACCACAGGCGCTGCAGGTTGTTAGGCTGAAAGCGAAGCAAAACGTTTCAGCATCCCATGACATAAATGCTAGGACTTATAACTTGCGCAGCAGAACCGTGCAACTTCGAGTAGGTGACTCTGTCTTTGCACGCAATTTTGTACAGAGTAACGCTGGCAGAAAGTTTAATGCCAAGCTTGCCCCTGTTTTTGTTGAAGCTAAGGTTAAACGCAAAATTAGTCCCGCATATTACGAACTCGTAAACGAGTCAGGGAAAACCTTTGGCGTTTACCACTTGAAAGACATTCAAATAAAGAAGTGACGTACTTGTATGTGGGAAACTGTTCTTTTATTTTCAGTAAAAGACGTCTCTAGTAAGACTCTCGCCGCTTTGACTGTGGTGTAGTGTCCAGTTTCTTACTGGGCTGGTGGTCTAGCAAGCTTTTACAATTGTTGCATTTATTTTTGGCAAACGTTATCGCGCTCTTAGGTCACCTTGGATAAGCAGCCGTCGCATCGTATGATTATGCCGTTGTTACTTATCTTATTATTGCGCCCACGCATATGCATAGCATTGTTGTTGATTTAGTAAGTTCGGCTTCGGCTAAGTGCAGCTTCACGCTACCTAGCGGCGCGCCGATCGAACATTAGTACAGCGACTTTTGAGCAGTGCTGACGAATATTTCTTTTGTGCGTGTATACTATACACATATATTTAAAAAGTTAAAGCGCATGTTCTTGTTACGCAACACCTAAGTGCAAGTGGTTTCTGTTTATTTAAGCCGAGGAACAGAGCATTCGGAAGAACAGTATTGTGCAGTTTGTGAATTTTGGCCAGGTAAGGGAAGTTTTTTCAAGTCGGCCAGAAAAGTCAAGTGAATTCTTTTATTCACAGTGCCTCGCGCCTGTGCCCCTTTGGCTGGGCCACAAAACCTTTGGCTGGGCCATAAAACCTCTGGCTGGGCCACAAAACCTTTGGCTGGGCCATAAAACCTTTGGCTGGGCCACTAAAACCCTTTTGCTGGGTTTGAAACCTTTTGGCAGAGCACCTGTCTCGTGCCTGGAAACCCATTTTGGCTGGTTTATAATCGGACATAATAATATCGTGCTTGGAAAACCCTTTTTGCCGGACCAAGTATTAGTGCCTCGGAAACTCTCCACGCTTGTTTCCTTTGATGGCTGCACTATTTTCATAGACGACTTCAAGCTCTTTATGCGACCAGATTCCGAAGAACGGACTCCGCATTGCCACTCCAAAGACAAGCTGCTAGATTCCCCACTATGTGTTAGGCCCATACATACTACTCTATGTTAGTTTTCCTTTGAGGCAGAAACGTGGCCATATAAATCTTATTAAATTTGTGCTGCGACACAAAAAGCCACTAAAAGTTACTGGCGGCGACCATGATGCTGTAATGGATCTAATGCTAAGCATCATATCGTCTATAAAAATTAGTTTCGTTTTTTTTATTTTTAAATAATGATTTAGTTTAACTTCCTTTAGTTTTTTTTGTAATCGAACCTAAATTTCGCCTCACTACAAGGTTAAAGTTAGGAAGTATGTATGTAGTTTAAGATCATTAATATTTTTTTTGTGCCAGCATGTCCTCTTGAGCTCAACGACGGCAGTGCATGGTAAGTGATTTGCATTTTTATTTGATCTTTTGACATCATACTTTCCAATCTGATCTTATTTCCAATTTACGTTCGATTCCACTTCTTATGTTGAAATTTAAATGAATTTTCTGTAATGTTTTTTTGAATAATGTACATATGAGCCTTATTTTGGAATGTTACATACGGTAGATATTGATGTGTTGCAAACTATTTAGTATATATACCTATATATATATAAGAGAATGTTTTTGAACTATAAATTATGATAATATATACCTTTAACTTTGATATGAATTCGTAAATTTCCTTTCGCTGGTCCATCACTAACTAAGATGTCATCGCCAAACCCAAACTTAAAGTAACATCAATTTGCTATAGGGACTACCGACCATTATTCTTATTTCCGGTATGCCAAGGTAGGGTGGGTACAGAATAGGGTATAACTACATCTAATACCCTAGAAGCAATGTACTCTACATTAGTCTGTTTGTCCGCTTCTGTCCTGATTGTGGGAACAAATCCAAATACTCCATTTGTTCGTTTTGCTAGTTTCTGTTTAGTGCACTTATTTTCTTGTAGTGGTGTGTCCGCTATGGTAAGGAGGAGAAAGAACCCCACCCCGTCCGACGAGCTAAGTTAGAGCAACGCAAGAAGTGCACGCCTCGAATCCTCCATAGCACGGTGAGAGAATGTAGAGCACACTCGTTCACCCGCTCCCTCTTCACCAGTAGCTCCCAAATTTAGGGGCTTGCTTAAAAAATTGACATCCCGCCACACTACAAAATGCAGGCAGAACAAACAATACAAAATATCAAACAGTTGGGGACAACTAAGTATACATACGCACACACACATACAAGCAGCTGTTCGTGTAGTTGCGTGCAAACGATTGAAGTAACCAAAGCAAAATGTGAGACACTAATGTGTGAATGTCCATACATATGTGCTCATCGATGTATGTACATATGTATCTACATATGTATGTATGTACATTCGTCTTGCACTGACAGAGCAAGAAATGTTTATTAATTGAAAATTATATAACATTTTTAAAAGTAATTTTTTCTTTGTTTAGTGCACTTGGCATTAGGGGTTTCATTAATAACTTTATGCAGCAACAACAAATATCAAATAGTTGGGGACATCACATACACACACTCACACACACAACAAGCAACAGTTCATGTCTATGTGTGCGGTTCTCTACGTACTGTTGAAAAAGTAAAGAGAAACATACATATGTATGTATGTATGTATGCCTGTGTATGAATATAGCATGTATGTACATTCGTATTAATGTATACATTGGGCAATCGAACACAGTTGTTTGATTGTAAAAAAAATAATGCTCCAAAAACAACAACAACTGCAAGTCATTGGCTCGCTCTTCTTCTTTCGTTTTGACCATTTAATGTTAATTGCAAAGGCAAAACGCCAAAAGTTTACAGTTACCGTCGCTAGGCAACGACTGCGTAAGCGATAGTAAAGCAGAAACCGAATAACGGAGCTACGCATATTCTGCTTCGCATTGCGGGCAGATGTATGTATGTATATGATTTGTTCTTATGATGCTGATCTCAATAAATAATTAGATTTTATTATTTAAATATTCTGCTTATTGCATTCAAACTTCGATATTTTGATGGTATCGGTGCCAGTGACTTTTGATCGTGGCTCATCGCTGCACGGCATTGACACGAATGCCGTGTTTCATATTCCGAGTTTGTGCGTGGCCGTATTGACTCAATATGGCACGAAAAGACTCAAATGTGAATTTAAAATTAGGATATACCCTTATAATTATTCCCCTTTTTCGCACATAGTCTATCTTAAAACGTTGCGTTATCTCTATATCTAAAACTGTTTGTCCTGACTACTGAACAATTTTTTGTCAAGAACAGAAAATGTTCATTTAAATACCTTAAATGCCTTCCTACCAGGGTTCGTAAAATGCGGGCAAAACCCGTTCGGGCCCGCGAGAAATTCTGCTGCGGGTCGCTGCCGACAAATGCCGCGGGTACGATCGGGTCGTCTGGCAGAGGTAACGGGTCGTGCGGGTACGCCGTGCTTCGCCGCGGGTCGTTGCCGACAGCAGCAGTGTCGTACGAGCCGGTCTGTACATATGTATGTGTGAAATTTGTATGATGGTATGCTTGTGTGTATATATTTTTTTAAGGCGAAATGTGCGCGATGCATTTCATCCCTTATAGCCTCACTCAGCAGATTTGTCTCCGTTTGCATAGTGGTACCTGATGCTAGATTTCTGAATGAATGTCTTTCGATTTTTTTGGCTATAGGAAATATATATATATATATAAGACGGGCAATACCTGCTAGTTATTTTTATACTCTGTACATGAAATGTACAGAAGTATATTAGGTTTGCGGGAGCTGAAAAATGTAACAGGCAGAAGGAGGCGTGGCAGACCCCACAAAGTATATATATTCTTGATCAGCATGACGAGACGAGTCGATCTAGCCCTGTCTGTCTGTCTGTCCGTCTGTCAGTCTGTCCGTCTGTCCGTCCGTATGAACACCTGGATCTCAGAGACTATAAGAGATAGAGACACCAAATTTTGCACAAAGATGCGTTATGTGTGTATTCTATACGAGTTTGTTTTACTTTTTTGATTTTCCCCCCCAGTTCCCCCCTATGGGGGTTTTCCCGATTTTCCAATCGTATAATCGCCTATATCTCGGAGACTATAAGACCTAGGAACACCAAATTTTAGTCCCAGATGCCTTATGTGAATACGCAGAAAATATATATTTTGGAATTTCCCTTCCTCCCCCCTCTACCCCGCAAATCGTAACTCCCGTAATTCTTGGAATTTCGAACTAAAATTTTGTAAATACCCCCAGTTGGTTATTATATGTCCGTATACCAAGTTTCACTATGATAGACCGATTTAACGAGAAGTTATAGCCATAAATATATTTGCTGCTGCAGCGCTGCTCAAGCGCTGCCCGCGGCTGTTGTTGATGTTGCTGTTTGGTTGACTGCGAAAATGCTTACACAGACACGAATAGATGCGCATAGGCATACATACACTCACACAGACGCAATTGCTATGTAAATGTGCAATTATAAACCCTTTACGTGAGTTCGAATACCGAGAGAGGTAATATCGATCAAAATTTTTTTTTTATTTTCATAATTTTTTTTTTTCTATAATTATTGTAAACATATGTACAGAGTATTTCAAAGTCGGGATACCCGACTTTAGCTTTTTTACTTGTTATATAATAGTCGCTTTCAAAATAGCTGTGGTCTATTATTTGACCATTTAAAGCAACAATAACGTTATTATTGTCTGCTTGAAGCTGCTCCCGAACATGGCTTAGCCTTGCCTTTCTTTCTTCGTAGTAAGCTTTCGTTTTTCTATCCTGGGAATCCTTTTTGTAATTCCTTATCAGGGTTTGAATCTCTTCTCCCAGCGATGCCTACTTAGGAATCAGCGAATCCAATTCTGGAGATAGAGTTGCCATTTCTCCAATCTGGTATCAGTTGTCAGATCCGTTGGAGGTGTTTTTGTTTTGCTTTTTAAAGCCTAATGTGCCTCGACTCACGCCGATGAAAGGTCAATGACACTGAATACCAATGGAAGTCCGCTCGTCTCTGGCGGCAGATTTATCCCGAAGTGTTCCCTCGTTGACGTTTCTGGGACTTATGTGAGCACGACCAGAACTGCTGCCCAACGGAGTCCTCAAAATTTTCCTGGAAAACTGCCCGATAGCGAAAGCTCGCGCACATAGATTAAGCTGGCACAGCTTCCTGGTTGCGGTCCTTCCGTCAACCGTGCTTTGTTAACGAAATGTAAGGGTTTATATACAACATTTTGAATATGCGTAGGTCTAATTATTTCTAATAAGTGATTCTTAAAATATATCGTCGCTAGGATGTCGTATGCAGCTAGTTGAGTCGGTGCGTGCATATCCAGCGTAGGTGTAGGTAGACGTGGCAGCCGGTTGGTGGTTATTTTATGCACATGTGTGGCCGCTATTCTAACAATAGCTAAGAACAGCTGCATGCGTGGCCCATGCGTAGCTCACGATACGGTCAAGTGCGTGTGACATTTACAGTACGATGAACTTCAGCGCTATAGTCATAGATGAACGCCAACACCAAGTTTGGTTATTCTAAGCCTTATACTTTCTGAGGTCCTTGCGTTCATACAGACGGACGGACGGATGTGTGTTACATACAATCGCACAAAACTTGTATAGCCTTTTACCCTTTGGGTACAGGCTATAAAACATATGAGTAGGTCATGCACACACAAAGTAAATACAATTTGACACATTATATTGAGCCGGGTTAAGACGGGCAAAACCTGCTAGTATGAATGTATGTATGTACATATAGTATATATTTCGCGTGCTAATTATTTTTTATGCACTATATGGATATGTACATATGCACAAGCGAACGAGTTGGCCACTATTTATTCCATAGTTGTAACCTGTGAGAAACTTCCCTGTAGGTAATGACACTGCATGGTAAACGCTACTTGCCGATGTACAAGAGTAGTTACCAACACGACCAGGTAGTCCAGAACAGGCCAGATCCAAATGTAGCACAAAACTCCAGTCCACCCGGGGGCGCAAAATTGTTCCTCCAGAACACAACAATTGTTCAACAGGAATAAGGCACGATTCTGATGTAAATGTATATGTATGCATGCATAGAACATTTTATATTTAATTTAGTTAATTAATTAAATTAATTAAGTTAATTAATTTAATTTAATTAATTAATTAATTTAATTACTTTTTTGTGGGGTGGTACAGGGTATTTAAGAGTTGAGCCTGCTCGACTTTAGCATTCCTTTCTTGTTTTTTTTATTTTCTATAATTATTGTAAACATATGTACAGAGTATTTCAAAGTCGGGACACCCGACTTTAGATTTTTTACTTGTTTTTATACCCTGTACCCAAAGGGTACAAGGGTATATTAGTTTTGTGCGAGTGCACATGGAACACACAGAAGGAGGCTTGGTAGACCCCACAAAGTATATATATTCTTGATCAGCATGACAAGCCGAGTCGATATAGCCATGTCCGTCTGTCCGTCTGTCTGTCTGTCCGTCTGTCTGTCCGTCTGTCTGTCTGTATGAACGCAAGGATCTCCGAAAGTATAAGAGCTAGAATAACCCAACTTGGTATACAGATTCTCCTGAGACCGAGAAAGGACGAGTTTGTTCATTTTTTCTGATCCAACCCCCCACTCCCCCCCTATTACTGATTTTCTATAACTCCCGTAGTTCTTGGAATTTTGAACTAAAATTTGGTAGTCACATTATGTTAGTAATTATATATCCGTATATTAAGTTTCATTATGATAGGTTGATCAGAAAGAAAGTTATAGCCATATAACCAGGCCCAATGCACACATACATACATATGTACAAGTACACAAACACGCATAAGGCACGATTCTGATGTAAATGTAAATGTATGTATGCATGCATGGAATATTTTATATTTAATTAGTTAATATTTAGTTAATTAATTAAATTAATTTAGTTAATTGTGGGGTGGTACAGGGTATTTAAGAGTTGAGCCTGCTCGACTTTAGCATTCCTTTCTTGTTTACTTATCTACTAGATGACTATACTATGGAACGCATTACTTCTAGTTATGATCTTGGTGTAGCATTCGATTGCAAACTTAATTTTAATACCCATATTGTAAATATGGTTGGTAAAGCTAGAGGTGTTTTGGGTTTCATAAAACGATGGTCGAAGGAATTTGATGATCCGTACACAACCAAGATTCTTTATACATCTCTCGTTCGTCCCATTTTGGAATATTGTTAATGTGTATTGTCACCCCAGTATAAAAAATACCAGGAAATGATTGAGTCCGTCCAAAAGCAATTTTTATTGTTTGCCTTGCGAGGCCTTCAATGGGATCCCAATCGACGTTTGCCACCTTATCGTGACAGATTACGTTTGATCGCTCTCCCTACCTTGCACGATCGTAGAACCTGTCATGGTGTAGTTTTTATTTACAAGCTACTGGCGGAAGAAATCTCTTCAGGCAACCTAATTCATCGTATAAGCTTCGTAGTTCCCTCTAGACCTTCAAGAAATTTCCGGCCTCTACATCTTCAGCGCTGTACGTCAAATTTCGCCCTTTACTCTCCTTTTCGTGTTCTGTGTTCAAATTATAATGAAATCTACCATTTAATTTCTTTTATACAATCCCCTAGTAACTTAAGCAGTAACATCCTTTTTTACTTAACTAATCATCATTAAATACACTTGCACTAATGCAATACTAATCACTCGCTGTGAGTCGGGGCCCAGCGGCCTATTATGGCGACTAAAATACCCCATTAAGATTAGTACTGTATTACTACATTTTTATACTCTGTACATGAAATGTACAAGAGTATATTAGGTTTGCGCGGGCTGAAAAATGTAACAGACAGAAGGAGGCGTGGCAGACCCGTAATTCTTGGAATTTCGAACTAATTTTAATTTAATTTCTCAAGCGCTGCTCAAGCGCTGCCCGCGACTGTTGTTGATGCTGGTGCTTTGGTTGACTGCACACATGTTTACACCGACACGAATTGATGCGCATATGCATACATACACTCACACAGGCGCAATTGCTATGTAAATGTGCGATTATACACCATTTACGTGAGTTCGAATACCGAGAGAGGTAAAATCGATCATTTTTTTTTTTTCTTAATTTTTTTTATAATTATTGTAAACATATGTACAGAGTATTTCAAAGTCGGGACACCCGACTTTAGCTTTTTTACTTGTTTTAAATAAATAAATAAATATATACTTTGTGGGGTCTGCCTTCTGTGTGTTACATACATTCGCACAAAACTAGTATAGACTTTCACCCTTTGGGTACTGGCTATAACAATAGCCAAACACAAACCATTAGACTTTTCAGCTTACGCAGATGACTACACAATAATTAAAACAAGATAGAACGCTACAGTCGAGCAAGCCCGACAGTAAAATAGCCTGTAGTCTCCACAAAAAGAAAAAATTTTAAAAATATTAAACAAAATTAAATTATTTAAAAAAAAATTAATTAATTTATTAAATTAATTAAGAAAATTTATTTAATACATACATAGAAGACATCTTTATGTAGATTTACATTAACATCACTTGACTATGCTTGTTTATATACGTGTATTGTGGGGGGGGGTGTATCAGAATAAAACAAGAGAGAACGCTACAGTCGAGCAAGCCCGACAGTAAAATACCCTGTACTCTCCACAAAAAGAAAAAATTGAAAAAAAATTTTTTTTTAAAATTAAATTATTAAAAAAAAAGAATGAATGCATTAATTAAAATTAATTAATTAAATTAAATTAGAATACATGTTTATGTTCAGTTTTAACAGCATACATTTACATCACGTACCTATGCGTGTTTATATGCGTGTATGTATGCAGCACAAAGTTGAACCAAAGCAGCAACAACAACAACAGCTGCGGGCAGCGCTGCAAACAGAGCTGCAGGCAGCGCATGAGCAGCGATTTTACTTATAGCTATAACTTTCTTCAGAATTGACCTATCATGATGAAATGGCACACGGACTCATTAGTACTAACTGGATGTACCTACCAAAATTGATTTCAAAATTCCGAGAATTACGGAAGTTATAAGAAAAAACACGAATTGCGGGGGAGTGGGGGGGTGTATCAGAAAAAATAAACAAACTCGATCTGCCTAGGGCTTATAGGAACCTTGATACCAATTTTGGTTATCAATTGGTAGCAATTGCTTCTATGTGAGTGTATATATGTTTATGCGCGTCTGTTCGTGTCTGTGTAAACATGTTTGCAGTCAACTAAACAGCGACATCAACAACAGCTGCGAGCAGCGCTGGGGCAGAAAATATATTTATGGCTATAACTTCTTGTTAAATCGGTCTATCATAGTGAAACTTGGCATACGGACACACAATAACTAACTGGAGGTATTTTAATCTTATCTTATAGTCTCTGAGATCCAGGTGTTCATACGGACGACAGACGAACAGACAGACAGGGCTAGATCGACTAGTCTCAAGAATATATATACTTTGTTAAGACAGTTCAGCAGATATGGTTTGGAATTATTAATTTTAAGTTTAATGAAGTCGAAATATTGCCATAGTTCTAAGTCTGCCTTATGCACCTATAACATGAGCATAAAATGTTGAGTTGTCTGCGCACAGCTCTCTCGCGCTGTTATTGATCTCGCGCTCGCACGGTCTAACATAGCGCCCACACCAAATTTGAAGTTAGGCTTAAGCTAGATTTAATTACATTGTAATAAGACACTTGTTAAATTGAAGAGCTCCTTTCGTTCGACACATACGCGTTAAAATAAGTTCAGTTGTTCCATTTGGGAACAATCCAAGTAAAGTGTAGCAAATCATAGCAGCCAATCTGCCAACAAATCTCCACTGGATCGATTCGCTTTTGCCCACCGGCAATTTCCCTTGTTCCTGTTGAACAATTGTTGTGTTCTGGAGGAACAATTTTGCGCCCCCGGGTGGACTGGAGTTTTGTGCTACATTTGGATCTGGCCTGTTCTGGACTACCTGGTCGTGTTGGTAACTACTCTTGTACATCGGCAAGTAGCGTTTACCATGCAGTGTCATTACCTACAGGGAAGTTTCTCACAGGTTACAACTATGGAATAAATAGTGGCCAACTCGTTCGCTTGTGCATATGTACATATCCATATAGTGCATAAAAATTAATTAGCACGCGAAATATATACTATATGTACGTGCATATATGTATGTAGGCCAGATCCAAATGTAGCACAAAACTCCAGTCCACCCGGGGGCGCCAAATTGTTCCTCCAGAACACAACAATTGTTCAACAGGAACAAGGGAAATTGCCGGTGGGCAAAAGCGAATCGATCCAGTGGAGATTTGTTGGCAGATTGGCTGCTATGATTTGCTACACTTTACTTGGATTGTTCCCAAATGGAACAACTGAACTTATTTTAACGCGTATGTGTCGAACGAAAGGAGCTCTTCAATTTAACAAGTGTCTTATTACAATGTAATTAAATCTAGCTTAAGCCTAACTTCAAATTTGGTGTGGGCGCTATGTTAGACCGACTTCATTAAACTTAAAATTAATAATTCCAAACCATATCTGCTGAACTGCCTTAACAAAGTATATATATTCTTGAGACTAGTCGATCTAGCCCTGTCTGTCTGTTCGTCTGTCCGTCCGTATGAACACCTGGATCTCAGAGACTATAAGATAAGATTAAAATACCTCCAGTTAGTTATTGTGTGTCCGTATGCCAAGTTTCACTATGATAGACCGATTTAACAAGAAGTTATAGCCATAAATATATTTTCTGCCCCAGCGCTGCCCGCAGCTGTTGTTGATGTCGCTGTTTAGTTGACTGCAAACATGTTTACACAGACACGAACAGACGCGCATAAACATATATACACTCACATAGAAGCAATTGCTACCAATTGTGAACCAAAATTGGTATCAAGGTTCCTATAAGCCCTAGGCAGATCGAGTTTGTTTATTTTTTCTGATACACCCCCCCACTCCCCCGCAATTCGTGTTTTTTCTTATAACTTCCGTAATTCTCGGAATTTTGAAATCAATTTTGGTAGGTACATCCAGTTAGTACTAATGAGTCCGTGTGCCATTTCATCATGAAAGGTCAATTCTGAAGAAAGTTATAGCTATAAGTAAAATCGCTGCTCATGCGCTGCCTGCAGCTCTGTTTGCAGCGCTGCCCGCAGCTGTTGTTGTTGTTGCTGCTTTGGTTCAACTTTGTGCTGCATACATACACGCATATAAACACGCATAGGTACGTGATGTAAATGTATGCTGTTAAAACTGAACATAAACATGTATTTTAATTTAATTTAATTAATTAATTTTAATTAATGCATTCATTCATTTTTTTTAATAATTTAATTTAAAAAAAAAATTTTTTTTAAATTTTTCCTTTTTGTGGAGAGTACAGGGTATTTTACTGTCGGGCTTGCTTGACTGTAGCGTTCTCTCTTGTTTTATTCTGATACACCCCCCACTCCCCCGCAATTCTTGTTTTTTTCTATAACTCCCGTAATTCTTGGAATTTTGAAATCAGTTGTAATATTTACGTCCAGTTGGTGGTTATGTGTCCGTATGCCACGTTTCATCATGATAGGTCAATTCTGAAGAAAGTTATAGCCATAAATAAAATCGCTGCTCATGCTCTGCTTGCAGCGCTGCCCGCAGCTGTTATTGTTGTTGCTTATAAATACACGTATATAAACAAGCATAGTCAAGTGATGTTAATGTAAATCTACATAAAGATGTCTTCTATGTATGTATTAAATAAATTTTCTTAATTAATTTAATAAATTAATTAATTTTTTTTTAAATAATTTAATTTTGTTTAATATTTTTAAAATTTTTTCTTTTTGTGGAGACTACAGGCTATTTTACTGTCGGGCTTGCTCGACTGTAGCGTTCTATCTTGTTTTAATTATTGTGTAGTCATCTGCGTAAGCTGAAAAGTCTAATGGTTTGTGTTTGGCTATTGTTATAGCCAGTACCCAAAGGGTGAAAGTCTATACTAGTTTTGTGCGAATGTATGTAACACACAGAAGGCAGACCCCACAAAGTATATATTTATTTATTTATTTAAAACAAGTAAAAAAGCTAAAGTCGGGTGTCCCGACTTTGAAATACTCTGTACATATGTTTACAATAATTATAAAAAAAATTAAGAAAAAAAAAAAATGATCGATTTTACCTCTCTCGGTATTCGAACTCACGTAAATGGTGTATAATCGCACATTTACATAGCAATTGCGCCTGTGTGAGTGTATGTATGCATATGCGCATCAATTCGTGTCGGTGTAAACATGTGTGCAGTCAACCAAAGCACCAGCATCAACAACAGTCGCGGGCAGCGCTTGAGCAGCGCTTGAGAAATTAAATTAAAATTAGTTCGAAATTCCAAGAATTACGGGTCTGCCACGCCTCCTTCTGTCTGTTACATTTTTCAGCCCGCGCAAACCTAATATACTCTTGTACATTTCATGTACAGAGTATAAAAATGTAGTAATACAGTACTAATCTTAATGGGGTATTTTAGTCGCCATAATAGGCCGCTGGGCCCCGACTCACAGCGAGTGATTAGTATTGCATTAGTGCAAGTGTATTTAATGATGATTAGTTAAGTAAAAAAGGATGTTACTGCTTAAGTTACTAGGGGATTGTATAAAAGAAATTAAATGGTAGATTTCATTATAATTTGAACACAGAACACGAAAAGGAGAGTAAAGGGCGAAATTTGACGTACAGCGCTGAAGATGTAGAGGCCGGAAATTTTTTGAAGGTCTAGAGGGAACTACGAAGGTTATACGATGAATTAGGTTGCCTGAAGAGATTTCTTCCGCCAGTAGCTTGTAAATAAAAACTACACCATGACAGGTTCTACGATCGTGCAAGGTAGGGAGATCGATCAAACGTAATCTGTCACGATAAGGTGGCAAACGTCGATTGGGATCCCATTGAAGGCCTCGCAAGGCAAACAATAAAAATTGCTTTTGGACGGACTCAATCATTTCCTGGTATTTTTTATACTGGGGTGACAATACACATTAACAATATTCCAAAATGGGACGAACGAGAGATGTATAAAGAATCTTGGTTGTGTACGGATCATCAAATTCCTTCGACCATCGTTTTATGAAACCCAAAACACCTCTAGCTTTACCAACCATATTTACAATATGGGTATTAAAATTAAGTTTGCAATCGAATGCTACACCAAGATCATAACTAGAAGTAATGCGTTCCATAGTATAGTCATCTAGTAGATAAGTAAAAAACAAGTAAAAAATCTAAAGTCGGGTATCCCGACTTTGAAATACTCTGTACATATGTTTACAATAATTATAGAAAATAAAAAAAACAAGAAAGGAATGCTAAAGTCGAGCAGGCTCAACTCTTAAATACCCTGTACCACCCCACAAAAAAGTAATTTAATTAATTAATTAATTAAATTAAATTAATTAACTTAATTAATTTAATTAATTAACTAAATTAAATATAAAATGTTCTATGCATGCATACATATACATTTACATCAGAATTGTGCCTTATGCGTGTTTGTGTACTTTACATATGTATGTATGTGTGCATTGGGCCTGGTTATATGGCTATAACTTTCTTTCCGATCATTTTATCATAATGAATTGGTATACGGATATATAATTACTATCTGGATGTGTCTACCAAATTTTAGTTCAAAATTTCAAGAATTACGGGAGTTATAGAAAATCGTTAATTGGGGGGGAGTGGGGGGTGGATCAGAAAAAATGAACAAACTCGTCCTTTCTCGGTCTCAGGAGAATTTGTATACCAAGTTTGGTTATTCTAGCTCTTATACTTTCGGAGATCCTTGCGTTCATACAGACAGACAGACGGACAGACAGACGGACAGACGGACATGGCTATATCGACTCGGCTTGTCATGCTGATCAAGAATATATATACTTTGTGGGGTCTACCAAGCCTCCTTCTGTGTGTTCCATGTGCACTCGCACAAAACTAATATACCCTTGTACCCTTTGGGTACAGGGTATAAAAAAAGAATAAAAAAAATTGGATCGATTTTACCTCTCTCGGTATTCGAACTCACGTAAAGGGTGTATAATTGCACATTTACATAGCAATTGCGTCTGTGTGAGTGTTGAGCAGCGCTGCAGCAGCAAATATATTTATGGCTATAACTTCTTGGTAAATCGGTCTATCATAGTGAAACTTGGCATACGGACACATAATTACTAACTGGGGGTATTTGCAATATCGCATTTGCGGGGGAGAGGAGGGAGGGAGGGAAATTCCAAAATATACATTTTCTGCATCTTGGACTAAAATTTGGTGTGCCTAGGTCTTATAGTCTCCGAAAAAAAAAAAAATAAAATCAGCATGACGAGAGAAATCGATCTAGACATGTCCGTCCGTCTGTCCGTCCGTCCGTCTGTCTGTCCGTCTGTCCGTCCGTCCGTCTGTCTGTCCGTCTGTCCGTCCGTCTGTCCGTCCGTCCGTCTGTCCGTATGGATGAACGCGAGGATCTCAGAAACTATAAAAGCTGGAATAACCAAAGTTGGTATCCAGATTCTCCTAGGTCCGAGAAAGGACGAGTTTATTTTATTTTTGGGAATTCCTACCTACAGCTCTGCCGGCAGCGCTGCCCGCTGTTGATGTTGCTGCTTTGGTTCAACTTTGTGCTGCATACATACACGCATATAAACACGCTTAGGTGCAAATGTATGCTGTTAAAACTGAACATAAACATGTATTCTAATTTAATTTTATTAATTAATTAATTAATTCATTTTTTTTTAATAATTTAATTTAAAAAAATTTTTTTTTTTTAATTTTCTTTTTTGTGGAGAGTACAGGTTATTTTACTGTCGGGCTTGCTCGACTGTAGCGTTCTATCTTGTTTTATTTAGTTTGTTATGTGCAATGGCGAAAATTATAACTGATAAAGGGGATCCTTGTGGGATTCCTCTTTCTAGTGCTTTTTGTGTAAAGTGAATTTGGTTGGCTTGAACTATTATTTTTCTGTTGGAGAGAAAGTTACCTACATATTTTAAAACTTTGGGTCCTATTTTCCAGTTGATGAGCTCGTCGACGATTGTATGGATACCTATCTTGTCAAACGCCTTAGCAAAATCTAAAGATAGTATGGACAGGTGTGATTTTGTTGAGAGGGATGAGGTGATCTGGTGGTCTAGCATTGCTAGAGCATCGACCACAGATTTTCCCTTTCGAAATCCCGTTTGATGGGTGTCAAGTAGTTTGCTGTTCGTGGATAGCCACCATAGCCGGTTTGCAACTATTTTGTCCAGTAGTTTTGCGATGCAAGAGTTAAGCGATATTGGGCGATAGGAAGTCACTAGAGTTTTGTCTGTATTTGGTTTTTGTATAGGGATGATATTGCTTAGTTTGAATTGTTGTTGTATGTGGCCGTCAAATATATTGTTAAATATGTTTAAGAGGCGTCTTTCTAGGTCAGGGGACAAATTTTTTAACATTGGGTAACTAATGCGGTCTATGCCTGGTGTCTTTCCTTTAAGTTGGTTTAAAGCGCATTTTAGTTCGAGGATGGTGATGTCCTTTGCCAGGTTCATAGTTGAAGGAGGTAAATTGGTGCTTACTTGTGCTTTGTGCTACTATCTGATGCTGAAGTGGACCAGTAGTTACAAAGAGTGTTGGCTATATCGGCGTTGTTAAGACCACAGAAACGGTTAATGTTGGACCAAATTTTAGCGATAGGAGTACAAGGGTTAATCTCGGAGGTAAAGGTAAAGGTATAGATTCCCGTTTTTCTGTTTTTAGTTCGCGTTTGAATTTGGCGTCTTTCTAGGTCAGGGGACAAATTTTTTAACATTGGGTAACTAATGCGGTCTATGCCTGGTGTCTTTCCTTTAAGTTGGTTTAAAGCGGATTTTAGTTCGAGGATGGTGATGTCCTTTGCCAGGTTCATAGTTGAAGGAGGTAAATTGGTGCTTACTTGTGCTTTGTGCTACTATCTGAGGCTGAAGTGGACCAGTAGTTACAAAGAGTGTTGGCTATATCGGCGTTGTTAAGACCACAGAAACCGTTAATGTTGGACCAAATTTTAGCGATAGGAGTACAAGGGTTAATCTCGGAGGTAAAGGTAAAGGTATAGATTCCCGTTTTTCTGTTTTTAGTTCGCGTTTGAATTTGGCGTTAGCTTGTCTGTAGGCTAGGATATTTTCTGTGTTGATATTTCTTTTCAAGTTTGACCATGCTTTGGATTTTTTATTTTTTAGGAGTTGTAGGCCTTGATTCCACCATGGGACGTTTCTATTTCGATGTTTTTGTGTTTGTGGGATAGCTTCGTTTGCACTTCGAAGAATAACTCTGACTATATTGGCTGTCTCTTTGTTAATTTATTGGGCTGGTAATTTTTCGTGACAGTACTTGCCTGTGAGTTGTTGGAAGAGGGGCCAGTTTGCTTTGTCTAGCTTGAATTTAGTTTTGGGCGAAATAATTGGTTCGTTGTCTTGGAAGAGTGAGACGTGGATTGGAAAGTGGTCACTTCCTGCTAGGGAGTTGTCTGTGGTCCATTTTATGTGGAGTGCGAGGTAAGGTGTTGCCAGGGTCAGATCAATGTGTGTTAGTGTGTTATGTGTCGTAAAATGGGTAGGTGATCCATCGTTAGGCTGTGTTAATCAAACGAAATAATATGTTACCTCTGCGGTTGTTTTCATTCGATCCCCAGCTTATATGCCAACTGTTAAAATCTCCTGTTATAATAAGTGGCTGTGGGAGGCTGTCATACATATTTCTAAGATTTGTGAGGCTGAAGGGCTTATTTGGGGGTATGTAAGACGAGACTATGGTAAATTTGATTTTAGAGTCACTGCTACGTTATCAAATTCGAGAGTATTTAAATTAACTTGTTGTTGTTGTATGGAGTTGTGTACTAGTAGTGCCACTCCTCCATATCCGTTTGTGGCTGTGTTCTCGTGATATAATGAGTAATTACCCAATCAATTGATTGGGATGGGTATGCTTTGAACAATGTTGAAGTGGGTTTCTTGTAGGGAGATTATTTTGGGACAGTGTTTATACTCTGTGCATAAAATGTACAAGAGTATATTAGGTTTGCGGGAGCTGAAAATGTAACAGGCAGAAGGATGCGTTATGAGTGTACGCTGTGCAAGTTTTATTGTTTTATTTTTTATTCCCCCCCCCCCCCTTCCCCCCTATGGGGGTTTTCCCGATTTTCCATTCGTATAATCGTGAATACGCAGAAAATGTGTATTTTGGAATTTCCCTCCCTCCCCCCACTCCCATGCAAATCGCGATTTTCTCTAACTCCCGTAATTCTTAAAATTTCGAACTAAAATTTTGCAAATATCCCCAGTTAGTAATTGTGTATCCGTATGCGTATTCATCATGATAGACCGATTTAACAAGAAGTTATAGCCATAAATATATTTGCTGCTGGAGCGCTGCTCAAGCGCTGCCCGCGGCTGTTGTTGATGCTGGTGCTTTGGTTGACTGCGAACATGCTTACACAGACACGAATAGACGCGCATAAACATACATACAAGTACACTGACATAGACGCAATTGCTATGTAAATGTGCAATTATACACGTGAGTTCGAATACCGAGAAAGGTAAAATCGATCAAAAAATTTTTTTTTAAGTTTCTTAATTTTTTTATTTTCTATAATTATTGTAAACATATGTACAGAGTATTTCAAAGTCGGGACACCCGACTTTAGCTTTTTTACTTGTTTTTGATTAGGATTTGTAGGTCACTGTAGTTGTTTACATAACCGTTTAGATTCCATTGGAGAATTCTTAGCATATTATAATGTAAAGTTTATATATTTTTGTTTAGAAGGGTTACGAGTTGTTTTTTAGTTTATGGTCGTTTTTGTCTTTCGATTTAAGGGGTTTGGCAAGGGTGTTTTGTTTGTTGCTGTAAATCCTGAGCTTCAGTTCTTCAGTGAGTTGGGTAGATAGTGGTTTGGCTTCTTCCTTGGATGGGGTGATGTCCATGATGGTATCAAAGGGATCGTCGTACGTGATGCTGTGTCTAGCTGGCGTTGGTTGGATAGGGTTTTGGTTTTGTGCCTTGTTATGGTTGTATTGTGTTTGATTTGTGCTCTGCCTTAGTGATGTAGGTGTATTAGTTGAGGATGTTGTATTGTTTTGTGGTCTTGCCCTTTGTATCAATGCTGGTTCTGCTACTATTTTCGAGTATGATGTGGTTTGGTGAGCATGTCGGTTGTGGTACGTTTTGAGTGCAGTTTTATGGTCGACTTTTTCAATTGTTTTGATCGTTGTAATTTTTTTCTGTTTGATAAAAGCTGGTCAAGATTTATCCATGGGGCTATGGTTATTTTTTGTGTCGTACTTGCAGTTGATGCAGAATTTCTCTTCATTGCAAATTGCGTTTTCAGAGGTGTGGTGTTCTTCTGAGGAGTTGGTGCATGCTGTGGGGCTTTTACAAGTGGTGGTGGGGTGTCCAAATTTAAGACAATTGCGGCATCTGAGAGGCAGTGGCACGTATGGGCGTACATGTGCTCTCTCATAACCGATCATATAATTTTCTGGAATTGTTAGCGATGCGAAAGTTATTATAATAAGACCTATTTCCTTTAGTGTGTTATTTTCCTCTCTGATTAATTTGCGAACTTCTGTGACGTTTTGTGATTTTAGTTCTTCCAGTATTATTTCTTCCTCAATATTGCGTAAGTCGTTTGATTTGATGGTTGGTTTTATGCTCACTGACTATTACAGGGAAGTCCGTAAAGGTGTTAAGTTTTAACAATTTTTGGGCTTGAGTGGCGTTTTTTGTTTTTATTAAAAGTGTGCCTGCTCTTGTTTTTTTACATGAGTCGACTTCACCATTGCATTGGAAGTCTATAATTTTTTTATACTCTGTACATAAAATGTACAAGAGTATATTAGGTTTGCGGAAGCTGAAAATGTAACAGGCAGAAGGAGGCGTAGCAGACCCCACAAAGTATATATATTCTTGATCAGCATGACGAGACGAGTCGATTTAGCCCTGTCTGTCTGTCTGTCCGTCTGCCCATATGAACACCTGGATCTCAGAGACTATAAGAGCTAGAGACACCAAATTTTGCACAAAGATGCCTTATGTGTGTACGCTGTGCAAGTTTGTTTTATTTTTTGACCCCCCCCCCCCACTTGCCCCCTATGGGGGTTTTCCCGATTTTCCATTCGTATAATCGCCTATATCTCGGAGACTGTAAGACATAGGGACACCAAATTTTAGTCCAAGATGCGTTATATTAATACGCAGGAAATGTGTATTTTGGAATTTCCCTCCCTCCCCCTTCTCCAATGCAATTCGCGATCTCTAACTCGACTCTCTAACTCCCGTAATTCTTGGAATTTTGAACTAAAATTGCAAATACCCCCAGATAGTAATTATGTATCCGTATGCCAAGTTTCATCATGTTAGACCGATTATAGCCATAAATATGTTATATATGTGCTGCTGCAGCGCTGCTCAAGCGCTGCCCGCGCTCTTAAATTTTTATAGCCTGTTCCCAAAGGGTAAAAAATCAAAAAATAAAACAAACTTGCACAGCGTACACACATAACGCATATTTATAGTATATTAGGTTTGCGGGAGCTGAAAAATGTAACAGGCGGAAGGAGGCGTGGCAGACCCCACAAAGTATATATATTCTGGATCAGCATGACAAGCCGAGTCTATATAGCCATGTCCGTCTGTCTGTCTGTATGAACGCAAGGATCTCAGAAAAGTATAAAGAGCTAGAACAACCAAACAATGGGTAGTTACAGATTCGGCTGAGCCCGAGAAAGGACGAGTTTGATGTTTGTTCCCAATAATTTAATTAATAAAGGAAGAATTAATAAATTAAAAAGTAATAAAGGAAGGAAGGAAGTAAATGAAGGAAAGTAAGGAATTAAGAAGGGAAATTTAAGGAATTAATTAAGGTAATTAATTTAATATTATTGAAAAGGAATTATTATTTATTTAATTTATTTAATTTTAATAAATTAATTAATTAATTAAATTAAATTAAATTAAATTAAATTAATTAATTAAATTTAATTAAATTAATTCTTTTTTTTGTGGGGCGGTACAGGGTACTTAAGAGTTGAGCCTGCTCGACTTTATCATTCCTTTCTTGTTTCAATTTTTTTAATTGTTTTTTATAACTGGTTACATAGAAATGTACCGAAGTATATTAGGTTTGCGGGAGCTGAAAAATGTAACAGGCAGAAGGAGGCGTGGCAGACCCCACAAAGTATATATATTCTTGATCAGCATGACGAGACGAGTCGATCTAGCCCTGTCTGTCTGTCTGTCCGTCTGTCAGTCTGTCCGTCTGTCCGTCTGTCAGTCTGTCCGTCTGTCCGTCTGTCCGTCCGTATGAACACCTGGATCTCAGAGACTATAAGAGATAGAGACACCAAATTTTGCACAAAGATGCGTTATGTGTATATTCTATACGAGTTTGTTTTATTTTTTTGATTTTCCCCCCATTTCCCCCCTATGGGGGTTTTCCCGATTTTCCATTCGTATAATCGCCTATATCTCGAAGACCATAAGACCTAGGAACACCAAATTTGAGTCCAAGGTGCCTTGTGTGAATACGCAGAAAATGTATATTTTGGAATTTCCCTCCCTCCCCCCTCTACCCCGCAAATGCGATTTTCTCTAACTCCCGTAATTCTTGGAATTTCAAACTAAAATTTTGCAAATACCCCCAGTTGGTTATTATGTGTCCGTATGCCAAGTTTCACTATGATAGACCGATTTAACAAGAAGTTATAGCCATAAATATATTTGCTGCTGCAGCGCTGCTCAAGCGCTGCCCGGGGCTGTTGTTGATGTTGCTGTTTGGTTGACTGCGAAAATGCTTACACAGACACGAATAGATGCGCATAGGCATACATACACTCACACAGGCGCAATTGCTATGTAAATGTGCAATTATAAACCCTTTACGTGAGTTCGAATACCGAGAGAGGTAAAATCGATCAAATTTTTTTTTTATTTTCTTAATTTTTTTATTTTCTATAATTATTGTAAACATATGTACAGAGTATTTCAAAGTCGGGACACCCGACTTTAGCTTTTTTACTTGTTTATTTTTTATGTACAGGGTAATTCAAAGTCGGGAAACTCGACTTTAGCTTTTCTACTTATAAAGTTTATTTAAGTATGCAACTACATTTTTAAACCATTCAGATGGATGGCCACAGAATCGCTTTATGACAACATATTCTCTGTTAAGTCGGATATCTGGAGTTTCGGTGTCTTAATGTGGGAAATTGTCACCTTGGGGTCTACACCATATCCAGGAATATCAGCGACTGACGTTATGAAAAAGGTTTGGCCTAATTGCTTCACGAACTATATTTGTGTCGCTAATAGATTTTTTTTTCATTTTTTAAAGGTGCGAGATGGCTACCGGCTGGAGAAACCAGCGCATTGCCGCCGGGAGCTATACAATATTATGTACTACTGTTGGGCACATTCTCCCATAGAACGCCCAACATTTGCTGAAATTCTGCATATGCTCGAAAATTTACTGCTCACAGAAATGAATTATATTGAGTTGGAGCGCTTTCCTGATCACAACTATTACAATATAACTAACGTCAGTGGCGAAAAGTTATAAAAATTGCTAGAGCAATATTATTCGCAAAATACAACGCACTGCCCAATAGCTTTATTATATGTATTATTTTGGGCAGATTTAATTTTATGTCGTCATAATACTTTTAAAAATTTATAAACATTTTTCCAAAATTATTTAATATTTAAGTACAGTTTTTAAAACAATCAAGAGAGAACGCTACAGTCGAGCAAGCCCACAAAAAAGGAAAATTAAAAAAAAATTTTTAAATTAAATTATTTAAAAAAATTGAATTACTTATTAAAATTAATAAAGAAAATTTATTTAATACATACATCGACGACATGTTTATGTACAGTTTTCACAACATACATTTACATCGTCGTGTCTATGCGTGTTTATATTCGTGTATGTACAGCTGCGGGCAGAGCTGCAGGCAGCGCATGGGCAGCGATTTTATTTATGGCTATAACTTTCTTCAGAATTGACCTATCATGATGAAACTTGGCATACGGGCACATAAGCACTAACTGGATGTAACTACCAAACGGACAGACAGACGGAAAGACAGACGGACAGGCGGACATGTCTATATCGACACGGCTTGTCACTCTGATCAAGAATATATATACTTTGTGGGGTCTGCCACGCCTCCTTTTGCCAGTTACATACATTCGCACAAAACTAGTATAGCCTTTCACCCTTTGGGTACAGGCTATAAAAATTTGTTATTGGCAGCGCACAAGTACTGGGAGAAAAGATTGTGTCACCATGGAGACTGTGCGTGGATGCGCTACTACGACAGAAGGTATTGAGAGAATGCCACGACGACGGCCAATTGGAAGTGCGTCGAACATATGCGCGGCCTGGTTTGTATTGCGACGTCGCAAAATACTTGTATGTGCGCTAGTGCCGGTTGTGCAGACGCTACTATTGAATAGATTATATATTCGCTGAAAAGGGAAGGGCTCAGTAGGAGTAAAGTAAAAGACAATAGTCGCGGACCGCCGTGCGTCTGTTCGCTTTAGAGTTTTATTGGAGACTGACACTTTTGCTATACATATTCTTTATGCTTACATTCGTATGCAACAGTGACAGATAACTTGTAGATAACATAAGATTATTATCTGCTTATATTAACATGCGTGCATTGGTACTTATGTTTGTATTGATTTTCAACACCCTTCCTCAATGCAAACATGTTTTACAAAAATTTTCAAATCAAATTTAACAGCTTTGTAAAATGAACATGCTTCGCTTTAGGGAGATTTTTCGTTAAAATATCAGCTATCATTTCATTGGTTGATGTATACTGTAAAACAATTTGTTCTTCGTTTACAACCTGTCTTGCAAAATGATATCTAATATCAATATGCTTTGTTCTTTCATGGTGTACAGGATTCTTAGCTAATTGTTGAGCACTTAAATTATCGCCATGAAGAATAGTTGGAGTACTCGAGTCACCGCAGCCAATCTCCACTATAAGACGCCGTAGGTATATGGCCTCCTTACACGCAGTTGAAAGAGCCATATACTCCGCCTCCGTGCTGCTAAGTGCCACGCTGCGTTGCTTTTCAGATCGCCAGGATATGGGTCCTCCAGCCAAGTAGTATACATAGCCAGTATACGACTTGCGATCGATGCGGTCGCCACCCCAGTCTGCATCCACATAGCCGGTAAGGGGTTGTCCACACTCTTTGTAGTGCAACTTCAGGTCCACAGTTGACGCCAGGTATCGAAGCACATGTTTTACACCCACTAGGTGCTCTGCATGCGGATCTTGATTCCGTTGAGCTAACTTGGCAACGGAATGCAATATGTCTGGCCTTGTTGTAAGCGCCAGCCACATTAACTCGCCAATTGAAGACTGGTAGGATGCAATGTCAACCTTTTGACAATGCTCGCTGGTACATATCACTTGGAAACCAGCATCCAGTGGGGTCGCTGTAGGTCTACAGGTCTCGCATCCATGTTCACGCAATATGTCTTTGATGTATTGCGAATTGCTTAGCGAAATTTCGCCAAGCTCACCGTCGCGCTGCACTTCCATGCCAAGGAACAAATGCAGCTCTCCCTTGTCAACACATTCAAACGATGTTGTAATGGCTGACTTGATGTTGGCCAAGTCCTCTTTTGATCGGCATGCTATAATTATATCATCAACATAAACAAGGATTAATGATAAGTCACCTCTTCCGTTCCTTTTGTAAAGACACGGTTCATTTTCACATGCTACAAAATCTATGCCTTGTAGTACACAATCGAGCTTGGAGTTCCACTCGCGCCCCGACTGCTTCAATCCATATATTGCCTTTTTAAGCAATAAAGCCTTACTTGGATTATTGGGATCTGTGTATCCCTGTGGCTGCTTCATATAAACAGTTTCATGCAGGTCGCTATTCAAATAGGCGGTACACACATCTATCTGGTGAAGGTACAGCTTCAATTCCGCTGCTAACGCCAAAATAAACCGCACGGTTTCCAATCTGCAAACGGGTGAGAACGTCTCTACATAGTTCACGCCATACTTCTGGGAGCACCCTTTAGCAACGAGTCGTGCCTTGAAACGTTCGACTTTTCCATCAGAGTCACGTTTCAGGCTGTATACCCACTTGCAACCAACTGCTCGCTGATCTTTTGGTAAATCAGCCATCTGCCAGGTTTCGTTTGATTGTAGTGCCTGATATTCCTTTTGCATCGCCTCTTGCCAGAATACTGCATGTGTGCTACCAACGGCCTGATCATAGGATGTCGGAACCATTACGTCACTAGCAACCAATGCTCCAAGCACATTGTATTGCTTTCTTGGACGACCAGGTTTACCATTTCGAACAATTTTAGGCCGGCCTGGCCCAATCTTCACAGTATCCTCGTCAGAGTCTTCTTTTTCGACTGCACTCTCATATGCGTTGGAGCTGCTGTCGTCAGAACTGTGCTCACTGTCATCGTCGTCGATGCTTCTGTCACCATCCGTGTGAGTGACATGCTCTTGAACCTCGCATGCAGGAAAATCTACCGTAACGGTATCTTCATTGGTATGACCACCACAACGCTCATCAAATAGAATGTCTCGTTTTTCGACAATCGTCCTCGTCTCTGGGTCGTATAACCGATAGCCTTTGGCTGCTACCGAATACCCAACCATACGGTACTCATGCCCTTTGGGTTTGAATTTGCCTTTACGGGGACCCTTTGCAAGTGCAACTGCAATGGAACCAAAAACTTTTAGATGGCTAACACAGGGTTTCTTACCTGTCCACGCTTCCATTGGAGTCAGGTTGTTCAGTGCACTGGTAGGTGATCTGTTTCTTATGTATACTGCTGTGTTGACTGCTTCGGCCCACAAAGACTCGCCTAGGCCCGACTGCACCAATAAGCATCTGGACATCTCCGTTAATGTCCGGTTTGCTCTTTCCGCCACGCCGTTCTGCTGCGGAGTATAAGCCACGGTCAATTGCCTTGCAATACCATGGTGTTTCAGGAAACCGTTGAATGTTGTGTTGACAAACTCGCCTCCATTGTCGGTTCGAATACATTTGAGCTTTTTATCTGTTTGCCGTTCAACCAAGTTTTTAAATTCGACGAACTTACTGAACACTTCATCTTTCTTCCGCAAAAAATAAACAAATATACGCCTGGACTTGTCATCGATGAAGGTCAGAAAGTATTTGGATCCAGCAAGTGACTTCGTGTCGAATGGGCCGCATACATCAGCATGAACCAGTTCCAACAGCTCTTCGGCACGGTTAGTGCTTACCTTTGGGAATGGCTGTACATGTATTTTGCTTAGCATACACGTTTTGCAATTCAAGTTGTCTGGGAAAAAAACCTTTCCAATACCACGCACTAGCTCTTTGCTGATCACTTCCTTCAGACTGGTAAAATTTAAATGGCCATAACGCTTATGCCACAATGTACCATCTGATTCAGTTGCGGAATAACACCTATTTTGTTTGCCTTGAAACATATAAAGGTTCCCAACTTTATTCGCTTTCAGTATACACTCGCCGTTTTGTATAACTTTAGCAAAATGTGGCCCAAAATGTATAACATTGTTCTTTTGCACTGACCGGCTGACGGACATAAAGTTGCCATTCATTTTCGGTACATACAGTACATCTGACAACACCAAGGTACAAAGTTCTGTCTGTAACTTCACCTCTCCTCTGCCTTCGGCCTTCAGGAAACCAGCGTCAGCTAAACCGATCATTTCAGTGTGCGCAATAAATTTTGAAAATAACGTCTTATCGCAACACATATGGCTTGTTGCTCCGCTGTCCAGACACCACATGTTGTTCTCTATCTTTCCAACGTCCAACGCATTTAACAAGCTGCTCTGCTTTTCCATCTCTTTCTTTGTCGATTGCTTTTTCCCTTCACCGCGAATTTTCTCACGCTTGCACTGTGCCTTGTAGTGCCCTTTTTCGCCGCAGTTGTAGCAAACGACGATTTTTGAATTCCTTTTTGAATTCGCTTTGGAATGCGCGACGATCTGCTGCGTAGCTATAAATGCTCTTGCATTCTCGCTCTCTCCATCTGCATTGCCTCTGCGCTCTCCCTCTTCCATCAGCTTGATACATAACACATCAAATGACGGTAAATTGTCACGCGTCTCAATGGCGACGACAAAATTTTCGTATGGTTCGGGCAAGCTTGACAACAACACGATTGTTTTTAACTCATCATTTAATTCGATGCCAACTGTACACAAACCATCCAGAATTTCGTTAAATTCGTGTATGTAACTTGAAATGCTTTGGCCTTGAAACATGCGTTTGCCTAGCAATTTCTTGTACAGCGACACTTTCCGTACAGGTCCACTCGGCTGATGAACGTCCTTTAACTTTTTCCATGCCTCGTACGAAGTGTTGCAATTTTTAATGAAGCCCAATTGTGAAGCTTTTACACTTAGCGTTATAATTGCTAATGCCTTTTCATCTTTTGGCCTTGAACTCTCAGTATTACTAGGTTCAGCACCTGATGCCACACTCCACAATTCCGCGTGCACTAAGACAGATCGCATCTGTATGCTCCATGAGTCATAGTTATGCTCTTCCAATTTGTCTATTTGATATAGCGCACTCATTTTTTAAATGTTATATTTCTTGAGTCACCAAACGATTACTATTTCACAATACTTTGAACTTCTCCTATGAGCCTATATGCCCTGGGCCCATAACCTATTGAATAGATTATATATTCGCTGAAAAGGGAAGGGCTCAGTAGGAGTAAAGTAAAAGACAATAGTCGCGGACCGCCGTGCGTCTGTTCGCTTTAGAGTTTTATTGGAGACTGACACTTTTGCTATACATATTCTTTATGCTTACATTCGTATGCAACAGTGACAGATAACTTGTAGATAACATAAGATTATTATCTGCTTATATTAACATGCGTGCATTGGTACTTATGTTTGTATTGATTTTCAACAGCTACAAGACCCAGCCGCAGCTGGCAAGATGCACTCCAGGCACGCGGAAGCAGCGTGGGATGTCATAGTGCGCTTTGGACCAGTAGCGGGCGGCAGAGGTAGAACGGAAAATGTGCGAGATCGGAAGGCGTTAAATGCATGTGACAGCGGCGAAACGACGAGCGCCCCAATGCGCCCACGGCGGCCAAAACGGCGAAGCGCCGTGTGCACTGACGCGTAAGCAACAGCGACATGATAGTAGCAGCTGCGTCGGCGTCAACGTCAGCAACGGTGGCGACATCAACAGCAGCGGCTGCGGCAACGTTGATGAAGCAGTAGTGGCAACGCCGGCAGACGCAACAACAGGTGGCGCCAACAGCGGAGGCAATGCCGTCCGCAGCGACTGCCATGGCGGCGACGCCAGCACTGCTAGGCCAGTGGTCAAGCGTCGGAGCTAGCAAAGCAGGCGCCCCTAGCTGAAGAATAACGTAAACGTAAGCCTGCAGACATAATCGAATTTATTGCGTTTCAGCCACATATAGCACAAATAATACCTCGACGGCATTTTATAACACCCGCACTCACACATATACACCATTCCTTTTGCTATGAGCTACTAAAAAAAATTATAAACATAGTTTGAATATTATTATTTTGATGATTTTTTAGACCCCACAAAGTATATATATTCTTGATCAGCATGACAAGACGAGTCGATCTATGTCTGTCTGTCTGTCCGTATGAACAGCTGGATCTCAGAGGCTATAAGAGCAAGAGACACCAAATTTTGCACAAAGATGCCTTATGTGTGTACTTTATACAAGTTTTTTTTTTTTTTTTTGATTCCTCTCCCCATTTCCCCCCTATGGGGGTTTTCCCGATTTTTCATTCTTTTAATCCCGGAGACTATTCCAAGATGTCTTATATGAATACGCAAAATATGGAATTTCCCTCCCTCCCTCCTCTCCCGTAATTCTTGGAATTTCGAACTCAAATTTTGCAAATACCCCCAGTGATTATGAGTCCGTCGAGTTTCATAACGATAGGCTGATTTAAAAGGAAGTTAGAGCCATGTATATATGAACAAGCAGTGCCCGCAGCTGTTGTTGTTGTTACTGCTTTGCACAGGCACACGAGATATACACAGATACACACAAACACACATATATACGCATAATTATTCTACACATATGTACAGAGGATTTGGGACACCCGACTTTAGCTTCTCCACATGTTTTGTTTTATTTTATGGCAGCAAAATAAATTGATTTTCAGGACCACCGACCCGCGATAGGTCAACATAGAGTTGGCCATGAGTAAAACATTCCTTTCATAGGTAATACTTAGTTAACGCTAAACAGTCGATTCTTTAATTTTGTATTTTTTTTTAACACAGTGCAGTGCATCATATGAGCGATGTGTTTCCTCAATTCGTTTTAATTGATTATTTCCAGGATGTAAAACAATATCACGTAAATCCAAATTTTCTCCAACTACAACAATGGCAACTTCATTGATAGTAGTTGCATCAAAACGGCTGTTGGCTCACAGCAGTTTTATCTGCTCTGATAAGAATTTTGTGATCATTAGATTGCATTTTTAAATAATATAATCAATTGGTTGTGTTCGTAAAATAAGTTTTGTAATTGTTCAACTATTGACCTTTTCACTGAATTGTGTTGAGCACAACGTAGATTTATTTTTTATGGACAATCGACCATCAAATTAATTTTCAAAAACTTGTAGTCGCTCTGTGATATATTTGACCTTGTATTTGTAAAGGAAAAAATGGGGTATAATAGTTATGATTAATAAACATCCAACTGCATATACTATTACAAACCTTAAAAGTTGGAATAAAATTTTCCCTAGCTACTTTTGTTGCTCCAAATGAAGTCATTTGAAAGCAGTCGTATTCTTGAATATTCTTTAAAAAGTGTCTGGAATCTGTTCCTATTCCTAAAACCAATGAGTACAATGGCTCTGGTGGTGGAAGCAATGGTATCAATTTCACCTTTCGATTTGCGCAACACAATCCATTCTTCATTTTTGTATTGTATATTGGCAGGCACTGTAATCAATTGACATATCATAACAGAAAGCAGCTCGATTCAACTCGTACCATTATTAGTCGAATGTCTACTTCAAGGGTGTCTTAACCGAATTCTTTCACGTTCATTGCAATCTTCATGTTTCTGGGCACTATGATTAGATTGATAATTAATTTGATTCCTTGAATTTCGGGTTCCTCTGCCGCCTTATAGAAGGCATATTCAGTAAGTCACAAACACACAATACTTTTTTATAATTTTATATACACATTTTTTGCTTCCAGAATGATTGTGAGCTAACAGTACACTGTTCAGGAATTTTTAACCTTATTTTTTTACACCCATGGTTACATTATTGACTTGGCGTTGACGTTTTCAGCCAATTTTTTCATTTTTTCTCTGGTCAGAACCATACTTGTACTTTTCAATGAATATTATAAAAAAAGAATTAGCGAAATCGGATCAGCTGCTCTCGGGATTTACGCTTAGCAACACATTCAGCGTTTCATTTTTGTGTTATATATATATATTCCAAAGTAAACAGAACTTTAAAAAAAAAACAGAACAAATAGTTTTTTCGGCAAAATCAATTTATTTTATTCAAAATAGTCTCCTTCGGTTTCAATACAGCTTTTTGCACGATCCAAAAGCATGTCGAACGAGTGTTTTAGCTCGTTGGCCGGTATGCCCGCCAGTATGCCGGTGCAAGCGTTTTGAATGGCCTCTACGTCTGCATAACGCTTTCCTTTCATGGGCAAATGCATTTTTCCGAAAAGGTAGAAGTCGCACGGTGCCATATTAGGTGAAGACGGCGAGTGGTTAATGGTTAAAATGTGATTTTTGGTCAAATAATCGGTCACCAGCGTCGATCGATGAGAGCAATTTTTGGTCATTAGTCAATTGCGGAACAAACCGTGCACACCTTTCGTAAGCCCAAATGTTTGGTCAAAACGCGATAAATCGATGATTTGGAGATGTTTAATTCCATTTCCATCAATTTCAATGATGATTTCGGCCGATTTTTGATGAATTCACGCACAGTTTCGATGGAATTTTCAATGATCACGAATTTTGATTGACCTACATGTTGATCGTCATTTATGTCCTCACGACTCAAAGTGGTCGTCAAACGTTGAAACCACTCGTGCACTCTGCTACGGAATAGGCAATCATCGCCATAAACTTGTTCCATCAATTGAAACGTTTCGGTAAAAGTTGTACCAATTTTAAAACAAAATTTAAATTTTTATTAAATAATGCACGATGCATTTAAAAAAATAACGTATGCATATGATCAATGAAAAAACTTCAACAAATCCAACTCAGATCCATTTTAAGGCGGAGGGGAATCAAAAAAATAAAACAAACTCGTATAAAGTACACACAAAGGGCATCTTTGTGCAAAATTTGGTGTCTCTTGCTCTTATAGCCTCTGAGATCCAGCTGTTCATACGGACAGACAGACGGACAGACAGACAGACAGGGTAAGATCGACTCGTCTCGTCATGCTGATCAAGAATATATACTTGTATACTTTGTGGGGTCTGCCACGCCTCCTTCTGCCTGTTACATTTTCAGCTCCCGCAAACCTAATACACTTTTGTACATTTTATGTACAGAGTATAAAAATGCAGGTGAAAATGCCCATGAACGCTAAAACCGTTTCCAAGATCTTTGCGAAAGGGCATCTAAGTCTAGAGCCATAGAAACGGAACAAGAATGGCAGTTGCGGCATTGGCACATAGGCTAAAGGGTATCCACATCTAGAGCCATCAAAACGAAACAAGAACGGAAGTCGAGGCATCGGCAAATGCTCGAAAGGGCATCCACACCTGATCCAAGAAACATTAACAGGAGGCGATGAACATCCTTTGTACAGACGACGAAATGTGGACGACAGTGGGTACTCAATCAAGGACGTAATCGAAGCCACTAAAAGCGAAGCAACGCTAGCCGGAAAAGCTAGTTTACAAAAAATATTAAATGTAATTGAAATGTATAATCAAAAGCTTTTTTATGATTCAAAAATATGCTAAAGTATTAGCGAAATAATTGCGAAAATAAACAAAACGAAAATATTCTATTTAAAAAGGGTTCACAATGTTCATTTGCATGTAGGTAACTAGCACCTAATACGATTAAGCATGCCTTGCGAGATTTACAAAGTTTATGCTGGTAAACGGAAAGCCAGGCTTCTCTGTACTAGATAAAATAACAAAACGAGCTGAATTTGCAGAGTTAGCGACAATAACTAAAACATTTGTGGCGGCTGCGTAGCAGCCTATGCAAATTTACCAGGGTCTTCAACCACATCTTCCTTCGGCAGCGGGCACAGTATGCGAACGGCTCGTCGAATGGTTCCAGTGTCAGTCCACAATTCTGCAACTCTCGCAACGCCATCTTCACCACTGATGAGGCTGACCACCCTTGCTAATGGCCATTTGAGGGGCGGCAAATTCTCAACCTTGACCAGAACATTGTCGATAAAAAGTCCAGGTTGCGACACTTGCCATTTCGAGCGCTGTTGAAGAAGCGTCAAATATTCTTCACGCCAGCGAACCCAAATTATCTGCAGGTAATACGTCACACGGTGCCATCGATCCAGCCGATTAAAGTTGAGCTTCGTCAGATCTGGCTCAATGTGCGTTGACAGCGAAGCAACACCAAGAAAAGGAGCTGGAGTCAAGACATCAAGATCTACTGGATGTTCTGCAAGGGATAACAATGGGCGAGAATAAATGTGTGCCCCAATATGGCATATAAATGTGCGCAGCTCATCGAATTCGAGCAGCGATGGCCCAAAGGATCTGTAAAAATGATGCTTCACAGCCGCCTTCCATAGACCACCAAAGTGAGGTGAGCGTGGCGGAATGAAACGCCAATCAATGCCGTCAGCCAAACAAAATTATTGCACATAACGCAGGTACTCGCTGGATTCAAAAAGACGCTTCAGCTCAGCCATCTCGTTCCGTGCGCCAACGAAGTTTGTAGCGTTGTCAGACCAGATCCTCGTAGGTCGACAGCGCGTCAAAATAAACTGTTTTAATGCATTTAGGAAAGCTCCGGTTGTTAAATCTTTCACAAACTCCAAATGTACAGAATTCGTGGCGAAGAAAATCAAAATGCAAATATAGCACAAAATCACAAAAATCCACACCAGTGACCAGGAAAGTATGCGAAAAACAACTCGATCCTTTGGCATGACACCCATAACATGCTCCACAAGACGAGGCTTACCTCGGAAACAAATGGTGCATTTGTTGACTACGCTGCACACTGTTTTTCGGCCTCCAATAGGCCAATACTGTAACCGAATTGAAGCAAGCAATGCACGAGGTCCAGAATGCAAGTTACGGACACGTGACTGGGTGCCGCCTTGGAAGTATAATTGGATGCTGGGAATCGAACTTGAGCGCAGAGTTACTTAGACGGCCACCAACGCGCATCATTCCAGAGCTGTCAACAAATGGTGATAGGGAAAGACAAGTGCTTGACGATTTTAAAACGTGTCCCGCCTCCAAGGCCTTAAATTCGTCCCAAGGAGACGACATTTGAATTGAGCGCATTAACAGCAGTGTTCCATGATGGATGCAGTCCACCGTTAGCCCAGGAATTCGAACACGATGCAGGAACTTGTGTATATTTTCAAAAACGCGCTGCAGCTTTCCAAATGTGTTGACATATTTGTATTGCTGTGGAATGTCTTTGCACCACACTGGTGTTTACAAGCACTTTGGAGCACTAATCAGGCAGCGACGAGACGGAATTGCAGTATTATGGCCACGAGGATTTGCCTTCGTCAGAAATGCGGGACCATGGAGCCATAAGTTCGACTGGACTAATTCGCTGGGTAAGGCTTCAAGTGAAATGATGTTCGCCGGATTCAAATCGATTGGAATATATCGCCATGGCAGCGGTCAACTCTTGAATAGTTGCGATGCAATTTGAAACGAAAATTTGGATGACTCGCTGCGTATCCAAGATAGCCTTACTGCAGAATTAGACCAACAATATAATTTGTAGTCAAATAACTTCATGCAGCAGCAGAACGGCTCCGCACAACTCTAGTCATGGCACGGTCAACGATTTGAGTGGTGCCACATGAGATCTGGAGCACAGCAGCTCCGCATGCGATAGGCCTTGCGTTGTCGAAATGATGTAGACACAAGCTCCATAGGCATCAATGCTGGCATCACTAAAGCCATGCACTTCAATGGAACCACCAGGAGAAAGTACAAGCCTTGGAAATGTCAACTGCTTTGTGTGCTCAAAATTTGCAATAGGATTATGTCAAGATGTAGTCATCCCAATCGAGCCTTTCTCTCCAAAGCGCCTGCAGGAATATTTTAGCCTTCGCTATTACTGGTCCAATAAGACCAAGCGGATCATAAAATTTTGCATTAGTCGACAACACAGTGCGCTTGAAAATTCGACCAGATGTCAATGTTGGCAAAAAGTGACCATGAAGAAATCCATTGCAGGATACCACGACAGTCCTAGAGTTTTTGTGATGTCACTGCCATCATCAAACTTGCCTAGAGTGTTCTTGTCCTCTTCCGGGACTTGTTTGAGCACGTCAGTATTGCTGGAGCACCACTTCCTTAGCTTGAAATTAGCCTTGGCAAGCAGCCCTCTGGTTTGTCTCATAATTTCTGTGACTTCGTTTGTAGAAGCACCACCAGTGATTAAAACATCTACATAGAAATCACGACGCAAGATATCTAAGCCAATAGGAAATAGCTCATGACCATCTTCAGCCAGCTGATGCATAGTGTGAACGATGAGAAACGACACAGGCTTCGTACCGTAAGTTACGGTATCAAGTCGAAATGCTTGAAATTCCTTTTGAGGCGAGTCACGCCGTAGGATGCATTGGAAATAGCTATCCGAATTTGATACTCGCAGCGGTACATCTTGCAGATGTCTCCTGTGAAGGCGATATGAAATATGCGAAATCGAACAAGCGTGTTTGCGAGCTTTGACTGAATGGATGGACCAGCTATCAGTATGTCGTATGCATAGGCACTTATGCTCGTGTAAATTGATCATATATTGTGATTAGAACTAAGAAAAACGAACTACATTTTGTGAACAAAATAAAGTAATGCCAACGAGTAAGAGCATAAGCTCTGTTATAGAAATAGAAAATTCCAACAATCAATTACGACCAATAAATTTGGAATAAGATTAAAATAAAAACAAGTAAAAAAGCTAAAGTCGGGTGTCCCGACTTTGAAATACTCTGTACATACTTATGTTTACAATAATTATAGAAAACAAAAAAATTAAGAAAATAAAAAAAAAAATTTGATCGATTTTACCTTTCTTGGTATTCGAACTCACGTAAAGGGGGTATAATTGCACATTTACATAGCAATTGCGTCTGTGTGAGTGTATGTATGCCTATGCGCATCTATTCGTGTCTGTGTAAACATGTTAGCAGTTAACCAAACAGCAACATCAACAACAGCCGCGGGCAGCGCTTGAGCAGCGCTGCAGCAGCAAATATATTTATGGCTATAACTTCTTGTTAAATCGGTCTATCATAGTGAACTTGGCATACGGACATATAATTACTAACTGGGGGTATTTGTATTTTGTTTGAGAAAATCGCGATTTGCGGTGGAGAGGGGGGAGGGAAGGAAATTCCAAAATACACATTTTCTGCTTATTCACATAAGGCATCTGGGACTAAAATTTGGGGTCCCTAGCTCTTATAGCCTCTGAGATATAGGCGATTATACGAACGGCTTTACGGAAAAACCCCCATAGTGGGGAAGTGGGGGGGGGGGGGGGGGGGGTATCAAAAAATAAAGCAAACTTGCACAGCGTACATACATAACGCATCTTTGTGCAAAGTTTGGTATCTCTACCTCTTATAGTCTCTGAGATCCAGGTGTTCATACGGACAGACGGACAGACAGACAGACAGGGCTAGATACACTCGTCTCGTCATGCTGATCAAGAATATATATACTTTGTGGGGTCTGCCACGCCTCCTTCTGTCTGTTACATTTTCAGCTCCCGCAATCCTAATATACTCTTGTACATTTTATGTACCTAAAAAAAAAGCTGTGAAAAAAAAGGAAACAGCGCAATAAGTGATAAAAAGTGCGTGAAAATGCATATGTACATTAAATTCAATTAAAGTTGCATGAGTGCCAGAAAAACAAGATCAGGCTACAAACCAAAGCCGACGCCAGTACCCGCAGTTGCAAAGCCGAAGCCAGTGAGAGTGAGTTATTATATTCTCAAAGGAAAGGAAAGTTAGCACGCTCTGACAATATCACATGAAACGATGTTGCTAGAAAGGTCCGAAACCAACAGAGAAAAAGAAGAGAAGGAACAAATAGAACAACAACAGCCGAAAGCAGCGTTACTATGCAGCAGATAGTGCAACTCCTGACCCTGAAATGCCAAACAGAAGACAGCAGCAAAGAAGAAGGCAAATAGTGGACAATTTTTCTAAAATTATTCCGGAATTTGACGGTGAAAATATGCAGGTGGAAAATTGGTTCACAAATTTTGAATTAAATGCAGATGCATACGGTTTGAACGAAAAACAAAAGTATGTTCAGGCACGCGCCAAGATGACACGCACAGCAGCATTGTTTTTGGAGTCTACGTTCATATACGAGTACAAATCGTTGCGTGAGCAGGTGATCGATTAATTTCAACGAGGCAAAATTTGCAGTGCCGAAATTCACAAACAATTAGGTAGGTCGGTAGGTAGGTCGGAGCGGCAGCCAGGGTATGCACCCCGACTCACTTAGGCCTTGTAGATTGGCCCGTTGTGATACCGCATGGACAAGTCCACTTCCCAAAATACCCGTGTTTGGCTGCATGTCTGCGCGAGTATTACGTCCATCCAGCTGCCTGGATGAACTTGAAGATGTCTATCGGCTTCTTGTTTGCTAGTGCCGATAGATTTGGTAGGAGACTGTCTCCTAGGAATCGATGTCTTGTTCTTGACAGGGCCGGGCAGTCGCAGAAGAGGTGTGTTACCGTTTCCTTCTCTTCTACGTCTCTGCAGCTTCTGCAGAAATCGTTATGGTGGAGCCCTAGTCTGGCGGCATGGGTGCCCACCAGCCAGTGCCCTGTGATGGCTCTGATTACGACTGAGCATTGGCTTCTGCTCAGTTTGCAGAGTTCAGAAGATCGTCTCTTGTTGAGGATTGGCCATGTTTGGCGTGTGATTTTACAGGAGTCTGTGTCGGTGGTCCACATTTGATTGGCGACCAAGTCAAAGTGGTTTCGGACTGACAGTTTACAGCTGGCCATCGGTGTACCGACGCTCTCCTTGTCTGGAAGGAGGGAGGCGGTAGTACCGTGTCTTGCCAGCTCATCGGCTATGCAGTTTCCCTCGATATCCCTATGGCCTGGGACCCAAATGAGGTATATAGAGAGCTGTGTTGCCATCTCGTGAAGAGATTTGCGACAGTTCTGTACTGACGTCGAGTTCGACGTGATGGCGTTAAGGGATTTTATAGCCGCTTGGCTATCCGAGTAAATGCAGATTTCTCTGGTATGTGTGGCTGGGCTTGGCAGTATAAGAAGAGCTTCTTGAATGGCTATTACTTCCGCCTGGAACACACTGCAGTGATCCGGTAGCCTGAAGGCTTTTCTGATTCCGAGTTCTTCGCAGAAGACACCCCCGCCTACGCGGTTGTCCAGCTTAGAACCGTCTGTATATATTTTGATGGAATTGGTTGGGCCTGGCGGGCCGAAGTTCCAATCTTCCCTAGAGGGAATGATGGTGTGGAAAGGAGTATGTGGATACTCTTCTGCGATGCAGTGGTCAGTGACTGATGGGATGTTGTCATTTCCCCTCAGAATTTTGGCATGGCCAAAGCATTCCTCTGACCACTGGTTTGTTTCTCTCATGCGAAGAGCCGCCAGCGTGGCGTTCATTTTTCCCATGAGATGTATTGGGAGTATTCCCAGAATTGCATCTAGTGCATCATTTGGAGTAGTGCGTAAAGCGCCCGAGATCGTTAGTTCAGCCTGTCGCTGAACTTTGTTAAGTCTCTGAAGAGATGAGTTTTTCGAAAGGGATGGCCACCATATGGAGACACCATATAAAAGTATGGGTCTGATTATTGCAGTATATAGCCAGTGGACCACATGGGGGGCCATGCCCCATTTCAGTCCAATGGATTTTCTGCAGGTATAGAGTGCGATTGTGGCTTTCCGCACTCTATCTTCAATGTTCAAGTTCCAGTCCAGCTTCCTATCTAGTATCAAGCCTAGATATTTGGCTGAGCTGTTGAAAGCTAATGGTACCCCATTTAGTAATGGGGGACGAAGAGATGGGATTTTGTATTTCCTCGTGAATAGTACCAGCTCAGTTTTGCTGGGGTTTACACTTAGGCCACTTGACGTTGCCCAAGTTGAAAGTGTGCTTAATGCGTCAGTCATGCGTTCGCACAAGGTTTGGGGGAATTTACCCGAGAAGGAAATGGTCACGTCATCTGCGTAGGCTATCGCGCGGCATCCCCCTATCCCTTCTAAGGATCGTAGGAGTGAGTTAACTGCCACGTTCCATAAGAAGGGTGAGAGCACCCCACCCTGAGGCGTTCCGCCACTCACATATCTAGATACCGTGGACATCCCCAGTGTCGACTTAATGGACCGCCTAGTAAGGAGCTGTCTTATCAGTTCCACAATGGAGTTGTCCATCCCTAGATCGGTGAGTGAGCCTGTGATGGCGCTTGGAGACACATTGTTGAAAGCACCCTCTATGTCTAGGAAGGCGATTAGAGTATAATGTTTGATTTTTAGAGCTTTTTCGACGCCCGAAGTGACAGCATGGAGTGCCGTTTCTGTAGATCTGCCTTTGCAGTATGCGTGTTGAGAGCTTGAAAGCTCTGAGAGGGGGATCTTACTTCTCAAATAGAGACCCATTAATCTCTCGAATGTCTTTAATAGAAAAGATGAAAGACTTATCGGCCTGAAATCTTTCGGGGTAGTGTGCGAGGCTTTACCTGCTTTGGGTATGAAGACCACTCTTGATCTCAGCCAAGCTTCTGGAATATTCCTTGTCAGGAAGATCTTGTGAAAAATATCTGCCAGCCATCTGATGGCAGTATTTCCTGCGTGAATAAGCTGCGCCGGAATGATATTATCCGGCCCTGCAGACTTATAGGGCTTGAAGCTTTTTATTGCCCATCTGATATTATTTTCAGATAGAAGATAGGGTGGCGTTTGAGATGGACCAGCGCTTGCTGAACGGCCGGTTGGTTTGATGCTTGTAGAGCTGGGAAAGTGGGTGCCTAGAAGCAGCTCTAAAGACTCTTGACTCGAGGTCGTCCAAGTCTTATCTGGCTTCTGAAGGTACCCTAGCGTTGAGGGAGTTTTAGAGAGGACCTTCCTTAACCTTGCGGCATCGGAGGTGTTCTCAATATCTGAGCAGAAGTTCTGCCATGAAGATCGTTTGGCCTGTCTGAGTATTTTCTTGTACTCTGACAGGCTTTGTTTGTATGCATACCAGTGTTGGTCTCCCCCTTGGGATCTGGCTGCATTGAAGAGTTTCCTAGCCTTTTTTCTTGCCTCACTGACCTGTGGAGTCCACCAGGGAGGCTTGAGTTTGCCTCTTGGTTTCCCAGTGGGGCATGATTTCTGCAGCGCGGTGTTGCACGCTGTGGTGAATTGTTTTATTAGCGACGAGGTGAATTCGACTGTGTCTGGGCCCTCGGGAGGGTAGTATGGAAGTATGTTACTTAGGTGATTAGAGTACAAAGACCAATTTGTGCGTCTAGGATTTCTAATCGCGATTGGTCTTTCATTCTTTAGAGATACTTCGAATTGGATGTATCTGTGATCTGAGAAGGAGTGTTCTAATAGGACTCTCCATTTGGAGATACGATTGTAAAGTGCGTCTGACGCCAAAGTGAGGTCAAGAACCTGGCTACGGTTCCTTACCACGAAAGTTGGATCTGATCCAGCATTACATAAAAGTATGTTAGTAGACAGGATGTAGTTAAAAATGGACTAACCCCCGTACATTGGTATCAGTGCTACCCCACTGAGTGTGATGAGCGTTGGCATCGCATCCTATGAGCAGATCAATGTTGTTCTGCCTGCTGTCCTCTATTATCTGTCTTGTCAACAGAGGTGGAGGGTTAGCTTCCTCGTAAGCCATATAGGCTGAGCATATTCTTAGAGGCTTTGGCTTAGCCTCAATGCATGCGGCTGTGTTATCTTCGTTACTGAAATTGGATAGCAGAAAAATGTTTATGTTTTTCTTGATTAAAATGCAGGTTCTGGTCTTGCCTGAGCTCTTCGCTGTGATCAGCTTATACTCCTTCGTCCCCAGTCCAGAAACCTTGTTCCTACGGACCCAAGGTTCCTGAATGAGGACTACGTCGATGTCGTCTTTGCTCAGACGATGTATTAGGGCAGCTGTTGCTGCTTTGCAGTGGTGGAGGTTAATCTGTAGAAACCTCAAGGGCATCTGCCTCCATCTCCACCACTGTCCTATCGGCCTCGTCGTCGTCTAGGATGAAGTCCTCATCCTCGTGGCCTAAAGTCGCGAACCCTTTCGCCAGTTCGGAGGTTTCGGAGGAATAACCTTCAAGGATATCCTCATCATCCGACGCGACCTCTGTTTCAGGACTGCCTGGAACGACTGGTTCTGCGTCTGTTGGTTCCGCGTTTTGTGTGGTGGGCTTACCACTCGCTGTGTCACCTCGGTAGACACGTATGGCTACCGATTTGTAGCCATACCTGGCCAGATTTCCACATCTTGCCAGCTCGTCCACCGATTCCTTGTTTATAACGAGTACGATCTGGCGCGTGGTCCCTTCCGCCTCCTCTACCTTGACCACGCTCCAGTCGTCCGTTTTCATGCTCGGGTTGCAGATCTGAAACACCTTCAGGATCTCTTCTGGCTTCTCTGGTTTCGCCGATACCCTGACCCTGGCACGTGGTCTGCTGGGTATGTCGCACCAGTCCACCGCAACCAATTTTGCACCTGGATACACTTCTCCGAGTGCTGCAATGGATTTCTTGTAGGCCTCGGCTGACCGCTTGTCATGACAAGCGATGGCTTTGACCCTGCCTTGATGCCATCCTGCATCGTCGCATATAGGTGGTGGTCCTCCACTCGTTGCCAGGTCCGTCAGAAACCGACCTTGCAGCTCGTTTTCGACTCCTGCCCATCGGTGTCTCGGGATAAGACCATCTTTGCTGCCCTTGTCAAGGACACCAATGAGGATCTTATCCTTCGCCACTTCTGCGAAGGTTCGATGCAGAGGCTGCGGAGGTCGTGTTCTTTTCGCTGGTTGTGGCGGCGTATCTTCTGCCGACCTCTGCCTTTTCGGGGCATTTTTGTTTCTTCTTACCGGAGCTGGCTTGAAATCCGGTAGGATTTTCTTCGCCCATTCCACCATCCTTTGACCGTCTGGTGACATCTCGGGGGCGGAGTGGTTTTTTTGCAGAATGACTGCTGCGCGTCTCTTGTCTTGAAACGACGTTTTTGTTTTGGGTGGTAGCATTGCCGAAGTTTCTGGCTCTGCAGAGTTACCAGCCTCCTCCAATTCTACTGCTGGCTTGGCAGCTTGGCTTAGCTGCTTCGCCTTCGAAGTGGAGGGGGTCTGATGCTCCCCAGATTCTGAGACAACCGATTGGCTTGTCGGATTGTCTCCACCTGAACTGGCAGCAATGGAATGGGAGCTGCTAGGAGTTCCCATTCTGGCGACAGTCAAATCTATGACCATCTGGTTAGAGGGATTTGAGGTCCCGTCCGGCTTATGGCGAGTTCCGGTCTCATTGTTTTGTTTTGTTAATTTGTTTTGTTTTTTAGTGCTTGGTTTCATTATTGGTCCCTCGAGTAGTCGGGAAGGGTTGGGTCACCCGTGGCATAGCCCGAGTACCACGGGAAGCCTGATTTAAACTGGAGGTCGGCAGGTATCCAGAGTTCGCATAGTAGAGACTGAGCACCCCCTCAGCCACGCATCCATCGGCCTAAGCTGTTCCGCTTTGGATTGGGGACACAAACAATTAAGTGCTCGCACAAAACGCAAAGAGGAAAATTTTCATGAATATTTGTTGCAAATGAAGAGCACGAATTCGATATGTTGTGAATTGGATAAGTCTTAAAACTGATTTTAAATACAATTTGTGTAGCTGCACATCGTTCAGAGAATTGCGAGACAAGTGTGAAGTTTACGAAAGTGTAGTGGAAACAAACGAGGAAGCGAACACAGAGGGATAACAGTTTGTACCAAACAAATACAGCAACAAAAATGCAAATATAAGAAGCGAAAGGAAGCAGCATTGCTTTAATTGTGGTGCAGTGGATCATTTGCGCAAGGACTGCAAAGCCGAAATCAAGTGCTTTCGTTGTAAAAAAACTGGACATATGTCAACAGAGTGTACATATTCGGCAGGCGTAAATGTTGTGTATGAAGCAAATCGTCTCAAAGAGATAAAAATAAATGATGCATCTGCACTTGTCGACACCGGAGCAGACGTTTCAATAATGAGAAAGGCAGTATTTACCAAAATCGGCGGCGTGAATTGCAAAACTACGTGGCTACACTTCGAGGCTTGGGCACTAACAGGATACGCCCTGCGGGTCAATTTCTAACAGAGGTGGAGATCGACAAGATGAAGGTGCTACACAAGTTTCTAATAGTGGCAGATTTTGGCAGACATTGGATGCGATGCACTGCTTGGGTACGACTTTCTCTCAAAGTTTAATGTCACGGTGACGGCGGCTGGATTTAAGTTTTCTCCCCCTGCTGGGGAGGAGACTCGGGAGAATAATCAGATAAGTATTTATAATGTAGTTGAGACAAATACTGATCCTGAAATACCTCCTCAGTTCAAATCTGCTGTACAGTCCATGATACGCGAGCTCAAGGCGTCCTAGAAGACCGCTGAGTGTCCGATCGAGCTCAAAATAGTTTAGGAAGACAACATCATGCCCTTTCGGCACGCCCCAAGCCGCATTGCCATCAATGAGGAAGCAGCAGTAAAGCAGCAAATCGACGAGTGGCTGGCCGCAGATAAATTCCGGCGCTCGTCCTCAAACTTCGCCAGACGTATTGTGATTGTCAAGAAGAAAGATGGAACCAATCGGATTTGCGTTGACTATCGGCAGCTCAACAAGGTGGTTCTGCGAGATTGCTTTCCAGTGCCAGTAGTCGACGATGTTTTGGCCAAACTGCAGGGCGCAAAATTTTTTACTGTAATGGACCTGGAAAATGGCTTCTTTCACGTTCCAGTAGAGGAGGAAAGTAGAAAATTTACGGCTTTTATCACAAGGCAAGGGCTATACGAATTTAATAGAGCACCATTTGGATTGCCCAATTCACCAGCGACTTTTATCCGATACGTGAACTATGTGTTCCAAAATTTAATAAACGATCTTTATATGGACGACATCATTATTTATGGATCGACAGCAGAGGAATCTCTCAGGAAGATTAAGCTAGTTTTTGCCAAAGCAGCTGAGTATGGGCTAAACATTAAGTGGAAAAAGTGCCACTTTCTGCAGACGAAAATTCATTTTCTTATCCACACAGTAGAAAATGGACAAATAACGCCTGGAACTGAGAAGACAAAAGCTATTTCCAAATTTTCGGAGCCATGTAATATTAAGGCTGTACAGTCATTCCTGGGATAAACGGGCTACATACGGGCTACGGACTACGGAAGTACATACAGACGCATCAAAGGATGGATTTGCTGCAGCACTCCTACAGTGGAACGACGCCAACCTATATCCGGTTTTCTTTTGGATCAAAAGACCACTGAGACAGAGGCGCGTCAGCACAGCTATATTCTGGAGGCAAAAGCGATTTTCTTGGCATGTAAGAAGTTCCGGCAGTATATGTATATTGGGAGAACCATTCACGCTTATAACATATTGCGCGGCATTCAAGCACACGCTGTCCAAACACGTAAAAAAGCTAAAGTCGGGTGTCCCGACTTTGAAATACTCTGTACATATGCTTAGAATAATTATAGAAATTAAACAAGTAAAATAGCTAAAGTCGGGTGTCCCGACTTTGAAATACTCTGTACATATGTTTACAATAATTATAGAAACAAAAAAAAAAAAATTAAAAAAAATTGGATCGATTTTACCTTTCTCGGTATTCGAACTCACGTAAAGGGTATATAAGCGCAACAGCAAATATATTTATGGATATAACTTCTTGTTAAATCGGTCTATCATAGTGTGCATACGCACACATAATAACTAACTGGGGGTATTTCCAAAATTTTAGTTCGAAATTCCAAGAATTACGGGAGTTAGAGAAAATCGCGATTGCGGGGGAGAGGGGGGAGGGAGGGAAATTCCAAAATATAAATTTTCTGCGTATTCACACAAGGCATCTTGGACTAAAATTTGGTGTTCCTAGGTTTTATAGTCTCCGAGATATAAGCGATTATACGAATGGAAAATCGGGAAAACCCCCATAGGGGGGAAGTGGGGTGGACAATCAAAAAAATAAAACAAACTCGTATGGCGTACACACATAAGGCATCTTTGTGCAAAATTTGGTGTCTCTAGCTCTTATAGTCTCTGAGATCTAGGTGATCATACGGACGGACAGACAGACAGACAGGGCTAGATCGACTCGTCTCGTCATGCTGATCAAGAATATATATACTTTGTGGGGTCTGCCACGCCTCCTTCTGCCTGTTACATTTTCAGCTCCTGCAAACCTAATAAACTCTTGTACGTTTTATGTACAGAGTATAAAAAATACATACCACGTGAAGTTGCACAATGGGTCCTATACTTAGAGGACTTCGAGTATAAAGTGGAGCATAGGAGCGGAGATCGTCTAAAGCATGTCGATTGTCTGAGTCGCTATCCACAACAAGTAATGCTGGTCACGTCAGAAGTCTCAGCGCGTATTAAAGCAGCTCAACAAAAGTATTGTATGATCAAAGCTATTTTTGAGATCCTAAGCAGCCGCCCATATGACAATTTTAAAATCAAAGGAGGATTGCTGTTTAAGTCGATAGAAGGAAGTGATCTGCTGGTTATACCGAAGTCGATGGAGCGAGAAATAATTGTCGACGCTCACAATGTTGGACACTGGGCTGTTCAGAAGACAATGCAGTTGATCAAGCAAAGTTACTGGATACCACATTTAGAAAGAAAAGTTGCTCGTGTTGAATCGTGGTCATCGGAGACCGATGACTAGTACAGGATGGCCGAATGTAAGATGGGAAGGTAGGATAGTGAGAATGGCGGAGCACCTAGAAGCAGAATCGCTGTCAAAAGTAGTTAGTAGAAAATGTTCTAAGTAGTCAGTTGTCAGCCGCACGTCGAACACAGCAGTCAGAAGCAAAAGTCAGCAGTCAGCAGTAGAAGCAGTTAGAGAATCAACCGTCGAAGCAGAAAGCATAAGCCGATGTGAACATCTACTACGTGCTCGCCGTCCACACCATTTCGATCATTATATTTAAAAACTATATTATATATTTTGGTATAAATAAACATTATACGATACACAAGATCACATAAATATGTTTTGTTTTAATTCTGTGCATCATTATTTAAAATACGCACATACATATGTATACACATGTTTGCGCATAATTGCAAGCAACGCATGCACGCACAAATACATACCTATATACATACATGCATTTTTTTACGGTCATACTCGGGTAAAACCTGCGCAATGTCTGAAATGTTTGAAAGCGAACCAATCAAGGCTGGTACCTGTTCGAAAAAATAGGACGCTGGCTCATTCAAGTTCATTCTATTTGATTGCATTTTCAGCAAGGGTGGTCGAACATACTTGAACATACTCGTTGCTGTTCTCTGGTGTGGACAGTTTGACGCAAATCGGAAGCTGCAACTTGTGGGCGTAGTAACGAACATTTGAAGTGCGTGTTGTTGTTGCTGCCGTTGCCAAACCCAGACTTGTGTTTTCGTTGTGCATTACATTTCATTCGTATTAGAGTACTGCACTAATAATGGATGGTGATGATTCATCTGTACCGCCGTGTGAGCGTCAGATTTAACGTGGACCCACTGCAGTGGCTGCGCCTGGAAATCGGGTAGTATTTTTCAAGTGCAAATGTGAATATCTTTGTGAAAGTCTCAAGGTAATGAAATGCAAATTAAAAGATGACAGAATTGGTTTGTTGAGAGAAGATGAGTTGCTCTATCTTGTAAAACTGCTCGAGGATAAGAAGATTAATTTTAACGGCGCGTTCAGTAGTTTGGAGGAGTTCGATTGTGGCGACGCTAGCTTCATCCTGCATGAGGAGTTTGGCACAAAATCCGCGTCTGCATCTGCCAAGCTGGAAATAGAGTTACGGAAGCGGCATTTTCAAGCGCCCTCTTCGTCAACTATGCGGAATGACTTGACTACAGAGACTCAAACTTTGGTGGTCCCAAAATTGGTCTCGCTTGCCTGAGCTAAAGTTGCCTTCATTCAGCGGCAGTTACACGGATTATGCTGATTTTACGTCGCTCTTTGCAACAATAATCGACAAAGATTTGGAGTTAACCCAAGTGGAAAAACTGCAGCATTTACGCTCGTGTCTCAAAGGCAATGCATTAGATGCGATTCGCTCTTTAGATATATCGACGGAAAACTATACAGTGGCATTAGATTTGCTTAATCGACGTTTTAATAACCGACGTCTTCAGGCACACATTGCTGAGGTTCTCAGCCCTGATGTTGCGCTTCTCGCCACAGCCGTTGTCAACGTGAGGAGTCGCGCTGGCACATTGGTACCTTGTCGTGCCTTGCTCGATTCTGGATCGCAGGTGCATATAGTTACTTCTCGACTTGCTCATCAGCTTCAATTGCGCAAAGTGAAAACAACAACTTGCGTCTTTGGCCTTGGTGAGGCAAATTTAATTTCGAGTGGATTCGCGATTGACATTAGTCTGGAGTCTCGGTCGTCAGATTATTCAACCAACATTTCGGCGCTGGTGGCTCCATATATCACGGACAACCAGCCCAACATTAATTTCGATGCGACGCATTGGAAAATTCTATCTAATATCCGTTTGGCTGATCCTAGCATCAACAGGCCGCAACAAGTTGACATGCTGATCGGCGCCAGCCTGTTCTTCGAACTGCTCTGCGTTGGGCAGATCAAACTGGCTCCCGGATTGCCGGTAATTCAGAAGACTCGCCTGGGATGGATCATAACAGGAGGTTGTTCACAAATCCGTAAGTCGGCTCTCGTTTCATTTCAGTCTGTAGCAGATGAGGAAACAGAGTCGAATGTTCGCATAGAAAGGCTCATACGCAGATTCTGGGAGCTGGAGAGCTGCATAGATACGGATATGCTGCCTACCAAGGAGGAGTTGGAGTGCAAAGCGCATTTTAAGGCCAATTTTGTTCGCCTACCTAGTGGCGAGTATTCTGTGCGGCTACCTCCGAAACACAGCGTTGAGTTGCTAGGCGACTCGTACCAGCAGGCACACCGCCGTTTTCTAAATTTGGAGAGAAAATTGGAGCGCAGCCCCAATTTAAAAGTCCAGTACTCGGCCTTCATAAAGGAGTACAAGGATTTGAATCACATGTCTCTTGTCAGCACTGACTCAAGGGATAAATGAAAATACTATCTACCGCATCATTGCGTCCTAAAGGAGGATAGTACAACTACGAAGCTCAGAGTTGTGTTTGATGGATCTACGGCAACAACTTCTGGCTATTCATTGAACGATGTTTTGATGGCAGGTCCCACTATTCAAAGCAAGTTCTTCAACACATTGCTACGGTTTCGTTCGTTTGCAATTGCACTCACAGGCGATGCATGCAAGATGTATCGCTGTGTACGGGTGGCAGAGGCCGACACTTTCTTGCAATGTATTATTTGGCATGATACACCGCAGCAAGAAGTGCAAGTCTATAAGTTGGACGTAACATACGGCACAAAATCTGCTTCGTTTCTCGCTGTACGTACAATGCACCAATTTGCCATGGATGAGCAGGCCTCATTTCCCATTGGCGACGAAATTCTTCAGCGTGATTTCTATGGGGATGATCTAATTACTGGAGGCAGTTCAGTTCCTGCGGTGATGGAGATCAGGCATCAGACTACTAGTCTTCTGTCGACGGGCAGTTTCAAATTGCGGAAATGGTGCTCAAGCAACTCTGCAGTACTGCAAGGCGTCCCTGATGCAGATAAGGAATCGCTGCTAAAATTCGATGATGGTAGCGACATCACTAAAACATTGGGCTTGGTCTGGGATCCGTCTTCCGATCAGTTTTTGTTTTTGCTCTCACCCTTAGAACTGCCTTCTAAGCTTACCAAGCGTTCTGTCTTGTCAGCTATCGCACGTTTTTACGACCCCCTTGGTCTTGTCCTGTAATAGCCAAATCTAAAATCTTTATGCAGGATCTCTGGGAGGCGAAGCTGGAGTGGGATGAGAGTCTTCCGGCGGCGTTAGCAATCACTTGGATTGGTTTCTGCTCAAATTTTGAACGTGTGCTAAAGCTCACTTTTCCACGGCTGGTGCTCATTCCTAACGCAACTATTGAAGTACATGGCTTCAGCGATGCCAGCATGAGCGCTTATGGAGCCTGCGTCTACATAGTCTCTAAAGCTCAGGGAAAAACGACGGTGCAACTTCTTTGCGCTAAATCGCGTGTGGCACCTTTAAAGACGACCACAGTACCCAAGTTGGAACTCTGCGGTGCTGCGATACTGGCGCAGCTTATGCATGAAGTGGCAAGATGAAGATATTCTGTGGTCCATGCTATTGGTGGTCTGACTCATCCGTCGTATTATCTTGGCTTTGGAGCGAGTCTTCCAGCATCAAGATATTCGTCTCCAATCGTGTAACCACAATTCAGGAGCTGACATCTGGAATGGAGTGGAAATACGTGCCAACGAATTTAAATCCGGCAGACATTTGATCTAGAGGAGCTCTGCCCGGTGAACTTTTGGAATCATGCTACACAGATGTTTCGGCAGGCTGCAAGTTCGTAAACTCTTTCTACAAATTACAAAGGGTTTTTGGTTTCGTCTACAAATTTATTCATCGTATCCGGTGCTCTGGACTAACACTGGCTTGCCTACATCATGGAACTCACATTCTGCTACGTTCCATTCAACTATCAACGCTTTTCGAGGACTACAAGGCGCTACGGGCGGGGCAGCGAGTGAAACCCTCCAGTTCCCTGGCCTCGCTCGCGCCATTTATTGATGAGGTTGGATTGCTTCGCGTAGGCGGACGGCTGACGGCGGCGGACGGCTCCGTTGGATTTCGCAGCCAAGCATCCAGCAATTTTACCCACGCAGCATCCTGTGACACACCACATTTGCAGCTTACATGCTGGGCCACGTGCGTTGTTGGCCTCGATTCGTCTACAATACTGGCCCATAGGCGGCCGAAAGACGGTTCCAGCTGTTGTCAGCAAGTGCACAGTATGCTTCAGAGCCAAGCCGCGCTTGGTTGATCATCTGATGGCCGACTTGCCTGGCGATCGAGTGGATTCGTCGTGTACGTTTATGATCACTGGTGTTGACTACTGCGGCCCATTTTTCTACCGGAGTGAAGTGCGTAACATGCCAGCCATAAAATGCTACATCAGCGTCTACATATGCTTCGCGACAAAGGCTGTGCATTTAGAGCTCGTCAAGGACCTGTCCACAGCTGCTTTTCTTATCGCTTTAAAGCACTTTATCTCCACGCGTGGTCGACCCGCTCGGATATGGTCCGATAATGCGACTAACTTCGTTGGCATCAAAAATGAATTGGCAGAGTTAAAGCGTCTGTTCCTGAGTGCTGAGCATGTACATGCGGTGCAAGAGTTTAGCTTAGCAGAGTCGATTGACTGGCAATTTATACCTCCTCGTTCACCACACTTTGGCGAACTTTGGGAAGCGGCGGTGAAGACGGCAAAGCGAGATGCGCACCTTGGTTTGCACTGTGCCAACTGAGGCGCTGAAAAACAATAGATTCGCGATTATCAGTTTACCTGAAGAAGATAACGCCGAAACAGCTAAGGCCAAGCAACTAAAGCAGCCATCTATTTACAAGTATGTGCGTCAGGCAAATTGTACAGAATAGGTTAAAACAAGTAAAAAAGCTAAAGTCGGGTGTCCCGACTTTGAAATACTCTGTACATATGTTTACAATAATTATAGAAAATAAAAAAATTAAGAAAATAAAGAAAACAAGAGAGAATGCTGCAGTCGAGCAAGCCCGACAGTAAAATACCCTGTACTCTCCACAAAAGGGAAAAATTAAAAAAAAAAATTTTTTTTAAAAAGTTAAATTATTAAAAAACATGAATGAATGAATTAATTACAAGATAGAACGCTACAGTCGAGCAAGCCCGACAGTCAAATAGCCTGTACTCTCCACAAAAAGGAAAAATTAAAAAAAAAAAATTTAAAAAAAATTAAATTATTAAAAAAAATGAATTAATTAATTCATTAAAATAATTAATTAAATTAAATTAGAATACATGTTTATGTTCAGTTTAAACAGCATACATTTACATCACGTACCTATGCGTGTTTATATGCGTGTATGTATGCAGCACAAAGTTGAACAAAAGCAGCAACAACAACAACAGCTGCGGGCAGCGCTGCCGACAGAGCTGCAGGTAGCGCATGAGCAGCGATTTTACTTATGGCTATAACTTTCTTCAGAATTGACCTATCATGATGACACGGACACACGGACACATTAGTACTAACTGGATGTACCTACCAAAATTGATTTTAAAATTCCGAGAATTACGGAAGTTATAAGAAAAAATACGAATTGCGGGGGAGTGGGGGGTGTATCAGAAAAAATAAACAAACTCGTTCTGCCTAGGGCTTATAGGAACCTTGATACCAATTTTGGTTATCCTAGCTCTTGTACTTACTGAGATCCTTGCGCTCATACAGACAGACGGACATGGCTATATCGACTCGTCTTCTCATCCTGATCAAGAATATATATACTTTGTGGGGTCTGCCACGCCTCCTTCTGTGTGTTACATACATGCGCACAAAACTAGTATAGCCTTTCACCCTTTGGGTACAGGCTATAAAAATTTGATCGATTTTACCTCACTCGGTATTCGAACTCACGTAAAGGGTGTATAATTGCACATTTACATAGCAATTGCGTCTGTGTGAGTGTATGTATGCCTATGCGCATCTATTCGTGTCTGTGTAAGCATTTTCGCAGTCAACCAAACAGCAACATCAACAACAGCCGAGGGCAGCGCTTGAGCAGCGCTGCAGCAGCAAATATATTTATGGCTATAACTTCTTGGTAAATCGGTCTATCATAGTGGCATACGGACACATAATAACCAACTGGGGGTATTTCCAAAATTTTAGTTCGAAATTCCAAGAATTACGGGAGTTAGAGAAAATCGCGATTGCGGCGGAGAGGGGGGAGGGAGGGAAATTCCAAAATATACATTTTCTGCGCATCTTGGACTAAAATTTGGTGTTCCTAGGTCTTATAGTCTCCGAGATATAGGCGATTATACGAATGGAAAATCGGGAAAACCCCCATAGGGGGGAAGTGGGGGGGGGAATCAAAAAATAAAGCAAACTTGCACAGCGTACATACATAACGCATCTTTGTGCAAAATTTGGTGTCTCTATCTCTTATAGTCTCTGAGATCCAGGTGTTCATACGGACAGACAGACGGACAGACAGACAGACAGGGCTAGATCGACTCGTCTTGTCACGCTGATCAATAATATATATACTTTGTGGGGTCTGCCACGCCTCCTTCTGCCTGTTACATTTTTCAGCTCCCGCAAACCTAATATACTCTTGTACATTTCATGTACAGAGTATAAAAACAAGTAAAAAAGCTAAAGTCGGGTGTCCCGACTTTGAAATCTCTGTACATATGTTTACAATAATTATTGAAAATAAAAAAAAAAGAATAAAAAAAATATTCGAACTCACGTAAAGGGTGTATAATTGCACATTTACATAGCAATTGCGTCTGTGTGAGTGTATGTATGCCTATGCGCATCTATTCGTGTCTGTGTAAGCATTTTCGCAGTCAACCAAACAGCAACATCAACAACAGCCGCGGGCAGCGCTTGAGCAGCGCTATACATTTTCTGCGTATTCACACAAGGCATCTTGGACTAAAATTTGGTGTGCCTAGGTCTTATAGTCTCCGAGATATAGGCGAATATACGAATGGAAAATCGAGAAAACGCCCATAGGGGGGAAGTGGGGGGGAAAATCAAAAAAATAAAACAAACTCGTATAGAATACACACATAACGCATCTTTGTGCAAAATTTGGTGTCTCTAGCTCTTATAGTCTCTGAGATCCACGTGTTCATACGGACAGACAGACAAAGATCTACTCGTCTTGTCATGCTGATCAAGAATATATATACTTTGTGGGGTCTGCCACGCCTCCTTCTGCCTGTTACATTTTTCAGCTCCCGCAAACCTAATATACTCTTGTACATTTCATGTACAGAGTATAAAAATCACTACCAAAATTGGCGAAAACAAATTCTAAGTTACGTATATAAAAAGGGGTAGCATAAATTAAACTTAAATACAAGTCAATGATGAAAATACCTATCGATCACTGGTCAAATACCTCGACGATGAAAAGATGAACTACTACACCTACTAACTTAAAAGTAGCAAGGGATTACTAGTGGTTATCAAAGGAATCGAGCCAACGGTTCCAGTCAGCGAGATAAAAGATGGACTTAAAGATAAGGGTTTTGATGTCTAAATGGCAATGAACATAATAAATAGAAAAACAAGAAAGGAATGCTAAAGCCGAGCAGGCTCAACTCTTAAATACCCTGTACCACCCCACAAAAAAGAAATTTAATTAATTTAATTAATTAAATTCCAAGAATTACGGGAGTTATAGAAAATCGTTAATAGGGGGGAAGTGGGGGGTGGATCAGAAACAAGAAATGAATGCTAAAGTCGAGCAGGCTCAACTCTTAAATACCCTGTACCACCCCACAAAAAAGTAATTTAATTAATTAATTAATTAAATTAAATTAATTAACTAAATTTATTTAATTAATTAACTAAATATTAACTAATTAAATATAAAATATTCCATGCATGCATACATACATTTACATTTACATCAGAATCGTGCCTTATGCGTGTTTGTGTACTTGTACATATGTATGTATGTGTGCATTGGGCCTGGTTATATGGCTATAACTTTCTTTCCGATCATTCTATCATAATGAAACTTGGTATACGGATATATAATCACTAACCTAATGTGACTACCAAATTTTAGTTCAAAATTCCAAGAATTACGGGAGTTATAGAAAATCGTTAATAGGGGGGGAGTGGGGGGTGGATCAGAAAAAATGAACAAACTCGTCCTTTCTCGGTCTCAGGAGAATCTGTATACCAAGTTTGGTTATTCTAGCTCTTATACTTTCGGAGATCCTTGCGTTCATACAGACAGACAGACGGACAGACGGACATGGCTATATCGACTCGGCTTGTCATGCTGATCAAGAATATATATACTTTGTGGGGTCTACCAAGCCTCCTTCTGTGTGTTCCATGTGCACTCGCACAAAACTAATGTACCCTTGTACCCTTTGGGTACAGGGTATAAAAATGAACAAACTCGTCCTTTCTCGGGCTCAGGAGAATCTGTATACCAGTATTCTAGCTCTTATACTTTCGGAGATCCTTGCGTTCATACAGACAGACAGACGACAGACAGACAGACGGACAGACAGACGGACAGACAGACGGACAGACAGACGGACAGACAGACGGACAGACAGACGGACAGACGGACATGGCTATATCGATTCGGCTTGTCATGCTGATCAAGAATATATATACTTTGTGGGGTCTACCAAGCCTCCTTCTGTGTGTTCCATGTGTTCACCCTTGTACCCTTTGGGCATAGGGTATAAAAATTCCCCAACCAATGTTCAAGGTAGCACTGACACCTGACTGTATGCCTATAAATAAAAACGAAGTTCACCCAACTTACAAGCTGCAATATCTACTGCACCGTAAAATCACCGTTGAGGAACCGCACAAACGAAATGGACCTGTCCAATGCACAAACTGCCAGGAATATGGAGACACAAAAACCGGGGATGTACATCTTGATGAGGCCTGCCCTGTAAAAAAGGAGTACCCCTCTGCTAAAAAATGTACCTACTGTGGGGGAAACCACACTGCCAACTATAGAGGCTGCCCTGTATACAAAGAGTTAAAAAGTCGCCTAAGCCAACAAAAATCCGCAGCTCGAAATCCACTCATCCGACAAAACTTGTCATACATATCATCCACTACGATTCCAGGAGTATCATTTGCTAAGGCGTTAAGTTACACCAACGAGTCGCCTCAGTCTCTAAACAAACCACTGCAGGAATAATGAATCGTCACACATCGCAACAGGGGCCAGAAACTACTACCCAGCATACCACTACAAATCCATCCCAATTTCCTAGTGGAATTGAATCATTTCTGGCAACTCTAACAAATACAATGGTAGCAATACAACAAACGATGCAGGAAATTATGCGCAACCAAAATCTCCTTCTGGAATTACTAATCAAACAGAAATCTACTTAAATGGCTTCACTAAAAATATGTTTCTGGAATGCAACTTCTATGCGACCAATCATCCCGATGGTAAGGCTCATGGAGGTACTGGCATCCTGATAAAGCGCCGCATCAGGCACTATCCGTTGCCATCATTTGCTACAACTTATCTACAGACCACAACAATTTATATCGAAACACAAAGCGGCTATTTAAGCCAAGCCGCAGTATACTTCCCACCGCGCTTCTCCGTTTCTGAGGCAGAATTTGTACATTTCTTCGACCTACTAGGTGACCGCTTCATAGCAGCTGGTGACCACAATGCCAAACACACACACATTCGGGATCCCCGACTCATCAACCCGAAAGGAAGACAACTATATAACGCTATAATAACACCACGAAACAAGCTTGACTTTATTTCTCCGGGCTGGCCTACATATTGGCCCACAGATCCAAAGAAGCAACCAGACTTGATTGATTTTGCTGTTACAAGAAGAGTGGCACAGGCTCAGATTTGCATGGAGCACTTAATAGATCTATCATCGGATCACTCGCCAATCCTTCTTCACCTTTATGACCACCCACAGTACTCGAAGCGCCCACACTTTTTATCTTCTAGAAAAACTGACTGGCTTAAATACAGGAAGTACATAAGTTCCCATATTAATGGCTGCCAAACATTAACTGCAAAGATGACATAGACACCTCAGTTGAAGCATTAGTGTCTGTAATGTCAGTGGCGGCAAAACATTTCACTCCAGAAATCACAGCTTATAAACTTTACAAAAGCAGTCATGTTCCCAGGCATATTGAGGAGCAGCTACGAAATAAGATTAGGCTTCGGCGGGAGTGGCAATCGCACAGATCACCTGACTCAAAGGAGCGGTTAAAAATAGCCAACCATCTACTAAGCAAAGCCCTAGAAGATGAGAAACACCGAGCTCAAATGGACTATATGGAGCAAATCTCCCCAAACAGCAAACGATTCCCATTGTGGAAAGCTAAATCAGATGTATGTTCGCAAAGAGGAAAGTGGGCTCGCAGCAGCGAAGAGAAGGCATTTAGAAAAAGTCTTCAAACCACATCCACAAACAAATAGCTTTGTGCTCCCACTAAGCAATCAAGTGTCTTTAAGGGCCGAGTTTCAAAGCAAAAAAAAAAAGCGCCGGGCCACGATTTAATTTCCCCCATAATGATCATTGAATTGCCGAGCTGTGCAGTATATTTTCTCACCATCATTTTCAACAGCATGATGAAATGGGGCTGAGACCTATCAGTCCCCTGCCGTGCCTATCGAAGATATTCGAAAAACTACTTCTGAATCGCATCAAGCAGCACCTACATACCAACAGTGCAATCCCAAATCATCAATTTGGTGAAGTCAATTTGAACAAGTCAACCGAATAACCTCTGAGATACGAAATGCATTTGAAAAACGAGAGTATTGCTCCGCTGTTTTTCTGGATGTCGCCCAAGCCTTTACCGCGTTCAGCAGGATGGCTTAGTTCACAAAAAAAAAATATTACTTCCACAGAACATCCATAAAATACTGGAGTCATACCTACAGCAAAGAAGTTTCACAGTTAGATGAAAAGATTTCTTCTCCGAATACCATCCAATTGAAGTTGGTGTACCCCAAGGAAGCGTGCTTGGACCGACACTGTATATCATATACACAGCAGATATACCGACAAACAGCCATACAATAATTTCGACATTTGCTAATGATACTGCCATCCTAAGTCGCTCTTATCATCTCACCTCGTGGCCATAGAAGAATGGCTAGCAAACTGGCGTATACATGTAAACGAGCAAAAGTGCAAACATGTCACCTTTACCCTAAACAAGCAAACTTGTCCTCCATTGTCGTAAATTGACGGTATGGCGTTTAATGGCGCAACTTCCTCCCACTTTGTCTGTGTCGCAGCGTCCATTTTGCCCAGAATTGTATGAACGACGATGCTGCCAGCTACATCTTGTAGCTCTCGCAGCTTGCTTGTAGTTTCAGCCTTTTTGATGCCCAAAATCTCGGAGATGTGTGCCTGGAAAATAAGATGCTTCTTTTTAAACCGCCTGTCAAGTATGTCTAACGCCACTGCATAATTTGCACCACAGATCCTCTTAAGGTTGACCGCAAATGCTGCAAATTTTCTACATCGGTGAGATCAGGAACCTTCGCGATCACCGATGTGATCATCGAAGCAAGCTAGAATAACCAAAGTTGGTATCCAGATTCTCCTATGTCGGACGAGTTTATTTTATTTTTTTTGAATTTTTCCCCCCTTCCTTCGTCAATACCGTCCACATTTCAAGAGCAACGCTAACCAAACTTTGCACACATAATTCATACAATACAATAGTCTACTTTTGTTTCAAATTTCATCTAAATTGGTTAATTCTAAGAAAAGTTATTAGCGAAACAAATTCTCTACAGTACAACCCCCACAAACTGCAGCAACAAGTTCGGTCTTCTTCTTCCTCTTTTTGCTTCTGCTAGAAGCGCATATACCTCAGTGTCGGAAGTTTACTTGGGTACAGGGTATTTCACTGTCGGGCCTGCTCGACTGTAGCGTTCTCTCTTATTGAAATTGTCGGAAGTAAAAGCAGCACCTCTGTCTGAAATAAAGTATTTTAACGATCGAATTACTTCTTTTGTATTGGTTGTCTTTGTTGCATATAATCTAACGAATTTATTACTAATATATATTTATTAGCTCTTCCTGTATCTACTGGACCGTAATGGTCAATATGTATAACATCAAATGGTTCACTACCTTTAGGAATACTGTGCATCCATCTGTTTTTCTTGTTTTTGGTGAAAATTAGACGCATTTTAAACAGCTTTCGATATGTCTAGAACATTTTATTTAAAGTTAGGAAGCCAATAGCTTTTCTTTATAGCTTCAATCATCTTGTCTCTACCTACATGTCCAAATTCATTATGGTACTTGAACATAACATGATCTTCCATTACAGTTGGAACATAAAATAGCAATCTATTATCATTTGACTTTTTATATATTATTCTGTTGCGCATCTCATACAATTTATGTTCTGTTTTCTCTAACAATTGTCTAATTTATTTCAGTTTACTATCTTTTTCCTCACATATACCTAGATTGTCCTCGAAGCTATTTGTTTGAATTGTCATTATGTTTGTACACCTGCTTAGAGCATCAACGTGCTGCATACGTGTACCAGGTCTATGGACTAGTTCATAAGTATAATCTTGAAACTTAAGGGCCCATCTGGCAATTCTAGGATTAAGGTCAATCTTATTTAGTGTAAGTGCTAACGAATTGCAATCTGTAACAATTTTAAAATCTTTGCCCTGTAGATAATAGGTAGAACTCGGAATCTTCGTAAAGCACAAACAACTGCTAACGTTTCTAACTAAAAGCTGTGGTATTTCGATTCGACATCTGTCGTTCTTTTGGAAAAAGACAAAATGGGGTGCAATTTTTTGTCTTCTTTCTTTTGCATTAGTACGGCGCCAAATCCTAGAGAACTGGCATCGCTATGTAGTTCTGTTTCGTGTGTGTAATTGTATATTGATAGAACTAGTGCTTGTGTCAATTTCTCTTTCAACAATTTAAAACAATTGACCGTTTAAAAACTTCTTTGAGGGTATCTAAATGTTCGGTAATATTTTTGTTTGCTATCAAAATATCGTCCATGTATACGACGACTTTGTTTTCTCTAATCATGTCAGAGAAATTTTGTTAACAAATCGTTGAAACACAGACGGTGCATTTTTAAGGCCAAATGGCATTCTTAACCATTCGTACTGGCCTAATGGTGTGACAAAGGAAGTGTATTGTATTTCTTCGTTGACAAACACATGGAAGAACCTATTTTTGAGGTAAAGTTTTGTGAACACCGTTTTATCTACCAATTTGTCTAACAGGTCATCTATCAGTGGTAAGGGATAATTATCTTTCAGTGTAATTTTGATTAGTTTTCTAAAATCTACACACATTCGCACACATTTTTAACACGCTTATATCAGCTTCACCTGTATGTATGTATGTATGTATGTATGTAACAGAAGCTTTCGTAAGCGTAATTTTTACCAATTTCCAGAAGTCTGATCAGCTTCAAAATTTGCACAGGGGTCAAGATAACAAACAATATTTCTAAAATTCATCCAAATCGATCAGTTCTAAGAAAAGTTATTAGCGAAACAACGTTACTACGCCCACAAGTTGCAGCATCCGATTTGCGTCAAACTGTCCACACCAGAGAACAGCAACGAGTATGTTCGACCACCCACTGAAAATGCAATCAAATCAGATCTTTGCTTGGTTGCAAACGAGCTCGAACGGGTTGTTTTCTTATGATCCAAATCGAATGAGCCAGCGTTCTATTTCTGCGAACAAGTACCAGCCTTGATTGGTTTGCTTTCAAACATTTCAGATATTGCGCGAGTTGTACCCGGGTTTTGCGCAGGTTTTACCCGAGTATGTCTCGAGTATTGCGTGGGTTTTACCCGAGTATGACCGTAAAAAAAATGCATGTATGTACATTCTTATTTATGTATTTGTGAGTGCATGCATTGCTTGCAATTATGCGCAAACATGTGTATACATACACATATGTGCATATTTTAAATATTGATGCACAGAATTAAAACAAAACATATTTATTGATTTTTATATTATGATATGTAGCATGATATTATTTCTTAAAAACGGAACTCAAATATCTTAAAGTAAACAAATTTATATAAACTAAAATATCAACTATCATATTTAAATAAAAAGGAAAGTATTTCTTTTCGCTAATAGTTTTGTTAGATTCAAATGCAAATGCATGACTCGGGAATTAGTACTGAGGCGAATATTTGGGTCATGCATATGATTGTAAATACGACGTTCGATCATTGCTTGCACGCAGGCAAAAAGTTTCGGTCGCAACCGCTCATCCTGATTTTTTGCAGTTTTGAGTCGAACTGACTGGTTGGTGAGGGTTCGTTTAAAACCAACCATTGTTTGTCACTATACCCAAATAAAATAATTATACCGAGTATGGGTAAATAGTCGAGTATGAATGAAAATGTAGTACTCTTTGTCTGGTTGTTTGGTCAGCACTTTCAAAGCAACGTGAACCAACTTGCTATGTAGACTCTCCTAATATACAGGCAACACGAGTTAATGTTATTTTTTGGATTTCCTCCCCCAGCTAGAGCATTTCGTCAATCATGTCCACATTTGAAGTAAACCTTGCACACATAGTTTTCATCTAAATATCTAATTTCGTGTTAAATTTCATGCAAGTCTATCAATTTCAAGAAAAGTTATTAACGATACAAGTTTCCGCCCAACAAACTGTAACAGTGATTTCTCACTCTACTGGTGAAATAGTACTTGTATACCAGGTGTTTTCGAAAATAAACAGGACTTAAAAAAAAAAAACAGAACAAATGGTTTTTTCGGCAAATTCAATTTATTTTATTCAAAATAGTCTCCTTCTGCTTCAATACGAGTGTTTTAGTTCGTTGGCCGGTATGGCCGCCAGTATGCCGGTGCAAGCCTTTTGAATGGCCTATACGTCTGCATAACGCTTTCCTTTCGTGGGCAAATGCATTTTTCCGAAAATGTAGAAGTCGCACGGTGCCATATCAGGTGAATACGGCGAGTGGTTAATGGTTAAAATGTGATTTTTGGTCAAATAATCGTTCATAAGCGTCGATCGTCTGATCAATTTTTGGTCGTCAGTCAATTTGTGCGGAACAAACCGTGCACACACCTTTCGTAAGCCCAAATGTTCGGTCAAAATGCTATAAATCGTTGTTTTGGAGATGTTCAATTCCATTTCCACCAATTTCAATGATGATTTCGGCTGATTTTTGATGAATTCACGCACAGTTTCGATGGAATTTTCGATGATCACGAATTTTGATTGGCCCACATGTTGATCGTCATTTATGTCCTCACGACCACTTTGAAAACGTTGAAACCACTCTGCTACGGGATAGGCAATCATCGCCACAAACTTGTTCCATCAATTGAAACGTTTCGGTAAAAGTTTTACCAATTTTAAAACAAAACTTAATGTTGGCTCTTTGTTTGAAGCTCATTTTCGCACCGATAACACAAACATACTGACACTTTAAACGCAATAACTTCACTTCCAATTGATGAAATGTCATGAAATTCTCACTGGACAATCGATAAAGATAGCAGATGCTAACGCACCAGTCGATATATAGATAGCTCCACCAGGGGGCGCTAGATTCAAAAAGTCCTGTTTACTACGAATGCACCTTAAATATGTATTAATACATAAGTGTTATGATAATAAATTCATATATTTTTTAATATAGCTATCCTGCACAATCTTTCGTGGGTTACCTGTAAAAGGTTCAATGTCTTTTGGGGATATTCGTGTAAGGGTTTTAAAGGGGACTCATTTTAATTTTTGAGTGACATCCTAGAAATTACGTGCTGATGACATCCCAGCAAATAAACTGCAGGTAGCTGACAATAAGACCGCGTGATCCCAAATGATCTAAAAAACTGAAAAAAACGCCAGGTCACAAAAGGGCACGCAAAAAATAGGTCGACTAGCTGTCCAAGAAATTTGTTTCATTTAGTTGCATTTTGCATTAACTTCTGTGCGGTTGTAAATGTGTTGCGATTGTTGCGCAATAACTTCACTTCCAATTGATGAAATGTCATGAAATTCTCACTGGACAATCGATAAAGATAGCAGATGCTAACGCACCAGTCGATATATAGATAGCTCCACCAGGGGGCGCTAGATTCAAAAAGTCCTGTTTACTACGAATGCACCTTAAATATGTATTAATACATAAGTGTTATGATAATAAATTCATATATTTTTTAATATAGCTATCCTGCACAATCTTTCGTGGGTTACCTGTAAAAGGTTCAATGTCTTTTGGGGATATTCGTGTAAGGGTTTTAAAGGGGACTCATTTTAATTTTTGAGTGACATCCTAGAAATTACGTGCTGATGACATCCCAGCAAATAAACTGCAGGTAGCTGACAATAAGACCGCGTGATCCCAAATGATCTAAAAAACTGAAAAAAACGCCAGGTCACAAAAGGGCACGCAAAAAATAGGTCGACTAGCTGTCCAAGAAATTTGTTTCATTTAGTTGCATTTTGCATTAACTTCTGTGCGGTTGTAAATGTGTTGCGATTTTAAAATTTAAAACGGGAATACTTAATTTTGTGAGTATTAATTATAAAGTGCATATTTTGGAAAAAATATATGTATATAAGTACTTGTATATATTTTGTGCCTTTGGCCACTTACAAAAAGTGAGTTTCCTTTTAATTTATATAAATTATATAGATTTTCTATATATATTTCTATATATATTCCTCTTAAAACAGTCTTTATTAAGACTCTTATTTTGTCTTCAACATTTTTTTGTTTCCCAAATTCTGCTTTAAGCATTAGTAGTCCTGTATGTACATATGTGTGTATGTAACGGAATCTTTCAGAGTAATTTTTACCAATTTCCAGAAGTCTGATCAGCTTGAAAATTTGCACAAGGGTCAAGGACTGATGATAATACAATTATTATTAATTGTATGATCATTTTAGACAATATTTTATTTTTATTTTGGGCATTATTATTTTTAGCGCTAGCAATTCGCAGCTGCTTGGTTGAAGAGTTAGGTGTTTTCGTTTATTTGTTAGAGTTTATTATACTCTGTACATGAAATGTACAGAAGTATATTAGGTTTGCGGAAGCTGAAAAATCAGCATGACGAGACGAGTCGATCTAGCCCTGTCTGTCTGTCTGTCCGTCTGTCCGTCCGTATGGACACCTGGATCTCAGAGACTAAAAGAGATAGAGACACCAAATTTTGCACAAAGATGCCTTATATGTGTATTCTATACGAGTTTGTTTTATTTTTTTGATTTCCCCCCCCCCCCACTTCCCCCCTATGGGCGTTTTCCCGATTTTCCATTCGTATAATCGCCTATATCTCGGAGACTATAAGACCTAGGAACACCAAATTTTAGTCCCAGGTGCCTTATATGAATACGCAGAAAATGTATATTTTGGAATTTCCCTCCCTCCCCCCTCTACCCAACAAATCGTAACTCCCGTAATTCTTGGAATTTCGAACGAAAATTTTGGAAATACCCCCAGTTGGTTATTATGTGTCCGTATGCCAAGTTTCACTATGATAGACCGATTTAACGAGAAGTTATAGCCATAAATATATTTGCTGCTGCAGCGCTGCTCAAGAGCTGCCCGCGGCTGTTGTTGATGTTGCTGTTTGGTTGACTGCGAAAATGCTTACACAGACACGAATAGATGCGCATAGGCATACATACACTCACACAGACGCAATTGCTATGTAAATGTGCAATTATAAACCCTTTACGTGAGTTCGAATACCGAGAGAGGTAAAATCGATCAAATTTTTATACTCTGTACATGAAATGTACAAGAGTATATTAGGTTTGCGGGAGCTGAAAAATGTAACAGGCAGAAGGAGGCGTGGCAGACCCCACAAAGTATATATATTCTTGATCAGCATGACAAGACGAGTAGATCTTTGTCTGTCTGTCCGTATGAACACGTGGATCTCAGAGACTATAAGAGCTAGAGACACCAAATTTTGCACAAAGATGCGTTATGTGTGTATTCTATACGAGTTTGTTTTATTTTTTTGATTTTCCCCCCCACTTCCCCCCTATGGGCGTTTTCTCGATTTTCCATTCGTATATTCGCCTATATCTCGGAGACTATAAGACCTAGGCACACCAAATTTTAGTCCAAGATGCCTTGTGTGAATACGCAGAAAATGTATAGCGCTGCTCAAGCGCTGCCCGCGGCTGTTGTTGATGTTGCTGTTTGGTTGACTGCGAAAATGCTTACACAGACACGAATAGATGCGCATAGGCATACATACACTCACACAGACGCAATTGCTATGTAAATGTGCAATTATACACCCTTTACGTGAGTTCGAATATTTTTTTTATTCTTTTTTTTTTATTTTCAATAATTATTGTAAACATATGTACAGAGATTTCAAAGTCGGGACACCCGACTTTAGCTTTTTTACTTGTTTTTATACTCTGTACATGAAATGTACAAGAGTATATTAGGTTTGCGGGAGCTGAAAAATGTAACAGGCAGAAGGAGGCGTGGCAGACCCCACAAAGTATATATATTCTTGATCAGCATGACGAGACGAGTCGATCTAGCCCTGTCTGTCTGTCTGTCCGTCTGTCCGTCCGTATGAACACCTGGATCTCAGAGACTATAAGAGATAGAGACACCAAATTTTGCACAAAGATGCGTTATGTGTGTATTCTATACGAGTTTGTTTTATTTTTTTGATTTCCCCCCCCCCCCACTTCCCCCCTATGGGGGTTTTCCCGATTTTCCATTCGTATAATCGCCTATATCTCGGAGACTATAAGACCTAGGAACACCAAATTTTAGTCCCAGATGCCTTATGTGAATACGCAGAAAATGTATATTTTGGAATTCCCCTCCCTCCCCCCTCTACCCAACAAATCGTAACTCCCGTAATTCTTGGAATTTCGAACTAAAATTTTGGAAATACCCCCAGTTGGTTATTATGTGTCCGTATGCCAAATTTCATTATGATAGACCGATTTAACAAGAAGTTATAGCCATAAATATATTTGCTGATGCAGCGCTGCTCAAGCGCTGCCCGCGGCTGTTGTTGATGTTGCTGTTTGGTTGACTGCGAAAATGCTTACACAGACACGAATAGATGCGCATAGGCATACATACACTCACACAGACGCAATTGCTATGTAAATGTGCAATTATACACCCTTTACGTGAGTTCGAATACCGAGAGAGGTAAAATCGATCAAATTTTTTTTTTTATTTTCTTAATTTTTTTATTTTCTATAATTATTGTAAACATATGTACAGAGTATTTCAAAGTCGGGACACCCGACTTTAGCTTTTTTACTTGTTTTTTATGAGTGATGAGTGATGTCTTAATTGCATGTGATGGCTATGATCTTTATCGATCCGATCGAGAAGGCCATGCAGGAAGGGTTGCTATATATATTGCCAAAAAACTAAAATCCAAAGTAATAAGCAAACAACCCATTGGGAGTACGATTGAGTACCTGTTCCTCGAAGTCTGTGGTAAAGGAAGCTCAACAGGTATGCTAATTGGCTGTCTTTATAGACCTAAATTTTAAGACGTCAGTAGATAAAATGATTTGTAGGGAAAAGTGTCACTATTACTTTGTCAAATTCAAAAACGCAATATCAGGTAAGCAGAGATGGGGTGACCTCAAAAAGTTTGGTATAGGAAAACTAAAAGTTTCCCCAAAAATTACAGCTGATGTCAATGACCTGAACAGAAAATTTCTGCAATCGACTGTACCGGATATCTTGATTAACCCTTACATTGACGCCATAGTAAATACTGTCTGTGATAATAGCTTTAGTTTTATGTGTGTTAGAATTAAGTCGAACGCCATTGGTATGGATAATATGCATCCAAAATTTCTTAAATTAATTCTGCCCAAAATAATTAATCACATAACGCACATATGTAACACTGCGCTTACGACTTCGTGTTTTCCCGATACTTGGAAATTAGCCAAAGAAATTCCCGTTCACAAGGGTAAGGATGAATACAGACCAATATCAATTCTGCCATTTCTATCTAAGGTTTTCGAAAATATTATGGCTAATCAAATGAATAAATACCTAGCACAACATTCATTACTGTGCAATAAACAATCTGGTTTTCTCAAATTTAGAAGTTTTACTACTGCCATACTAGACGTTACAGAAAATATTAGAGAGCAACTTGACGATAGTAATGTTACATTTTTGATGCTTCTAGACTCTATGTACCAAGTTACTCAAATTCTTCAATTTTACAAGCAGTGCTGTAAAATTAATATCGTCCTATTTGGCCTGCACTCGGCTCCCGCGACATTCCAGAGGGCGTGGCACCGCATGGCTTGGCACCGCACGCGTTTGCGTACCTCGACGACATAGTGGTGGTTGGCAGGACGTTCGAAGAACACTTGAACAACTAGCGCGAGGTGTTCCGGCGACTGCGGGCGGCCAATCTGCGAATAAATCGGAATAAGTGCGAATTCTTTCGTAAATCCATTAGGTACCTGGGGCATCTAGTGACGGAGGCGGGCATCCAAACGGATCCGGAGAAGGTGGCAGCCATTCGCGAGCTGAAGCCACCATCAAATCTGAAGCAGCTGCGGCAGTACATCGGGATGACCTCGTGGTACCGGCGCTTTGTGCCTAATTTCGCCACAACGGTCGGCCCACTCACCGAACTGTTGAAAAAGGGCCGCAAGTGGATTTGGGGAACACCGCAGCAGGAGGCATTTGAGTACATCCAAAGACAGCTCATAGAAGCGCCGGTGTTAGCGTGCCCCGATTTCACGCAACGCTTCTGCCTACAGACTGATGCCAGCGAGTACGGGCTGGGCGCGGTTTTGACACAAAACGTAGACGGCCAGGAGCATGTGATTTTCTACGCCAGTAGGAAACTTCAGAAGGCAGAGTTCAACTACAGCGCCACAGAGAAGGAGTGCTTGGCCATTGTTTGGGGAATCCGAAAGCTGCGACACTATCTGGAAGGCTATCGCTTTACCATCGTGACCGACCACTTGGCGTTGCGATGGCTCAATTCAATCGAGAGCCCCACTGGTCGCATCGCACGCTGGGCCTTGGAGCTACAACAATATACATTCGACGTCCAGTACCGGAAAGGAGCCCTGAACGTGGTGGCCGACAGCGGCTGACGGCAGCGGTGTTGGAGAGTCCCAGCAAGTACCCAGATTACGCCATACAGAACGACAGGCTGTACCGCCGCATCGCCCACGTGCTAGGAGAAGATGAGGTGTCACCATGGAGGTTATGCGTGGCCGCGCCTCTACGACAGGAGGTGTTGAGAGAATGCCACGACGACGCAACGGCGGGCCATATGGGAGTACGCCGAACCTGTGCGCGCGTTGCAAACCGATACCACTGGCCTGGTCTGTATCGCGACGTAGCGAAGTATGTGCACCAGTGCCTGTTGTGCCAACGCTATAAAGCCCAGCAACAGCTGACGGCAAGCAAGATGCATTTCAAACCAGCGGAGGCAGCGTGGGACGACGTCTGCGCCGATTTTGTGGGGCCGCTGCCGCGGTCCAAACGAGGCAACGCGTATCTACTGGTCCTGGTGGATAAGTTCGGTAAATGGGCAGAACTGGTCCCCATCCGCAAGGCGACGGCAGCGGCAGTGAAGCTGGCCTTACGAGAGCGGATGCTGGCACGGTTTGGCACACCAAGAAAGCTCATTACAGACAACGGAGCCCAGTTTACGAGCCGCGCGCTGAAGCAGTTCCTCGCCGAGGCAGGCATACAGCAACAACTGACGGCACCATACACACCTCAGGAGAATCCCACGGAGCGGACCAATAGAACGGTCAAAACATTGATTGCTCAGCTGGCGGACAACACGTGGGACGAACAACTGCCGGAAGCACAATTGGCCATTAATACAGCAATTTCAAACGCAACGGGCTACTCACCGGCTTTCATCCTATTTGGGAGAGAACCAAGGCATCCACACACACTGTACGGCAGGGATCCTGACGCCCCTGAGGCAGCACCAGGTAGCCCAGAAACACACGCGACGCTGCTACAGTTTGTTGCCCGTATAGCAAGAAGAAACCAAGGGTCCTCGCTGGCCACGAGGATCAGGCACGCCAGTACAATCTGCGGAGACGCGAGTGACGACCCAAACTGGGCGACGAGGTGCTCGTGCGACAACATCACCTGTCCAACGCAGCCGAGCAGTTTGCGACCATTCACGGTTTGCGACCATTCACGGTGCGAGCATTACCATTCACGGTGCGAGCATTCATATCCCCAGTTATAGTGCGTGTGCGACCAGTAGCGGGCGGCAGAATGACGAGGCGACAGAATGACAGCGCGAGCAGCTGACTGTGAAGGTACAGGTGGCGTTGACAGGTGGCGTTGACAGGTGGCCAAACGCGAGGGGTGGCAGCGCTGCCACCCAGCTGCTATACATCTGCCTTTCGATTATGGCGCGGTGCTAGAAAAATTCGAAAACACCACCGATCGGGCCGTTCGACCCCTTGGGGAAAGGGGGAGGTGTAACGACGCGTTGGGCAGCAACCAGCTGTGCGTCGTCACGATGTCTGAGTAGGCGAGTAGTTTTAAGAAGTAGTTTAAGTATTAGGAGAAATAAGTAGTTTGAAATTGGAATTGGAGAGAAGAGTTTTTGGAGTTAGTGGAGTTCTAGGTTTAAACGAACGCGCACTGAAGCGCACCCCCCTCTTTTGTAAAACTTCAAACAATTAAAAAACCCACGTGGAACGGATTCCATTGGCGTACCGCCCCTTTTTATTTGGTGGACACCTTGGCACTGTGGGGTGCCTAATTTATTATTATTTCAGCAAACTCTGGCCGTCGAGCATACCCGCGGCAGAGTAACAACATTGCACTACCTCAATATTTAAAGAAAATTAGTAGTGCTTCGAAATTATGGAAAAATTAAACATGTTCTTAAAAATAAGTAACTAACAACATAACATATCTGCAACATAATATAGTCTATTAGATTTAACTTCAATTTTATAAAATAGGTTAAGCAGGTTACCCAAACCGTCTTAAATTTGTTTAATGAAAATTGTATGTTTCTAGTGACTAGTGCATTAATTTATAAGAATTTATTTCTTGTTGCACTAAGAAATAATAATAATAATAATTTTTATACTCTGTACATGAAATGTACAAGAGTATATTAGGTTTGCGCGAGCTGAAAAATGTAACAGGCAGAAGGAGGCGTGGCAGACCCCACAAAGTATATATATTCTTGATCAGCATGGCAAGACGAGTCGATTTAGCGCTGTCTGTCTGTCCGTCTGTCCGTCCGTCTGTCTGTCCGTATGATCACCTAGATCTCAGAGACTATAAGAGCTAGAGACACCAAATTTTGCACAAAGATGCCATATGTGTGTACGCTATACGAGTTTGTTTTATTTTTTTGATTTTCCCCCCCACTTCCTCCCTATGGGGGTTTTCCCGATTTTCCATTTGTATAATCGCCTATATCTCTATAAGACCTAGGAACACCAAATTTTAGTCCCAGATGCCTTGTGTGAATACGCAGAAAATGTATATTTTGGAATTTCCCTCCCTCCCCCCTCTCTCCCGCAAATCGTAACTCCCGTAATTCTTAGAATTTTGAACTAAAATTTTGGAAATACCCCCAGTTGGGTATTATGTGTCCGTGTGTCAAGTTTCACTATGATAGACCGATTTAACAAGAAGTTATAGCCATAAATATATTTGCTGCTGCAGCGCTGCTCAAGCGCTGCCCAAGCGCTGCCCACGGCTGTTGTTGATGTTGCTGTTTAGTTGACTGCGAAAATGCTTACACAGACATAAATAGACGCACATAAACATACATACACTCACATAGACGCAATTGCTTTGTATATAAGGTAAAATCGATCAAATTTTTTTTTAAATTTTCTTATTTCTTTTTTCTATAATTATTGTAAACATATGTACAGAGTATTTCAAAGTCGGGACACCCGACTTTAGCTTTTTTACTTGTTTTTTTTTTTTTTGGGTTGAGGGTGGGAAATGCTTTATGCATCTCTCGATCTGCCGTCGCAGAGAGGTATGTGGGACTCCCACCCACTAAAACCCCCCCTCATCTTGGACCTATCTCCACTTCGGAAACGCATTCGCATTACTTCAAAGTGGGGTCCCTTATGCGATATGCGCTCTCATCAATATACCTGCGTCCAGGCTACCCAATTTTTGTGTTCTCCGTGTCTCTTGTCTCAGTCCTGTTCCTTGAACAGTGTCGTTCCCTTAGGCATTGGATTCTCGAGTGACTCTCATTACACCAGCATCAAGGTCTATTTTCTTGCTCCTTAGGATGCTTTCGGCAAACCTTGCTATCGCGTTCCAGTTCTCTTCGCTGTGAAGCATTTTCTCCACAAGGTTCTCTATAGTGAGCTGTCCGACTGCCATTTCTACGGATGTTAGTTCTATCCGCCATCTTTCGCAATGGAAGAACGTATGTTCTGCGTCGTCTGTTTCTGCATCACCATAGATACAGATCGGCATGTCAGCTTTGTTCATGCGAGACAGATATTTCCTGAAATACCCATGTCCAGTTAGCAGTTGCGTAAGGTAGTAGTTCACCTCGCCAAAATCTCTCTCGATCCATCGTGTTATATCGGGGAGGAGTTTCGCCGTCCATCTGCCACTATTGCCCGAGCTCCAGTTTTGTTGCCATTGTTGGAGAGTGCGGCGCCTTAGGTCGGTTTCGCTCTCCCTCGTGTTGTTATCCCTTTTCGCTTCCCATAGCTTTTTCCGCTCCTGTGCTAGTAGGTCGATGGGTATCACTCCACTGACAACCAGGACTGCTGCTTCCGAGACAGTGCGATACGCGGAAAAAGGCTTTCCTTTTGCTCTTTGCTCTCAATGCGTCTGCATGCGAGATATGGATCTCGCACCCATAGAGCAGAATTGAGTTGGTTGTTGCCATCAATAATCTGCGCTTGTATTGTCTGCTTAGCAGTCTGCTTAGCATACCGGTCACTTTTGCCGCTTTAGTGGCAGCATGTTGTAGCTGTGCCCAATAGGTCAATCTTGCGTCGAGTCGTACTCCCAGGTATTTCACTACTTTTTTCGTTGTAAGACAAGTCTCACAGGTTTGCAGTTCAACCTCTAAAGGGATGTGCCGTTTCGTTAGAAGGATCACTTCCGTTTTTTCAGCGGCAAGTTTAAGGCCATGGTCCTCCAGCCACGATAGCGCCCTCATCATTACTTGATTCAGCTTTCTTCTTGCTTCGTCTACAGTCCTTGCTACTATCACAGCCGCAAGGTCGTCTGCGTAGCCAATAAGGAAGGATTCGTCTGGCATTTCGATACGAAGAATGTCGTCATAGCTGATATTCCAGAAATCCGGGCCAAGAATATATCCCTGTGCTGCGCCCGATGTGATCTGTTTCGCGTAGTGGCCGGCACACGTGTCGTATATGAGCTCGCGGTCCTTGAGGTAACTCTGGACTATCCTCAACAAATACCTGGGTACGTCGAATTTTCTCCTTCATTATATCAAGAGCCTTCATTATATCAACCCATCGGAGGCTGTTAAAAGCGTTGCGAATATCAAAAGTTGCCAGCAAAACTAACTGCTTTGAGTAGTGATTTCTGCGTTGGGCAGCTTCTATGCTATCTATTACGTCCCTTATTGCTCCGATAGTTGACCTTCCCTTTCTAAAACCGTGTTGCCTGTCAGATAGCCCTCCCGCGCTATCCACTATGTTCAGACGTGCTTTGAGTAACCGTTCCAGCAGCTTACCAGCGCTGTCAAGCATACATAGGGGCCTGTATGCTTTGCCCTTTGCCTTTGCTAATCAAAGTCAGTTTTTGTTTTAAGCAGGTGTTATACATGCCCAAAAGTAAATTTGGTCGCTCATTTGCGACCAACTTCAGCGCCTCAGTTGGTATACCATCAGGACTTGCGGATTTGCTCTCTGCTGTTTGCAGGCGTAAGCCTTACCCGCACTTCTTCAGTTGTGCTGCCGACAGATATTTTTACCGCTTCTTCAACTTCTTTATTATCTGTGAGAGAGTCAAGGTCGCGTATCTCCAGCGTCATCACTGGTTTGAGCTCGCTTATTGATGCAGTCTCTTGCACCGTGCTCTTGATCTGCTTTACAAGGTCTGGCTGAATCGCGTTTTCCGGATGCACTTAACGTTTGTTCCTTCCATTAACCCCGTATGACTTCGCCAGTTTTTCAGGACTTCTGCGTAGCTACATCCATCAACTGGTTTGATGAGTACCGCTTCTGGACTTTTCCGCTTTAAACGCTGTCGCTTATCTTGCTGTCTTCTTTCAGTACCATCTTGAGTTTCTTCCACCTTTTTCCCTGGCGCTAGGTTTTTTGGTTGAGTAATAGTAATAGTAATAGTAATAGTAATAGTAATAGTAATAGTAATAGTAATAGTAATAGTAATAGTAATAGTAATAGTAATAGTAATAGTAATAGTAATAGTAAGTAGTAATAGTAATAGTAATAGTAATAGTAATAGTAATAGTAATAGTAATAGTAATAGTAATAGTAATAGTAATAGTAATAGTAATAGTAATAGTATAGTAATAATAGTAATAGTAATAGTAATAGTAATAGTAATAGTAATAGTAATAGTAATAGTAATAGTAATAGTAATAGTAATAGTAATAGTAATAGTAATAGTAATAGTAATAGTAATAGTAATAGTAATAGTAATAGTAATAGTAATAGTAATAGTAATAGTAATAGTAATAGTAATAGTAATAGTAATAGTAATAGTAATAGTAATAGTAATAGTAATAGTAATAGTAATAGTAATAGTAATAGTAATAGTAATAGTAATAGTAATAGTAATAGTAATAGTAATAGTAATAGTAATAGTAATAGTAATAGTAATAGTAATAGTAATAGTAATAGTAATAGTAATAGTAATAGTAATAGTAATAGTAATAGTAATAGTAATAGTAATAGTAATAGTAATAGTAATAGTAATAGTAATAGTAATAGTAATAGTAATAGTAATAGTAATAGTAATAGTAATAGTAATAGTAATAGTAATAGTAATAGTAATAGTAATAGTAATAGTAATAGTAATAGTAATAGTAATAGTAATAGTAATAGTAATAGTAATAGTAATAGTAATAGTAATAGTAATAGTAATAGTAATAGTAATAGTAATAGTAATAGTAATAGTAATAGTAATAGTAATAGTAATAGTAATAGTAATAGTAATAGTAATAGTAATAGTAATAGTAATAGTAATAGTAATAGTAATAGTAATAGTAATAGTAATAGTAATAGTAATAGTAATAGTAATAGTAATAGTAATAGTAATAGTAATAGTAATAGTAATAGTAATAGTAATAGTAAGTAATAGTAATAGTAATAGTAATAGTAATAGTAATAGTAATAGTAATAGTAATAGTAATAGTAATAGTAATAGTAATAGTAATAGTAATAGTAATAGTAATAGTAATAGTAATAGTAATAGTAATAGTAATAGTAATAGTAATAGTAATAGTAATAGTAATAGTAATAGTAATAGTAATAGTAATAGTAATAGTAATAGTAATAGTAATAGTAATAGTAATAGTAATAGTAATAGTAATAGTAATAGTAATAGTAATAGTAATAGTAATAGTAATAGTAATAGTAATAGTAATAGTAATAGTAATAGTAATAGTAATAGTAATAGTAATAGTAATAGTAATAGTAATAGTAATAGTAATAGTAATAGTAATAGTAATAGTAATAGTAATAGTAATAGTAATAGTAATAGTAATAGTAATAGTAATAGTAATAGTAATAGTAATAGTAATAGTAATAGTAATAGTAATAGTAATAGTAATAGTAATAGTAATAGTAATAGTAATAGTAATAGTAATAGTAATAGTAATAGTATAGTAATAGTAGTAGTAATAGTAATAGTAATAGTAATAGTAATAGTAATAGTAATAGTAATAGTAATAGTAATAGTAATAGTAATAGTAATAGTAATAGTAATAGTAATAGTAATAGTAATAGTAATAGTAATAGTAATAGTAATAGTAATAGTAATAGTAATAGTAATAGTATAGTAATAGTAATAGTAATAGTAATAGTAATAGTAATAGTAATAGTAATAGTAATAGTAATAGTAATAGTAATAGTAATAGTAATAGTAATAGTAATAGTAATAGTAATAGTAATAGTAATAGTAATAGTAATAGTAATAGTAATAGTAATAGTAATAGTAATAGTAATAGTATAGTAATAGTAATAGTAATAGTAATAGTAATAGTAATAGTAATAGTAATAGTAATAGTAATAGTAATAGTAATAGTAATAGTAATAGTAATAGTAATAGTAATAGTAATAGTAATAGTAATAGTAATAGTAATAGTAATAGTAATAGTAATAGTAATAGTAATAGTAATAGTAATAGTAATAGTAATAGTAATAGTAATAGTAATAGTAATAGTAATAGTAATAGTAATAGTAATAGTAATAGTAATAGTAATAGTAATAGTAATAGTAATAGTAATAGTAATAGTAATAGTAATAGTAATAGTAATAGTAATAGTAATAGTAATAGTAATAGTAATAGTAATAGTAATAGTAATAGTAATAGTAATAGTAATAGTAATAGTAATAGTAATAGTAATAGTAATAGTAATAGTAATAGTAATAGTAATAGTAATAGTAATAGTAATAGTAATAGTAATAGTAATAGTAATAGTAATAGTAATAGTAATAGTAATAGTAATAGTAATAGTAATAGTAATAGTAATAGTAATAGTAATAGTAATAGTATAGTAATAGTAATAGTAATAGTAATAGTAATAGTAATAGTAATAGTAATAGTATAGTAATAGTAATAGTAATAGTAATAGTAATAGTAATAGTAATAGTAATAGTAATAGTAATAGTAATAGTAATAGTAATAGTAATAGTAATAGTAATAGTAATAGTAATAGTAATAGTAATAGTAATAGTAATAGTAATAGTAATAGTAATAGTAATAGTAATAGTAATAGTAATAGTAATAGTAATAGTAATAGTAATAGTAATAGTAATAGTAATAGTATAGTAATAGTAATAGTAATAGTAATAGTAATAGTAATAGTAATAGTAATAGTAATAGTAATAGTAATAGTAATAGTAATAGTAATAGTAATAGTAATAGTAATAGTAATAGTAATAGTAATAGTAATAGTAATAGTAATAGTAATAGTAATAGTAATAGTAATAGTAATAGTAATAGTAATAGTAATAGTAATAGTAATAGTAATAGTAATAGTAATAGTAATAGTAATAGTAATAGTAATAGTAATAGTAATAGTAATAGTAATAGTAATAGTAATAGTAATAGTAATAGTAATAGTAATAGTAATAGTAATAGTAATAGTAATAGTAATAGTAATAGTAATAGTAATAGTAATAGTAATAGTAATAGTAATAGTAATAGTAATAGTAATAGTAATAGTAATAGTAATAGTAATAGTAATAGAATAGTAATAGTAATAGTAATAGTACTAGTAATAGTAATAGTAATAGTAATACGTACTGTTAGATAGTAATAGTAATAGTAATAGGTCATAGTAATAGTAATAGTGGAATAGTAATAGAATAAGTAATAGTAATAGTAATAGTAATAGTAATAGTAATAGTAATAGTAATAGTAATAGTAATAGGAATATAATAGTAATAGTACTAGTAATGTAATAGTAATAGTAATAGTAATAGTAATAGTAATAGTAATAGTAATAGTAAATAGTAATAGTAATAGTAATAGTAATAGTAATAGTAATCGTAATCGTAATCGTGTAATAGTAATAGTAATAGTAATAGTAATAGTAATAGTAATAGTATAGTAATAGTAATAGTTAATAGTAATAGTAATAGTAATAGTAATTAGTATAGTATAGTAATAGTAATAGTAATAGTAATAGTAATTAGTAATAGTAATAGTAATAGTAATAGTAATAGTAATAGTAATCGTAATAGTAATAGTAATAGTAATAGTAATAGTAATAGTAATAGTAATAGTAATAGTAATAGTAATAGTAATAGTAATAGTAATAGTAATAGTAATAGTAATAGTAATAGTAATAGTAATAGTAATAGTAATAGTAATAGTAATAGTAATAGTAATAGTAATAGTAATAGTAATAGTAATAGTAATAGTAATAGTAATAGTAATAGTAATAGTAATAGTAATAGTAATAGTAATAGTAATAGTAATAGTAATAGTAATAGTAATAGTAATAGTAATAGTAATAGTAATAGTAATAGTAATAGTAATAGTAATAGTAATAGTAATAGTAATAGTAATAGTAATAGTAATAGTAATAGTAATAGTAATAGTAATAGTAATAGTAATAGTAATAGTAATAGTAATAGTAATAGTAATAGTAATAGTATAATATAATAGTAATAGTAATAGTAATAGTAATAGTAATAGTAGTAGTAATAGTAATAGTAATAGTAGTAGTAATAGTAATAGTAATAGTAATAGTAGTAGTAATAGTAATAGTAATAGTAATAGTAATAGTAATAGTAATAGTAATAGTAATAATAATGATAATAATAATGATAATAATAATGATAATACTAATAATAATGATAATGATAATAATAATAATAATAATGATAATGATAATAAACATATTTCGTAACTTTTAGCTCAAATGATCTCAACTGGTTTGATCTACGAAAGGCTTTACTAATAGCTGATGGTAGACCTGATGTACACTCGATATTTACGAGACGCAAAACGTAATAGAAGTAAGTAATATTAATATTAATGGTTAGAGTTAATGCGTTAGTTAGTTTGTCCTGACTGACTGATTGGTGATCAACGTACAGCCCAAACGGTAAAATCTAGGAAGCTGAAATTTTGACTCAAGTATCATTTCATAGTCTAGGTGCCCACTAAGAAGGGATTTTGGAAAACTCCAGCTCCAAAGGGGGGAAACGAGCTCCAAAGTTTGTTTGAAAATTCTGCATTTCTGCACCGAACAACAAAAATTTGATTTTTATAATCTATAAAAGAATACAAACCAAACTGCATACTAGGATTTTTGAAATTTGTGGTGGAGCTTGAATTATTGGGGTTTTAATATTTATTCACCTTTTCAAATGAAAAGTTTGTGTTATAAATTTTTTCCGATCGATCACATCTATGTACATGTACACATCTATGTACATGTACACTTCTATGTACATATGTATGTATGTTCATTCGTCTTGCACTGACAGAGCAAGAAATGTTAATTAATTAAAAATTATTTAACATTTTTAAAAGTAATTTTTTCTTTGCTTAGTACATTTGTCATTATGGTTTTCATTAGTAACTTTATGCAGCATCAACAATTTACAAAGAACGCAAATATAAAATGGTTGGGGACATCATATACACACACTCATACACATAACAAGCAACAGTTCGTGTCTATGTGTGCGGTTCTCTACGTACGGTTGAAAAAGTAAAGAGAAACATGCATGCATATCAGAGAACTGCAACGAGTATGTTTGACCACCCTTGCTGAAAATTCAATCAAATCAGATCTTTGCTTGGCTGCAAACGAGCTCGTACGAGTTGAGTACTCTCAGAATTTTTCTTATGATCGAACTTGCACGAGCAATCTTTCTATTTTTACGAACAAGCACCGGTCTTGATTGGTTTGCTTTCAAACACTTCAGGCTCGGTCACTTCGTTTAAGATGACTGGGTGCTGATCGAAGCAAACCTGACTTTGCAGAATGAGCGTTTGATCGAACGAGTATAGTGCCGTTATTGGTCAAGTATTGTTTGGGTATTGCGCGAGCTATACTCGGGTATTACTTGAGTATTGCGCAGGTTTTACCCGAGTATGACCATATGAAATATGCATGTATGTACATATTTACATACGTATTTGTGCGTGAATGTGTTGTTTGCAATTATGCGCAAACATGTGTATATGTATGTACTTATTTTAAATAAAGAGGTACAGAATGAAAAGAAAACATGTATACATATATTTATGTGATATTTAGCATGATTTAATTTCTTAAAAAAGGATCTCAAATATCTTAAAAAAAGCAAATTAATATAAATTAAAATAGCATAACTTTTTTTAATTTAAATAAAAAGGAAGGTATTTCTTTTCGCTAATAGTTGTGTTGGCTTCTTTAATATGCATTTACATACTTGTATACGAAGTTACTATTGAACTAATAGCCGAAAAAACAATAGAAAATGCAAGTGCACGTGCTCACTTTTGAGTTTTTGCAGTTTTGATTCGAACTGAGTGTTCGTTGAGGGCTCGTTCGCAACCAAATGAAATAATCATACCGATTATGGGTAAGTACTCGAGTATGACCGAAAATGTAGTACTCGTTTCAGTTCTCTGATGCATATGTACATACATATGTATGTATGTATGCCAGTGTACGTACATATATAGCATGTATGTACATTCGTATGTATGTATGTGTACATTGGACAAACGAGCACTGTTGTTTGATTGTAATAAATAATGATCTATGGTTTTAAGTCAAATTTTTAAAACGAAAACAAAAACAACTGCAAGTCATTGGTTGGCGCTTCTTTCGTTTTGATCATTTACGCCTGTTAATTTCAAATGCAAAATGTCAAAGGTTTACAGTTACCGTCGCCAGTCAACAACTGCGTAAGCAATAGTAAAGCAGAAACCGAAAGCGGACCTACGCATATTCTGCTTCGCGTTGTGGGCAGATGTACATATGTATGTTTGTATATGATTAGTTCTAATTGATCTCAATAAATTATAAGCTGTTATTATTTAAATTTTCTGCTAATTGTATTCAAACTTCGATGGAATTATTGATTGTATCGACGGATTCAACTATCGATAGTTTTGATGCTCTAGCACATAGAGCATCCGACACATGCCCATCTCTAGCATCTCAGCTGATAGCATATTTACAGCGACTTACCGTTTTAGTGTTACCTAACAACGCTACAAATGTATTCTGAACAAATCTAAGAGTCATTTACCGTTCAGCCTATTTTATGAGTGTATTCATGCGATTTACAAAAGCAGAAACACACCTTTTACATTCACAACAACCATATTTGGAATTGAAGACACAAATTAGTGTTGAATTAGACTTACAGTTTTAGTGTTAGCTAACAACGCTACAAATGTATTCTGAACAAATCTAAGAGTTGTTGCATCGGCCAATTAGCGGCCGCGGTTTCTGGCAACGCCGGCATATATTTATCCCGCCAATCAGTCACCAGCGCCACCTTGCGGTACTGGTAAGTGACAGTGCCAGCCGTTGCGGTAGCAGGCCATGGTTGCTGGAAATGGGAGTAGGAGATGGCAGCAGGAGAAGGATGGGAATAAACGGATGCGAAAAGGATTTGGAAAGTGTCACGCGGTTCGCGAAATGGCGGCGGCATTGTTGCCGGCGAATCAGACGGGCAGATAGATGTTAGATAGATGTTAGATAATCGTAGACCCAGAAGCAGACGAGCGGCTGCTGGGTCTATATTAAATTTGGGCCTATATTTTGGACCGACCTAATTTTGGGACCAGTGTAAAGTGTCTATTGTTTCGGCCTGAAACATTACCTTCTTCGGCGGCGCATTGTAAGGTTGCACAGGACTCCCGGCATCACCATCATTGTCAACGGCAGCCCGTAGTAGCGGCCTATTCAGCGCCATCCCACCGACCGGCAGATTCAGCCGTAGCATGGTCATCGAAGGCGGAGGATAAAAAAAAAGGAGTGCAAACTGAGTGAGTCCGTTCCGATACAAGTCCCCGATGATAGCGGCGCCTCAGCAGCTGAGTCCTCGCCTCTTCGTGGCCTGCTTGCCGAGGGAACTAGAGACGGCAGTGTAGGGACTCATACGGGACGCTTGCCAATTGTTGTGCCGATGGCGAATTGTTGTCCCGGTATAGATCAGATAAAAAGAAAAATTATAAATAAATGAAAATTAGTGTGGATCAGATTTGCTTAGAACTCATGTATGTATAGACGCATTTTCGATGTGGACTAGTAGGGCTGATTGCGAAAGAAAGCGGAAAGGTTTTCAATATTTGGCCGTAATTAGATAATATCGAGGAGTGCCCCTGACCCCATAAGAGCTCTTAGGAGGGAAGGTGATTTGCGCCCGTAGCTATCTTCATTCATGTAGGCCTGCATGTGTATCTGGCTTTCATTCTTTTGTTGTTGCCTATATAAAGCCGCATGCGAGTCTGCGTACATACCCTAAAACCTGGTCCTTCTGCGTATGCCAGCGTATTATAACTGGGCTATATTTTGCTCACATGCAATATATTTTAGTTCACAAAATATAAATAATTTAATATGAGTTTATTTTATTTTTTTGATTTCCCCCCTCCCCCTTCTTCCAGGCCACAGAGTTTCGTTAATAATGTCCACATTTCAAAAGCTACATAAACAAAACTTTGCACACGTCATCTATCTTTGTTTTAAATTTCAATCAAATCGGTACATTTTTAGAAAAGTTATTAGCAAAAACATTTCACTCTAGTACTACGCCCACAAGCACAGCTACCTCAAGCTACCTCATGTTCTTCTTTTTGCTTCCGCTATAGGCGTATATAACTCAGTGCTTGAAGTTTGTCTGGGTACAGGGTATTTCATTGTCGGGATTGCTCGACTATAGCGTTTTCTATCACGGCTCAAAATCGCCATCAACATCAACAATCATGTTAAAAGCAAAACATTTTGTGTTTTTTTTGAATGGCTTTAAAGTTTGATTACAACTTGGCATGTGTTTTTTAATATAATTAGATAAGGTGTTTACTTTTATCGATATTAACATAGTATTGTATTCATCTAAGATGCTTACGTTAATTTTCTGTAATATATTCTGCTTAAATGCGTATTCTGAGTCTTTGTTGCTGCTACAAATGTCAATAATGTTTGCATGCCCAAACAGTAGTTTTGCTGCAACAAACGCAATTTTACAGAAAACGTTGGGACGAAGTTCTTTAGGAATTCCATAATAAACATATATTAGTTAGTATTTCCACATTTATAACTTTTTACAACTCTTTACCATTCAAAAGTACTATTCCACGAAACACAGCGCAACTTATAAAGGTTAATTTAAAAAAAAGCACATGAACAACACATGGCACAATTACACGAACACACTTCATCGCTTAAAAACAGTTTTGGATTATAATTTTACATACCTTGATTAACGTTTTCCATTATATAACTTAACTTTTGTGGTTTATTTTCTTAATTCTGGAAACTCTGAAAGTTTACCAAAAATTGCTGCCAAAATCACAAATACATGTGTTTCACACAATCAGGTAACTTTGACTGCGCGCCAAGAAAATGGTGTTGCCATATCAGCAGGAAATAATTTAATTTTCGCTTAATTAAACAATTTATAATAAAATAAAAATAAAATTGTTTATATTTGGACAAAATTTTTTTTTGGACTTTCTGCCAAAAAACGGAAAAAAAAAACATAGTGCCACGGCTCGGACCACTCTCGACTTCAGGAACTTCCTAGCAAACTTCGCGTTGAACGCTTTGCTAAAGTCGCTGAGTACGAAGTTCCGGCGGTAGACTTCTTGACCAGGAACCGCATGGAACTTACGCGCTCGTTGGTCAAAGCGGGCTTTACTTCCCTCATACGCGGTGTGTAATTGTTTCTGCACCTTTTCCTGGACGAGTTTCTGTCTGTCGGCTTTGTTTATATATGTCATCTCGTGGTCGCCCAGCGACTTCAGTTTCCTCGCCAAGTCATATTGGGACCCATGCAACATCATGTGCTGCCCGAAGAGTGCAAAGAAGGGCGTCACTCCTGTTGCCGCGTGTACGCTGTTTCGTGTCGCCACTTCGATCTCAGGCAGATGCAGATCCCACTCCCTATGGTCCTGTTCTAGGTACGCTCTGATGGCTGCCAATACAGTGCAGTTGACCCGTTCCGAGGCGTTGCTCTGGGGCGAATATACCGGGGTCTTCAGATGCTTGATCCCGTACGCACCAATCATCTCCGCAAACATCGCTGATGTAAATTGCCGCCCGTTATCTGAATGGATCACCTCTGGCACTCCAAATGTGTGAAAGACGTTGTTCACCAGAAACTCCACCACATTTCCAGACGTAGCCTTCCTCATCGCTTTCAAGAAGGTAAACTTTGCGAAATGATCGACTACGATGAATATAAACGCTTGGCCTTGTTTGGATCTTGGATATTTCCCTAGGAAATCAACGTACAATTTCTGGAACGGTCGCCCTGTCACCACCTCAGCATCAATACCGACCTGCATATTAAAATTTTGCAGCCTTGGTCTCTTTGCAGACTCTTCCAGCGTCTTTGCAACTCCTCCGTGTGCCGCTGTTTCCTCGCAATGGGCTCTCGTAATCAGAGCTCCCGTCAGCGCGTCTGGCACCCACAGCTTCCACTCGACTCCGTCCAGCTGTTCCTCCAGGCGGTTGAATGCGATCCGATTGTAGATGATACCGTCCACGACGGGCAAATCCGTTGCTGCTGCTGCTGGCGCTGTGGGCGCAGCTCTGGGCGACCTCTCTCTTCCTGCCCCATAGCAAAGCTTGCCGCGAAGGCATACCTCTCATAATTAGCCTCAACTTCTTGGGCCAGCGCCAGTGCTGTCGGCAGAAGGGTGAGCCGAAAACAGCACGTCGGTCAGACTGCGCTTCAGTCCAGAGATAAATACGCGAAGTGCCTCACTCCTGAACTTTTCACACATACCAGTTGCCAAATTATCATCATAAGACATATGGGCCTTGTTCGTGAGCAACGTGAGCTTCTTCTCGACTTCATCGTAATACTGCAAAATGGACATGCCACCCTGCCTAAGCGTACCCATTTCCTGTTCAATCACATGGATAGGCCGCTTGTCGCTATACGTAAAGTCCATCCTCGCTATAATGGCCTCGAAGTTTAACGGAGTGTTAAATGAGGCGAGAACTGCGTCCGCCGGGCCTCTAACTTTACTCCTAATAATCACGGTGGCCTGGTAGTGGCGAGAACTTCCATCATATTTTTTTAAAATTTTATAGGTGGCATGCGCGGCCTGCCTCCAGGACACGTAAGTGTCCTGAGTGCCATGGAATTCGGCAAGGCATTTTACCACATCTAGAGACTCATTACACTCCCCCCATCTACGATCTCAACCTCCTTGTAGACTCTGACTTCGGGCACCGATAGCTGTGTATTTCTCAACTTATTTGACACCTGCGCAATTTGGCCCTCAAGCTCCTGCCTTAGCCTAGCTTCCCTATTTACGGCTTTTTGAGCCTGGGCTGCGAGTGCGTTCTGTACCGCTGCATCAATTATAGCGCGCAAATGTTCTGGGTCCATGACCAAGTCTGTTTCTATACTGGGCGCAGTCGGAATAACACCACCCGACACCTGCAATGTGCCGAAATTCCCCACCAAACTCACTAAAATGCTGTCGTCGCTATCGTAGTGTTCGTGTACGTCTACGTCGGAGTCACAGTCACTCATTCGAATTTACACTTAATATGAAACCACACAACGCCTGAAAGGTAAGCCAATGAGACTTTTGATTTTTAACGATAATTTATTTTACTTAAAACAAATCTTTTCTACCACTCAAAAATAGGCACTCTTTTCCTTACTTTAACAAATTTTAACACTGTATGCGTTTATCAAATTTTCTCTTAATTATTTGTATTCTCACATCGCAAATCACTTACATGGTTCTACTGTTGCCTTAGTTTCGACTTATTAGCCTAGTGTAGCAGCACGATGAAGTCCAACGCCGCCGTCACAGCCAGAGATGATTATGCCTTAGCATTCGCAGTAGCAGCCTGATGACCTCCCACGCTGCAGTCAAAACCAAAGATGCTGACTCTAGCTTTTTGTTGCTCAATATTTATTGCTTGAGCTGATTTCACCAATCACGTTTACACTTTGGTTATTTTGTTGTTTATTATTTATTATTCCAGCTTTAACCGATTTCGCGAATACGCGTTTATAATTACGATTTTTTTTTTGTTATTTTTATTTTTTTTATTTTTTAAACACTGTATCAATTGTTTAATTGATACATTGTTTTAGTACTTTTACGTTGGGCGCCAATTAGTCCTTTAATGACTATGGTTTGCCTTTTTTGCAAATGGTTTTGCAGATCAAAGCCGAGTTAACTAATATGAAAACTTGCGGACGATACGTCGCGCGTTTATTGGTTTCAGAATTAGACTAAAGAATAAATTATAATAAGCTAAGCCCGCAGCGTCGCCGTCGCTGCTGCAGAGTCGCTGCCGCTGCCGCAGAGTGGCCGCCGCCGCTCCCACGAAAATGCAGCGTTAGCACCTCGTGCGCGGTGTCGGATGTCCGTCGCTGCCAACAGTGCAGTCGCCACACATCTTTCACAACCATGACTCTGGTCATTGGCTTTCCCAAAGTGCTGGGTCAGCAATTGCCAATCGTCAGTGGTTAACTTGTACATATGCGCTGGAACGCGCTTTAGTAATTTTTTTTTTTTTTTTTAATTGTGCTGTCTGTAATTACAGCTCTGACAATTTATCTGTATTTACAGTTTTTAATTAAATAAATTGTTTTTCACTCGTCGCCAAATTTGTAATGTATTAATAATTCACACGAGGTCTTTTACATTATGTTAGGTCTTTATTCATTGCCACTTCGTTGCCTTCTCTCCGTCTTCTTACATATTTTCTTACTTCTTAACTTTTCTTAGTGTGGCTGTGTTGGTTTTATTTAAAAACGGCTAATAAATCTTAATATCCAACACATATGTATGTACATACATATATGTACAAGTATATCTTTGATAAATATACAGTGGACCATCGAACACTGTTGTTTAATTGTAATAAATAGTGTTCTATGGTTTTAAATCATAAATGCAATTTTTAAAACGAAATACAACAACGGCAACTGCAATTCATTGGCACGCTCTTATCCTTTCGTTAATTAATTGCAAAGGCAAAATGCCGAAAGTTTACAGTTACCGTCGCTAGGCAACGACTGAGTAAGCGATAGTAAAACAGAAATCGAATAACGGAGCTACGCATATTCTGCTCCGCATTGTATGTATGTGTGTACATATGTATATGATTTGTTCTAATGGATCTCAATAAATTATAAGATGTTTTTATTTAGATATTCTGTTTATTGCATTCAAACTTCGATGTATCGATATCAATAGTATCGGTGGATTCAAATATCGAGCTCGTGCGTGATCGTATTGACTCAATAAGGCACGAAAAGATAAAAATGTGAATTTAAAATTAGCTATACTCTTATAATTATTCCCCTTTTTTGCACATAGTCTATCTTAAAACGTTGCGTTATCTCTATATACTTATATCAAACAGTTTGTCCTGACTGATTGGCCTGACAGCCCAAACGGTAAAAGCTAGGAAGCTGAAATTTGGGCTCAAGTATCTTTCCATAGTATCCATCATAGTGTAGGTGCGCACTAAGAAAGGCTTTTGGAAAATTCGGGCTCCAAAGGGGGGAAACGACCTTAAACAAGACGAATGCTAAAGTCGAGCAGGCTCAACTCTTAAATACCCTGTACCACCCCACAAAAAAAGAAATTAATTAATAATAATAACCTTTCTCTATATACTCATCCAACAACTGTTGAACTGGCGTCTTTTCAGTATATGACAACCGCCTGGGGGGGGGTTTTCATTTCACATTTTACATTTGGTAACATTGGCCTTTCTGCGTTTTTATATACTTTCTTGAACATGACTTCCAGTTTTCCCTTAAGCTTATGACAACATTGCGTCCCCACTATCAAATTATCGTCTTCATCTAAAGATGGGTATTGCACTAGTAATAAATTAAAATTATCTTCTTTTGCTTTTTCTGCAACTTTGTTGCTATTTATACTCTGTACATGAAATGTACAGAAGTATATTAGGTTTGCGGGAGCTGAAAAATGTAACAGGCAGAAGGAGGCGTGCCAGACCCCACAAAGTATATATATTCTTGATCAGCATGACGAGACGATTCGATCTAGCCCTGTCTGTCCGCCCGTATGAACACCTAGATCTCAGAGACTATAAGAGATAGAGACACCAAATTTTGCACAAAGATGCCTTATGTGTGTATTCTATACGAGTTTTATTTTTTTGATTTTCCCCCCACTTACCCCTTATGGGGGTTTTCCCGATTTTCCATTCGTATAATCGCCTATATCTCGGAGACTATAAGACCTAAGAACACCAAATTTTAGTCCCAGATGCCTCATGTGAATACGCAGAAAATGTATATTTTGGAATTTCCCTCCCTCCCCCTCTCCCATGCAAATCGCGATTTTCTCTAACTCCCGTAATTCTTGGAATTTCGAACTAAATACCCCCAGTTAGTTATTATGTGTCCGTATGCAAAGTTTCACTGTGGTAGACCGATTTAACGATAAGTTATAGCCATAAATATATTTGCTGCTACAGCGCTGCTCAAGCGCTGAACGCGGCTGTTGTTGATGCTGGTACTTTGGTTGACCTCACACATGTTTACACAGACACGAATAGATGTGCATAGGCATACATACACTCACACAGACGCAATTGCTATGTAAATGTGCAATTATACACCATTTACGTGAGTTCGAATACCGAGAAAGGTAAAATCAAGCAAATTTTTTTTTTTTTAATTTTTTAAATTTTTTTGGTTTTCTATAATTATTGTAAACATATGTACAGAGTATTTCAAAGTCGGGACACCCGACTTTAGCTTTTTTACTTGTTTACTTGTTATATTCTGGTTTTCCAAACTATCATTGATTTCACTCTCATTTTCCCCACCTAAATTTATTAACCTGCCCTCCCCTTCTATGCTATTCAACTCTCTTTTTGTAAACTTTCACTTTCCAACCGTTTCGCTTCTAGACACTCGTTTTCATTGTGAACACATTCTTTTTTAGAACAATCATTTATACTCCACTCATTCTTAAATCTGTCATTTTCAACACTAATTTTTTGTAGCTTCACATTTCTTATCTTGCCTTTTTATACATCCACTTTAGAACCACTAACCATACAACATATAGATGCTTCATTTCATACAACGAAAACGTCCCATCAAAATTGTGAGCGACAGCTCCCACAGCTGTTCGGGTATTTGCCGAATGGGAGCTGTCGCACTTCGGCTAACCCGACTGGGAGCTGTCGCATTCGTGCTCTCTGTGAGCGAATTTCATTTCAATCGCAGAGAGGCAGTCAACAGCGACGGTCGATCTGTGCCGCTTATGCTCTTTGAATGTGTGCCTGCACATACATCTATATCTATAAAACAGTTTGTCCTGACTGACTGACTGATTGGTGATCAACGCACAGCCCAAACGGTAAAGGATAGGAAGCTGAAATTTGGACTCAAGTATCCTTTCATAGTCTAGGTGCCCACTAAGAAGGATTTTGGAAAACACGAGCTCCAAAGGGGGAAAACAGGCTCCAACGTTTGTATGAAAAATCTACAAGAAAAACTGTATACTTGGTTTTTAAATATTTTTTTTGGGGCCTAAAATATGGGAGTTTTCCTGTAAAAAAATGTTGGGGGCACAAAAGCAAACCGCGTCAACTCCCACAGCCCACACGGTAAAAGCTAGGATGCTGAAATTCATCCTATCATGGTGTAGATGCGCACTATGAAGGGATTTTGGAAAATTCGAGGTCCAAAGGGGGGAAAACGAGCTCCAAAGTTTGTTTGAAAAATCTGCATTTTTTAGCCGATCGACATAAAACTTGGTTTCTGATCAATCAATAAAAGAATACAAAGAAAACTGCATACTCGGTTTTTTAAATTTTTTGTTGGAGCTTGAATTATTGGGGCTTTCTTGGGGCACAAAAGGAAACCGCGTCAACAGCCCACAGCCCAAACGGTAAGAGCTAGAAAGCTGAAATTTGGGGTCAAGTATCCTATCACAGTGTAAATGTGCATTAAGAAGGGATTTTGAAAAATTCGAGCTCCAAAGGGGGAAAAGTAGCTCCAAAGTTTGTTTGAAAAATCCGCATTTTTCAACCGATCGACTTAAAACTTAGTTTCTAAAATTAAAATTCAATTAAAGAATACAAACAAAACTGCATACTCGAAATTTCTGTTGGAGCTTGAATTATTGGGGCTTTAATATTTATTCACTATTTCAAATGAAAAGTTTGTGTTATAAATTTAGTCCGATCGATTTAAAATTTGGGTAATGTGCAGTGCAAGACCACGTAACTAAATCTACAACTTTGCATTCAAGGTTTTTCAAAATATGCATTTTACAAAAGCAGGCAGAACAAAGAATACAAAATATCAAACAGTTGGGGACAACTCAGTATACATACACACACACACACATGCAAGCAGCTGTTCGTGTAGTTACGTGCAAACGATTGAAACTAACTAATTCTACAACTTTGCATTCAAGGTTTTTCAAAATATGCATTTTACAAAAGCAGGCAGAACAAACAATACAAAATATCAAACAGTTGGGGACAACTCAGTATACATACACACACACATGCAAGCAGCTGTTCGTGTAGTTGCGTGCAAACGATTGAAATAGCCAAAGCAACATGTGAGACACTAATGTGTGAATGTCCATACATATACATATGCACATCTATGTATGTACATATGTATCTACATATGTATGTATGTACATTCGTCTTGCACTGACAGAGCCAGAAATGTTAATTAATTGAAAATTATACAAGTATAACATTTTTAAAAGTAATTTTTTCTTTGTTTAGTGCATTTGGCATTAGGGTTTTCATTAATACCTTTATGCAGCAACAACAAATATCAAATAGTTGGGGGCATCACATACACACACTCACACACACAACAAGCAACAGTTCGTGTCTATGTGTGCGGTTCTCTACGTACGGTTGAAAAAATAAAGAGAAACATACATATGCATGTATGTATGTATGTCTGTGTATGAATATAGCATGTATGTTGTTGGTAATTGGCAACGTCAGTAATAAAAAGGGGAACTATTCATTCGCTGGTGTGGCAACAGTCAATATACTAAATAAACATGCATGGTGTATCGATAGTGGGGCAATTTCACATATGCGTGCCCGTCGTGAATTATTCGATAAGTTCGAATGTCATCACGAACAAATAGAGTTGGCAGGCGACAAACACACAACGGCATGTGGTCGCAGCACGGTGGTCATCGATGGAATGTGTGGCTACAAAATAAAATTAAAAAATGTGTTATATGTCCCAGAATTACAATGCAATTTTATATCAGCAAGCAAAGCTGTAGAAAACGGTTGCACAGTAAAATTTGATAAGCAAAACGCACAGATAAATGACAACAAAAGTCTAGTTCTTACGGCCAAGAAAGTTAATGGTTTGTTTATATGTGGAATGCGCAAACATGAAGTACTGACGACAATAGCCGATATGTTCATGTTTATTTTCTGAAACACAAGTCAGAAGTATTTCAAATATTTAAGCAACATGTAACTATGGTTGAGCGGCAGACAGGTAAAAAGGTAAAAGCTATCAGGAGTGATAATGGGACGGAATATTCAAACATGGAGTTTGAAGAATATCTGAAGGCAACAGGCATAAAGCGCCAGCTCACGGTCCCATATACACCACAGCAAAATGGCGTCGCTGAGAGATTCAACAGAACCCTAATGGAGATGGGTCGAACCATGTTGAATAGTGCAGGGCTTCCTGAATCATTTTTGGCTGAAGCTGTTGCGTACGCATCATATCTGCGCAACAGGTCACCTACAAAAGCGTTGGTAGGCGTGACTCCATTTTAACTATGGATGGGATACAAACCGATCGTCAAGCACCTACGAATTTTTGGGTCGATTGCTATTGTACTTGACAAGACGCAGAAGAAAAAATTCCAAGAGAAAGGCAAAGATATATAATGGTGGGATACTCAGAGACATCGAAAGCATATCGTCTGTATGATAAAGAAACTGGTGTCGTGAAGTTTAGCCGTGACGTATACTTTGTGGAAAGTTTCGAAACAAAGGAAACTGTTAATGTCGAATCTGTGATGCTGACTGATTCTGAGCAAGTACTACTCGAAAGCACAGGCGAGCAGAACGGCGAATCCAGCAGCAGTGAAGAGGACGACGATGAGCAAAGCGACGAAGCTGCAGAAGGGCATACTGCGGCAGATGACACACAGGTGTCTGATAAAGTTGGTCCAGGCAGGCCAAGAATCATCAGAACGGGATTAAGAGGTCGACCGCGCAAGGCGTACAACGTTCTCAATATGATGTGCGGCGACGACATTCAAGTTCCAGAAACCGTTGAAGAAGCGCTATCGAGTCAACAGGCGCATAAATGGCAGAGCGCTATGCAGGAGGAGTGCAATGCGTTACTCAAGAACGAAACATGGCAGCCAGTCATGTTACCGGCAGGTAAAAAACCCATATCCTGCAAATGGGTATTTACACTAAAACGAAGTCCGGATGGCGATATCGAAAGATACAAGGCACGCTTGGTGGCAAAAGGATGTAGTCAAAAGATTGGAATTGACTATGATGAAACATATTCTCCAGTCGTGAGATATGCAACCATTCGCATGATCTTGGCTATGGCGGCTGAATGTAAATTACATGTCCACCAACTAGATGTATCAACGGCGTACCTTAATGGTGATCTTCAGGAAGCGGTATATATGAAGTAACCCGAGCAATTTGATGATGATACTGGCAACGTGCTGAAACTGAAGAAATCACTTTACGGGCTGAAGCAGTCAGGCCGCGTAAGGAACGAGAAACTGAATAGCGTCCTAGAACAAATTGGCTACAGGGCATGCGAAAGTGAGCCATGCCTGTACACGAAGACCACAAAGAACAAGAAGAGCATCAACGTAATTGCAGTTTACGTTGACGACATGATGTTAGCGTGCTCAGATCTAGGTGAGATGGTAAAGGCTAAAAAGGCTATCTCTTCTCAATTTCAGATAGTAGACAAAGGTCCAGTGGCAAACTTTTTGGGTCTGGAAATCGAGAGAGAGGGTGATACGGGTACAATCCTTGTGAGCCAGAAAATACATATTCTGGGCTTACTCAACACGTTTGGCATGAGCGAATGCCGCTCGGCAGCAACTCCGTTGGACCATAAATTCCAAGTTAGCTGCGAAAATTCTGAGTGCAAGAAAGTGGACGAGAAAGAGTATCAATCCGTTATTGGTTCTCTAATGTATATTGCACTATCTACAAGGCCGGACATTTTGCATTCCGTATGCAAGCTGTCACAAAGAAATGCTAATCCGCATAGTGAGCATTTAGCAGCAGCCAAACAAGTATTGCGGTACCTGAAGACAACAGTGGATCTGAAGCTAAAATACGAGCAGACCGGTGAGCCTATCTGTGGCTATGCAGATGCAGATTGGGCACGCGATGAAATGTATTTACCATTTAAGCTTGATTCTGTTGTAATGCATGGTGACAATCTTAGTGCTATAAATCTTGTAAAGAATCCAGTGTATCATGCTAGAAGCAAGCATATTGATATTAAGTATCACCATATTCGTAATTGTTATGAAAACAATGAAATTGATATAAAGTACTGCCCAACAAAAGAAATGGTTGCTGATATTCTTACAAAGAACTTGTCAAAGAATATGCATCAAAATTGTACTGCATTGCTCGGCTTAAGTTAAAGAATTGTATTTGTATACATATAAGCATTGAGGAGGAGTGTTGGTAATTGGCAACGCTAATTAGTATACAACTATATGTATGTATGTATATGATTTGTTCTTATGATGCTGATCTCAATAAATAATTAGATTTTATTATTTAAATATTCTGCTTATTGCATTCAAACTTCGATATTTTGATGGTATCGGTGGCTTCAACTATCGAAAGTTTTACTCTAACAAATTGAGATGAGAATTGTCAGTGCTTTTTGATCGTGGCTCATCGCTGCACGGCATTGACACGAGTGCCGTGTTTCATATTCCGAGTTTGTGCGTGACCGTATTGACTCAATATGGCACGAAAAGGCTCAAATGTCAATTTAAAATTAGGATATACCCCTTTTTTGCACATAGTCTATCTTAAAACGTTGCGTTATCTCTATATATAAAACAGTTTGTCCTGACTAATTGGGGATCAACGCACAGCCCAAACGGTAAAAGATGAAATTTGGACTCAAGTATCCTTTCATAGTAACCATCATAGTGTAGGAGCACACTAGGAAAGGCTTTTGGAAAATTCTAGCTCCAAAGGGGGGAAAACGAGCTTTAAAAAATATGAGTTATAGTGGTCATGTTCGTTTAACGAAATAGTTTGGCAAGAACAAAAATGTAACGGACTACTGAATAATATTTTTTCAAGAACAGGAAATGTTCTTTTAAATACCTTAAATGCCTTCCTACTGGTAATTAATAAGGTGAAAACATATGGGTGGGTCATGCACACACAAAATAAATACATACAATTTGAAACATTATATTGAGTCGGGTTAAGACGGGCAATACCTGTGTATATGTATGTGCAATGCAAGCAGAAAAAGCTGCGGGCAAAGCTTCGGTAGATGATATATTTGTGGCTATAACTTTCTTCACAATTGACCTATCACGGTAAAACGTTTTTGCCTTGTTTATCACCTTAGGTTTACACACGAACAATAGAAAGCAGAGGACTATAACACTGCAAATGAGGCATACGCCAAGCAGGGAAACAAATGTCACAGCAATCGTCGCTCCACCAAACTGCGACCAGTCATTGAAAGAAGTACAACAACCGCTACCGCAGTTCAATAACATTCCCTACTTCTAGAGATAGCTTGAGGCCAAGCTCAAATTAAAGGGGGAGGAGTAAAAATAAAATAAGTTTATAATTGAATTAAAATAAACATGTAATACAACAATAAATAATTCAACAAATGAGAACAATAAGAAATATGCATTGCAACAAACCAAGAAACTGCTGACTTCGCGTCTGGCTAATTTCTTGCACGCGCCGGCCAGCTGCATTGAATGATGAATTTTAAGCACAGCTCAAGTATATCTTCTCTAACTTTCCTTTCGGCAGTAGTCTGAAACTATTTTCTATTTAGTTTTATTTAACACTCTCATATCCAGTCCACCAAAAGAGAGCTCCATTCCTTTATCATTTAAGCCTTCATATGTGCCAACAAAAACTCCTGCAATATAAAGAACGCGCGGAGAGCGCTGCCCAACATACATCTGTAACAGCCGTCTACCTATTTTAACAGAGGCCGAGCTTTCCGAAAACAACTAAAACAGGGGACGTTGCTTATAAGCACAAGCAGCACACATATACAAAGCGTCTACGTGAGTGTATGTATGTATGTGCTCGTATATTCGTGTCTGTGTAAGCATGTTCGCAGTCAACCAAAGCACCAGCATCAACAACAGCCGCGGGCAGCGCTGCAGCAGCAAATATATTTATGGTTATAACTTCTTGTTAAATCGGTCTATCATAATGAAATTTGGCGTACGGACACATAATTACTAACTGGGGGTATTTCCCAATTCCCAATATTTCCCATTTCAGTTCCCAATTCCAAGAATTACGGGAGTTAGAGAAAATCGCGATTCGCATGGGAGAGGGGGGTGGGAGGGAAATTCCAAAATATTTTTTTTATGCGTATTCACATAAGGCATGTGGGACTAATTTGGTGTCCGTAGGTCTTATAGTCTCCGAGATATAGGCGGTTATACGAATGGAAAAAAAATGAAAAAAAAGGGTGTATAATTGCACATTTATGTATGCATGTCTATTCGTGTCTGTGGGAGCATGTTTGCAGTCAACCAAAGCACCAGCATCAACAACAGCTGCGGGCATACAGACATACATAGATCGACCCGTCTTGTCATGCTAATCAAGAAGATATATACTTTGTGGGGTCTACTACGCCTCCTTCTGTCTGTTACATTTTTCAACTCCCGCAAACCTAATATACTCTTGTACATTTCATGTACAGAGTATTAAAATTCGACAAATGCATTGTACCTATGCACACACTTTTATTTTATTACAAAAGAAGGTTCAGCAGTTGCTGGCAAAGATAACATCTATACCCGAAAAATTTAATTTAAAATTACTGGTTTTGTTAGGTGCACTGTCGACCCGAGCATGGCAACAAACAGCACGTATCCAAACTGGTTTATTCTTCTTCTTTACAGTCGTCTGCCAGCACAAAGAGAAAGTAGGTGTATTGCTTGAAAACTTTGTGACAACAAATACCAGTCGTTTTTTTGTGGTTGAGCTCATGATGCCTATTAGAGAGAGAGAAACATTAAAAAATTATATTGGTTGTTATAATTAAATTATCATCAGCAACGTTTTATAAACAGCAAAATAAAATGGTTACAGATACGAAAAGCGACAATAAGCAAGGCGGACACATTGACTTACCGAATTTTAATGGGTGAGTAAAAATGTACTGGTATATGCTATAATTTCTACTTTATATCTTAAACCAATTATGTGTTAGAATACGCTGGTGGGCGTTATTTGGTGCTGTTTGCTTGGCAACTCTCTGTACACGCTTTTACAAAGTAACAGAACCCGATCATATATGGTGAGCCTTTCTATAAACAAGTGCCACTTCTCATTTTATCATTTGTACTTTGCAGCTGGGATGAAACACACTTTGGTAAAATGGGCAGCTGGTATATAAATCGAACATTTTTTTTCGACGTGCATCCACCATTAGGGAAAGTAAATTGCAGAGTTTTGTATATAACTTAGCAAATTAAATAATAGTTTCACATTTTATAAAGATGCTGATTGGGCTATCTGGTTATTTGACCGGTTACAATGGAAAGTTTGCATTCGAAAAACCTGGCGACAAATATAATGAGACCCGTTATCAAGGAATGAGATATGTAAGTTGCGCAAATGTTTTTTTTTCAGACTTTAACGAAATGCCTTTTTTGGTTAGTTCTGCACTACCCTCGGTGCATTGATAATTCCAATTGGATTCGATACGGTCTATGATTTGACAGGATCAAACGAGGCAGCTCTGTTAGCTGCTGCTTTCTTAGTTTTTGGTAACATTTTCGTTAAAAATTGCTGTTGCGTTATAAAAACGAGCTATTTTAATATTTTTTAGATGTTGGACTGCTAACTCTTAATCAGTATATTCTGTTAGACCCCATTTTGCTCTTCTTCATGATGGGCTCCGTTTGGGGCATGGTAAAAATAACAAAGGCTACAGCCAGAGGGTTATCATATACATGGAAGTGGTGGTTCTGGCTCTGGATCACGGGCACAATGTTGGCATGTACTATAAGTGTAAAGTTTGTTGGGTTATTTGTGGTCCTTCTGGTTGGATTACACACTGCAAGTGAATTGTGGTTTATACTTGGAGACCTTAGGCAACCAATAGTAAGATAAATACGCGTTAACTGCCGCTGTTGTATACTTATACCTAATAATTTCCGTTTATAGATCGAGACGCTTAAGCAGACAACTTGCCGTGCTTTTGCATTGATTCTTTGGCCGATTTTTCTCTACACAGTCTTCTTTTACATCCACTTGAGGGTTCTCAACCACAGCGGAAATGGCGATGGTTTTTACAGTTCTGCTTTCCAGTCTCAACTTGTTGGAAATTCATTGTACAATGCTAGCATGCCGCGCGATGTAGCTTTTGGCGCAGTTGTAACAATTAAAAATCATAAAACAGGAGGCGGATATTTACATTCTCATTTCCATCTCTATCCGAAGGGAGTGGGGGCCAGACAGCAACAGGTAATCGAAAAAAGCAAAGCACTTTTATATTAATATATTTTAATTTAATAGTTTTCACAATTCCAGGTTACAACATATACTCACAAAGATGATAATAACAAATGGCTTATTAAGTCGTATAATAAATCCTCAGGCCGGGAACCACAGCTGGTTCAACACGGCGATCTAATCCGACTAGAACACTTGACAACCCGGCGCAATTTACACTCACATAATGAGCCAGCACCCATGACCAAAAAGCATTTACAAGTTACTGGCTATGGAGAGGTAAGTACATAGTTATTATAGGCAATGACTTGGACAGATAACCATATGTATATACCAAATTTCAGTTAAAAATTCCAAAAATTACGGGAGTTATGAAAAACACGAATTGCGGTGAGTGGAGGGGGGGGGGGGGGGGGGGGGTATATCAGAAGAAAAATACAAACTTGACATTCATAGGGCTTAGGGGAACCTGGATAACAAGTTTGGTAATTCTAGCTCTTGTATTTTCTGAGATCCTTGCGCTCATACAGACGGACGGACAGACGGACATGGCTATATCGACTCAGCTTGTCACCCTGATCAAGAATATATATACTTTGTGGGGTCTGTCATGCCTGCTTCTGTCTATTACATACATTCGCACGAAACTAGTACCTTACCCTTTGTGTAAAGGCTATAAATACAAATAAACTGCATAATCGGTTTTCTGAATTTTTTCTTGGAGACTGAATTATAGGGGCTTTCATGGGACACAAAAGGAAACCACGTCAACATTCCGTAGTCCAAGCGACAACAGCTAGGAAGCTGAAATTTGAGCTCAAGTATCCCATCATAGTGCAGGTGAGCACTAAGAAGGGGATTTGGAAAATTCGAGCTCCAAAGGTTTTTTGAGTTATTCTTGTACACACAACTTATACGCAAGCCAAGTTTGAAGCCAATCAAATGAAAATTGCAGATTTTTCATACAATTTTGTGAGCCCGTTTTCCCCCCTTTGGTGTTTGAATTTGGCGTTGATTGACAATCAGTCAGTCAGTCAGGACAAACTGTTTTATATATATATATATATATATATATACCTATATATATATATATATATATATATATATATATATATATATATATATATATATATATAATATATATATATATAGATATGATATTTCTCGCCGACACTCTAAAGCACTCTAAATATATACATAACTTCATTACGCGCCGGGCCGCGTACATACATTTGTAGCGTTGTTAGCTAACGCAACCGTTTAACACAAACGGTAAATCGCTTGTAAATATGCGATCAGCTGAGATGTTAGAGATGGGTATGTATCGGCTTTTTTCGGCCCGTCACAGCTCGATCACGTAATTGGCTGTAAAAAACACGAATCCGTATACACAGTAAATGAGTACACATATTTTTCTTTGTAAATCGAATAATTAGGTGAAAGTCGATATTTAATTTATGCTTGAATACATGTGTATATGGTACTCCTTAAAATTAAGGACCGATATATGTACATACCACCAGATATTATCCATCTTAACCCGGCTCAATATAATGTTTCGAATTATATTTATTTTGTATGTGCATGACCTACCTATATGTTTTCCTCTTATTAGTTACCAGTTGGAAGGATTGTAAGGTATTTAAATGAACATTTTCTGTTCTTGACAAAAATTTGTTTAGTATTCCGTTACATCTTTGTTCTTGCAAAAATATTTCGTTGAACGTACATCCACATGACCACTATAACAAATATTTGTATAGCCTGTACCCAAAGGGTAAAAGGCTATACCAGTTTTGTGCGAATGTATGTAACACACAGAAAGAGGCGTGGCAGACCCCACAAAGTATATATATTATTGATCAGGATGAGCAGCCGAGTCGATTTAGCCATGTCCGTCTGTTGTCCGTCCCTCCGTCTGTCTGTATGAGCGTAACGATCTCAGCAAGTACAATAGCTAGGATAACCAAACTTGGCATTCAGGTTCCCCTAAGCCCCAGGCAGATCGACTTTGTGTTTTTTTTTCTGATACACCCCCCCCCCCCCCCACTCAACCACAATTCGTGTTTTTCCTAACTCCGGTAATTCATGGAATTTTGGACTGAAATTTGGCATATACATCCAGTTCGTGGTTATTTCTCCGTATGCCAAGTGTCATCATGATAGGTCAATTATGAAGAAAGTTATAGCCATAAATAAATCGCTGCTCATGCACTGCCTGCAGCTCTGCTGGCAGCGCTGGCCCCAGCTGTTGTTGTTGTTGCTGCTTTGGCTCAACTTTATGCTGCATACATACACGCATATGCACGTGATGTAAATGTATGCTGTTAAAACTGAACATAAACATGTCTTCTAATTTAATTTAATTAATTAATTAAATACTTCAATTTTTTTTTAATAATTTAATTTTAAACAGGAGAGAACGCTACAGTCGAGCAAGCCCGACAGTATAATAGCCTGTACTCTCCACAAAAAAAAAAACAAGTAAAAAAGCTAAAGTCGGGGGTCCCGACTTTGAAATACTCCGTACATATGTTTACAATAATTATAGAAAATAAAAAAATTAAGAAAATTAAAAAAACAAAAAAAAATGTGTTCGATTTTACCTTTTTCGGTATTCGAACTCACGTAAAGGGTGTATAATTTCACATTTACATAGCAATTGCGGTTGTGTGAGTGTATGTATGCCTATGCGCATCTATTCGTGTCTGTGTAAACATGTGTGCAGTCAGCCAAAGCACCAGCATCAACAACAGCCGCGGGCAGCGCTTGAGCAGCGCTGCAGCAGCAAATATATTTATGGCTATAATTTCTTGTTAAATCGGTCTATCATAGCGAAACTTGGCATACGGACACATAATAACCAACTGGGGGTATTTTCAAAATTTTAGTTCGAAATTCCAAGAATTACGGGAGTTAGCGAAAATGTACAAGAGTATATCAGGATTGCGGGAGCTGAAAATGTAACAGGCAGAAGAAGGCGTGGCAGACCCCACAAAGTACATATATTTTTGATGAGCATGACGAGACGAGTCGATCTAGCCCTGTCTGTCTGTCTGTTCGTATGAACACCTGGATCTCAGAGACTATAAGAGCTAGATACACCAAATTTTGCACAAAGATGCGTTATATGTGTACGCTGTGCAAGTTTGTTTTATTTTTTTGATTTCCCCCCCCCCCCACTTCCCTCCTATGGGGGTTTTCCCGATTTTCCATTCGTATAATCGCCTATATCTAAGAGACTGTAAAAATTTTAGTCCCACATGCCTTATGAGAATACGCAGAAAATGTGTATTTTGGACATTCCCTCCCTCCCCCCTCTCCCCCGCAAATCGCGATTTTCTCTAACTCCCGTAATTCTTGGAATTTCAAACTAAAATTTTGTAAATACCCCCAGTTAAAAATTATGTGTCCGTACGCCAAGTTTCACTGTGATAGACCGATTTAACAAGAAGTTATAGCCATAAATATATTTGCTGCTGCAGCGCTGCTCAAGCGCTGCCCGCGGCTGTTGTTGATGCTGGTGCTTTGGCTGACTGCACACATGTTTACACAGACACGAATAGATGCGCATAGGCATACATACACTCACACAACCGCAATTGCTATGTAAATGTGCAATTATACACCCTTTACGTGAGTTCGAATACCGAAAAAGGTAAAATCGAACACATTTTTTTTTGTTTTTTTAATTTTCTTAATTTTTTTATTTTCTATAATTATTGTAAACATATGTACGGAGTATTTCAAAGTCGGGACCCTCGACTTTAGCTTTTTTACTTGTTTATATACGTGTATGTATGTAGCACAAAGAAATCAGCAACAACAATAAAAGCTGCGGGCAGCGCTGCAAGCAGAGCATGAGCACTGTCACGGAGATGAGTGGAAATTCCTTTAATACAAGTTATATGTTGCATACAAGTATAAACCTGAATATCGGAAGAGCAAGTGATGTAAAGAGCAAAAGACGGAAAAGTTACTTTAACAGCAACAAATTCAACATCATTTTACATATCACCAAAAATGAATCTGCCACGCCTTATTCTGCCTGTTACATTTTTCAGGTCCATAAAGGCAAAAGTTTACAGTTACCGTCGCTAGGTAACGACTAAGTAAGCGATAGTAAAGCAGAAACCGAATAACGGAGCTACGCATATTCTGCTTCGCAATGCGGGCAGATGTATGTATGTGCAAGTATGTACACATGTATATGATTTATTCTAATTGATCTCAATAAATTATTATTTAGATATTCTGTTTATTGCATTCAAACTTCGATGTATCGATATCGATAGTATCGGTGGATTCAACTATCGAAAGTTTTACTCTAGCAAATTGAGATGGGCATTGTTAGTACTTTTTGATCGTGGCTCATCGCTGCACGGCATTGGCACGAGTGCCGTGTTTCATATTCCGAGCTCGAGCGTGATCGTATTGACTCAATAAGGCACGAAAAGATACAAATGTGGATTTAAAACTAGCATATACATTATTCCCCTTTTTTGCACATAGTCTATCTTAAAACGTTGCGTTATCTCTATATATATCAAACAGTTTGTCCTGACTGATTGGTGATCAACGCACAGCCCAAACGGTAAAAGCTAGGAAGCTGAAATTTGGGCTCAAGTATCTTTCCATAGTATCCATCATAGTGTAGGTGCGCACTAAGAAAGGCTTTTGGAAAATTCGAATCGAAAGGGGGGAAAACGAGCTTAAAATAATATAAGTTACAAGAACAAAGATGTAACGGACTAACTTAACAATTTTTTGTCAAGAACAGAAAATGTTCTTTTAAATACCTTAAATGCCTTCCTGCTGGTTACTAATAAGGTGAAACTAGGAAGAAATGTTACCTCCCACCAAAACGGAAAAAACGAAAAAAAATTGAAAATTATATTAATTAAATTATTTTATTAAATTAAATACAAATTATTCAATACATATTGGAAGTGCTCGAGGTTAGGCTATTTTATATTTGTAAAAATGTATTGTTAAGGTGCTATTCTGAAGGCTTCAATGCTTTGATTAAACAGAAAAAAACAAAAAAATTCAATACATATATACGATAGTGGAGACATATTCATGTACAGTTTCAACAGCATAGACTTACATCAGAATCGTGTTTCTGCGTGTTTATATGCGTGTATGTATGCAGCACAAAGTTGAACCAGAGCAGCAACAACAACAGCTTCGGGCAGCGCTGCAAGCAGAGCATGGGCAGCGATTTTATTTATGGCTATAACATTCTTCATGATAACTCTTGGCATACGGATACGGACAAATAACCACAAACTGGATGTACATACATGTACTTGTAGAGTAAAAAGAAAATTCGATTTTCATTCATTCGGTTTCAATTATCAATATTATTTTATTCGGCTCTAGTTACATACATATGAGTATGAGTATGTACTATAAATTTGGAGACCATTGAAAAAAAAATATTACAACATATCATATGCATAAAAATAACGAAAACAAAAGTTATTAATGAAAAATTACTTTTAACAAGAGAGAACGCTACAGCCGAGCAAGCCCGACAGTAAAATACCCTGTACTCTCCACAAAAAAGAAAAATTATAAAAGAAAAATTTTTTTTAAAAATTAAATTATTAAAAACAAGAGAGAACGCTATAGTCGAGCAAGCCCGACAGTAAAATAGCCTGTACTCTCCACAAAAAAGAAAAATTTAAATAGAAAAAATGTTTCTTTAGAATTAAATTATTAAAAAAAATTGAATTAATTAATTAATTAAATTAAATTAGAAGACATGTTTATGTTCAGTTTTAATAGCATACATTTACATCACGTGCCTATGCGTGTATGTATGCAGCATAAAGTTGAACCAAAGAAGCAACAACAACAACAGCTGCGGGCAGCGCTGCCGGCAGAGCTGCAGGCAGTGCATGAGCAGTGATTTATTTATGGCTATAACTGTCTTCATAATTGACCTATCATGATGGCACTTGGCATACGGACAAAATTCTAAGAATTACCGGAGTTAGGAAAAACACGAATTGCGGGGGAGTGGGGGGTGTATCAGAAAAAAGCACAAACTCGTTCTGCCTAGGGCTTAAGGGAACCTGAATGCCAAGTTTGGTTATCCTAGCTATTGTACTTGCTGAGATCGTTGCCCTCATACAGACAGACGGAGGGACGGACGGACAGACGGACATGGCTATATCGACTTGTCTTGTCATCCTGATCAATAATATACATACTTTGTGGGGTCTGCCACGTCTCGTTCTGTGTGTTACATACATTCGCACAAAACTAGTATAGCCTTTCACCCAGTAATAAAAATGTTAAAAAATTTTTAATTAAATAATATTTCTTGCCTTGTCAATGCAAGACGAATGTACATACATACATATGTAGATGTGTGCATACATTCATACATTAGTGTCTCACAGTTTGCTTTGGCTATTCCAATCGTTTGCACAAATCTACACGAACAGCTGCTTGTATGTGTGTGTGCTTGTGTGTGTGTGTGTGTATGTGTGTATGTATACTAAGTTGTCCCCAACTATATGAAATGCATTTTATGTTGTTTGTTCTGCCTGCATTTGTAAAGCGAAACCCGTATTTCTATATTTTGAAAATCCTTGAATGTAAAGTTGTAGATTTAGTTTCGTATTTTACATTACCCAAATTTGAAATCGATCGGAAAAAATTCATAACACAAACTCATTTGAAAAAGTTAATAAATATTAAAACCCCATTAAATCAAGCTCCAACACAAATTTCGAGAAACCGTGTATGCAGTTGCATTTGCATGTTTCTAGAGATTATAAGAGCCGAATATGATTCTTAGAACAATGCGGATTTTTCAAACAAACTTTGGAGCTCGTTTTCCCCCACTTGGAGCTCGAATTTACCAAAATTTATGATGGGATACTTGTGCTCAAATTTCAGCTTCGTAGCTCTTACAGTTTGGGCTGTGGGGTGTTGATTGTGTTTAAATTTTCCCACGGGAAAACCCCCCTTTCTCATGCCTCAGGAAAAATTGTGAAAAACCATGTATGCAGTGTTTTTTTAATTGTAAAAATTGTAAAAACTATTTTACAGTTGTTAATTGGTATTCGTTGCAGTCTGGTATGGGAGATTCTAACGACATTTGGCGTGTTTTCATCATTGGAGGGAAAGCAAATGACACCATTCAGACGATAACATCAAAGTTGATCTTTGTGCACTACCTTCAAAACTGTGCACTAACATCAAGTGGTAAACAACTTCCAAAATGGGGATTTGAACAGCAGGAAGTGACCTGTAACCTAAACATCCGTGATAAAAATGCCCAATGGAATGTAGAGGGCAATCAACACTTCAAACGTACGACTTAAATATGCATCATCGTTAATGCTGTTTGACTAATATCATTTTTTAAAGTTCCAAGTGTAAATTTCAGTGCATACGCGCCTGGTTTTTTTGACCGCTTCTTTGAGTCTCACGCGGTCATGTTACAGGGTAACGCTGGGCTTAAGCCCAAGGATGGAGAAATTACAAGTCGACCTTGGCAATGGCCCATTAACTATCGAGTAAGTAAAAGATGTACAATTACTTTTTTCTCAATAATGCCTTAAGTGTTCAACATCCTCTAAAAACATAAAGTTACTGTTAAAATGTACACAAACGCCAACTACCTGCTTGACTATGTTCACCCCGTCATTTTTTAATTTACTCTGGGCAGTGAGAAAATTATAGTTTTTCAACCGTCACAGAGTTGAGGCAAAGCAGCAACAACAATAACAACTGCGGGCAGAGCTTGTACAGGATTACATTTATGGCTATAACTTAGTTTAAAATACTCCTACCATGATGAAACTTTGCATACGGACGGGATCGAGGGAAATTCCAAAATACACATAGCTGCATGTTCATATAATCTTATCTTGAGCTGTTATAGTCTTTGCTGAATATATAGAAAATATATATACTTTGTGGGATCTGCCACGTCTGGAGACAGAGAAGGAGAATAGTATACCCTTTTATCCTTTGGGTACAGAGTATAATTATTTACAGTCTTAAAATTCTGTAAGTGGCCAGTTATATAAAAATGTTAAATAGTCGTAATATCATGCAAAAAATATCAGCATGAGCAGACGAATCGATGTAACCTTGTTTGTCTGGCTGTCTGTCCGTATGAACACCTGCACATCAGAGACTATTAGAGGTAGAGATGCCAAATTTTGCACAAAGTTTGCTTATGTGTGTGCGCTGTGCAATTTTATATGATTTTCCGTAGCGCCTATATCTCGGAGATTATAAGGCCAAATTTTAGTCCCAGATGGTTTGACCTTACATGAATACGCAGAAAATGTGTACTTAAGAATTTTTCTTCTTCCCTCCACTCCCCTGGGCTCGATCGACTCATCTTGTCATCCTGATCAAGAATATAGGTGCGAGTATATACTTTTGGGAATCTGCCACGCTTTCTTCTGTGTGTTGTATATATTCGTAGAAAACTAGTGTATCCTTTCACCCTTTGGGTACAGAATTACACAGCACGTAAATGCAGTCTTGCAGAAAATACATTTACAATATTGACATACATAGTCAATGCGTGATTCTGTGATCGCGAATGTGTGCAGAGTTGTGCCAAAGCAGCAAAAACACAAACAGCTATGGGAAGAGCATGAGCTGAGGTTTGACTCATTACCATAAGGACCGATACATTTGACATATCGTGATGAACTTAACAAGAGAATACATAAGTACGGAATGGATTTGACTGCCGAATTTGAATTGAAAATTCCGAGAATAACGGGAGTAATGGAAAATTTACGATTAATTGGATTGATGCGCAGCTATTCTACTCGATTCATGTTGTCTCATACGTTCATTATGCTATTCTTGATATTGACGTCTGCGAATATCTGCTGTTCTGATTCGGTGAGTTGCGTGAGTTTTTCTGACTCTTGAGCTCTCTGAGCCCAATCCCAGCGGGCTGTATTTCTGCTACACACATTACTAAGGTTTGATTTTTTCGGCAGCATTATTATATTCGGTTATTAAATACTTCTTATTCCCGCAAACAAAAACACTTTGACTCTATTTTATTTTTCAGTCTTACTTTTGACGTACTCATCACTAACTAATGGGAATTTTCCGAATTATAATGAACAAGTAAAAAAATAAAGTCGGATGTCCCGACTTTGAAATACTATGTACATATGTTTACAATAATTATAGAAAATGAAAAAAAATTAAGAAAATAAAAAAAAGAAAATTTGATCGATTTTACCTCTCTCAGTATTCGAACTCACGTAAAGGGTTTATAATTGCACATTTACATAGCAATTGCGTCTGTGTGAGTGTATGTATGCCTATGCGCATCTATTCGTGTCTGTGTAAACATGTGTGAGGTCAACCAAAGCACCAGCATCAACAACAGCCGCGGGCGGCGCTGCAGCAGCAAATATATTTATGGCTATAACTTCTTGTTAAATCAGTTTATCATCATAATAACTAACTGGGGGTATTTCCAAAATTTTAGTTCGAAATTCCAAGAATTACGGGAGTTAGAGAAAATCGCAATTGCGGGGGAGAGGGAGGAGGGAGGGAAATTCCAAAATATACATTTTCTGCGTATTCACATAAGGCATCTGGGACTAAAATTTGGTGTTCCTAGGTTTTATAGTCTCCGAGATATAGGCGATTATACGAATGGAAAATCGGGAAAACTCCCATAGGGATGAAGTGGGGGGGGGGGGGGGGGAATCCAAAAAATAAAACAAACTCGTATAGAATACACACATAAGGCATCTTTGTGCAAAATTTGGTGTCTCTATCTCTTATAGTCTCTGAGATCTAGGTGTTCATACGGACGGACAGACGGGCAGTCGGACGGACGGACAGACAGACAGACAGGGCTAGATCGACTCGTCTTGTCGTGCTGATCAAGAATATATATACTTTGTGGGGTCTGCCACGCCTCCTTCTGTCTGTTTCATTTTTCAGCTCCCGCAAACCTAATATACTTCTGTACATTTCATGTACATATATACTTTGTGGGGTCTGCCACGCCTCCTTCTGTCTGTTTCATTTTTCAGCTCCCGCAAACCTAATATACTTCTGTACATTTCATGTACAGAGTATAAAAAAAATTAAGAAAATTAAAAAAAAAAATTTGATCGATTTTACCTTTCTCGGTATTCGAACTCACGTAAATGGTATATAATTGCACATTTACATAGCAATTGCGTCTGTGTGAGTGTATGTATGCCTATGCGCCGCTATTCGTGTCTGTGTAAACATGTGTGAGGTCAACCAAAGTACCAGCATCAGCAACAGCCGCGACCAGCGCTTGAGCAGCGCTGCAGCAGCAAATATATTTATGGCTATAACTTCTTGTTAAATCGGTCTATCATAGTGAAATTTGGCACACTGACACATAATAACCATCTGGGAGTATTTCCAAAATTTTAGTTCGAAATTCTAAGAATTACGGGAGCTAGAGAAAATCGCAATTTGCGCGGAGAGGGGGGAGGGAGGGAAATTCCAAAATATACGGACAGACTGACAGACATGGCTAGATCGACTCGTCTCATCATGCTGATCAAGAATATATATACTTTGTGGGGTCTGCCACGCCTCCTTCTGCGTGTTACATTTTTCAGCTCCCGCAAACCTAATATACTTCTGTACATTTCATGTACAGAGTATACAAATTTTTGATAGATTTGTTTATTATTAATTTAATTAAATCAGAAGACATGTTTATGTTAAGTTTTAACAGCATACATTTACATCACGTGCCTATGCGTGTATGTATGCAGCACAAAGTTGAACCAAAGCAGCAACAACAACAACAGCTGCGGGCAGCGCTGCCAGGCAGCGCATGAGCACCGATTTTATTTATGGCTATAACTTTTTTCAGAATATATTTATCATGATGAAACCTGGCACACGGACACATTATCACTAACTTGATGTAACTACCAAAATTGATTTCAAAATTTCCAGAATTACGAAATTTATAAAAAAAAAAACAGGAAATGCGGGGGAGTGTGGGGGTATATCAGAATAAACAAGATAGAACGCTACAGTCGAGCAAGCCCAACAGTAAAATAGCCTGTACTCTCCACAAAATGGAAAAATTAAAAAAAAAAATTAAATTATTAAAAAAAATGAATGTATGAATGAATTAATTAAATTAAATTAGAATACATGTTTATGTTCAGTTACATCACGTACCTATGCGTTTTTATATGCGTGTATGTATGCAGCACAAAGTTGAACCAAAGCAGCAACAACAACAACAGCTGTGGGCAGCGCTGCAGACAGAGCTGCAGGCAGCGCATGAGCAGCGATTTTACTTATGGCTATAACTTTCTTCAAAATTGACCTATCATGATGAAATTTGGCACACGGACATATTAGTACTAACTGGATGTACCTACCAAAATCAAAATTCCGAGAATTACGGAAGTTATAAGAAAAAACATGAATTGCGGGGGAGTGGGGGGGTGCATCGAACAAAAACTCAAACTCGTACTTTCTCGGTCTTAGGAAAATATGCAAACCAAGTTTGGTTATTCTATTGTGGGGTCTGCCACGCCTCCTTCTGTGTGTTACATACATGCGCACAAAACTAGTATAGCCTTTCACCCTTTGGGTACAGGCTATAAAAATAAACTTGACCTGCCTAGGGCTTAGGGGAACCTGGATACCAAGTTTGGTAATTCTAGCTCTTGTACCTTCTGAGATCCTTGCGCTTATACAGACGGACGGACAGACGGATATGGCTATATCGACTTGTTTTGTCATCCTGATCAATAATATATATACTTTGTGGGGTCTGCCACGCCTCCTTCTGTATGTTACATACATTCGCACAAAACGTACCCTTTGGGTAAAGGCTAAAAAAAAATTTTATAAAAACATATATATTAATTATTAAATAGGATAGATACTTCTATTTTAATAAACTAGCTTGCCTTATTTTTAGGGACAATTTTTTTCTGGCAGTACTTACCGAATTTACCTTCTCGGAAATCCAATAATATGGTGGACCAATTTAGTGTTCTTGATGTTGTTTATCTACGTTTTCCTTTGTAATACTATTACGGAACGTCGAAAAGGCCATGATGGAGTTTCACTTCCTTATACCATACAAAAAATGAGAACGCGCTCTTTGAAAGCAGCTTCGTGGCTTTTTGTGGGGTGGCTGATTCATTATTTGCCATTCTGGGCTATGGGCCGTGTACTTTATTTCCACCATTATTTTCCGGCACTCATCTTTAATTCAATGCTTTCTGGTAAGTTACAACTGCTTACTACTTTACCTAGTTTTTATTTTAAAAAGGTGAAAACAAGATAGAACGCTACAGTCGAGCAAGCCCGACAGTAAAATAGCCTGTACTCTCCACAAAAAAAAAAATGAAAAAAAAAAAAAATTAAAAAAAAAAAAATTAAAAAAAAAATTAAATTATTAAAAAAATGAATGAATTAATTAATTAATTAAATTAGAATACATGTTTATGTTCAGTTTTAACAGCATACATTTACATCACGTACCTATGCGTGTTTATATGCGTGTATGTATGCAGCACAAAGTTGAACCAAAGCAGCAACAACAACAACAGCTGCGGGCAGCGCTGCCGACAAAGCTGCAGGCAGCGCATGAGCAGCGATTTTACTTATGGCTATAACTTTCTTCAGGATTGACGTATCATGATGAAATTGGCACACGGACACATTAGTACTAACTGGATGTACCTAACAAAATTAATTTCAAAATTCCGAGAATTACGGAAGTTATAAGAAACAAGAAAGGAATGCTAAAGTCGAGCAGGCTCAACTCTTAAATACCCTGTACCACCCCACAAAAAAGTAATTAAATTAATTAATTAATTTAATTAAATTAATTAACTTAATTAATTTAATTAATTAACTAAATATTAACTAATTAAATATAAAATATTCCATGCATGCATACATACATTTACAATTACATCAGAATCGTGTCTATGCGTGTTTGTGTACTTGTACATATGTATGTATGTGTGCATTGAGCCTGGTTATATGGCTATAACTTTCTTTCCGATCATTATATCATAATGAGACTTGGTATACGGTTATATAATTACTAACCTAATGTGACTACCAAATTTTAGTTCAAAATTCCAAGAATTACGGGAGTTATAGAAAATCAGTAATAGGGGGGGAGTGGGGGGGTGGATCAGAAAAAATGAACAAACTCGTCCTTTCTCGGTCTCAGGAGAATCTGTATACCAAGTTGGGTTATTCTAGCTCTTATACTTTCGGAGATCCTTGCGTTCATACAGACAGACAGACGGACAGACGGACAGACAGACAGACGGACAGACGGACATGGCTATATCGACTCGGCTTGTCATGCTGATCAAGAATATATATACTTTGTGGGGTCTACCAAGCCTCCTTCTGTGTGTTCCATGTGCACTCGCACTAAACTAATATACCCTTGTACCCTTTGGGTACAGGGTATAAAAACACGAATTGCGGGGGAGTGGGGGGTGCATCGAAAAAAAACTCAAACTCGTACTTTCTCGGTCTTAGGAGAATATGGAAACCAAGTTTGGTTATTGTAGCTCTTATACTTTCTGAGATCCTTGCGTTCATACGGACAGACGGACGGACGGACAAGGCTATATCCACTCGGCTTCTCATCCTGATCAAGAATATATATACTTTGTGGGGTCTGCCACGCCTCCTTCTGTGTGTTACATACATGCGCACAAAACTAGTATAGCCTTTCACCCTTTGGGTACAGGCTATAAAAATTGAATTAATTAATTAAATTAATAATGAAAATGTATTTAATACATACATAGACGACATGTTTATATTCAGTTTTAACAGCATATATTTACACCACGTGTCTATGCGCGTTTATATGTTTATATTCTGAGATCCTTGCGCTCATACAAACGGACGGACAGGCGGACGGACGGACAGACGGACATAGCTATATCGACTCGTCTTGTCATCCTGATCAATAATATATATACTTTGTGGGGTCTGCCACGCCTCCTTCTGTGTGTTACATACATGCGCACAAAACTAGTATAGCCTTTCACCCTTTGGGTACAGGCTATAAAAATTGAATTAATTAATTAAATTAATAATGAAAATGTATTTAATACATACATAGACGACATGTTTATATTCAGTTTTAACAGCATATATTTACACCACGTGTCTATGCGCGTTTATATGTTTATATTCTGAGATCCTTGCGCTCATACAAACGGACGGACAGGCGGACGGACGGACAGACGGACATAGCTATATCGACTCGTCTTGTCATCCTGATCAATAATATATATACTTTGTGGGGTCTGCCACGCCTCCTTCTGTGTGTTACATTGTACCTGCGCGCAACTAGTATAGCCTTTCACCCTTTGGGTACAGGCTATAAAAAGTATATTAATTAAATTAAAGACATGTTCATGTACAGTTTCACCAGCATACATTTACATCAGAATCGTGTCTCTGCGTGTTTATATGCGTGTATGTATGCAGCACAATGTTGAACCCAAGCAGCAACAACAACATCTGCGGGCAGCGCTGCAAGCAGAGCATGGGCAGCGATTTTATTTATGGCTAACTTTCTTCAGGATTGACCTATCATGCTGGCACTTGGCATACGGACACATAAGCACTAACAATTCTAAGAATTACGGAACTTATAAAAAAAACTCGAATTGCGGGGGAGTGTGGGGATGTATCAGAATAAAACAAGATAGAACGCTACTGTTGTATTTGGGGTGGCCGAGCAATAAATGATGCGAGAGATGTTTGAGTCTACTTGCAAGAATCAGCGTTTATTCTAGACTGACTGTGTATTAGTATTTTGTTAGTGGCATATGTGAATGAGTACATTGACAATGAGTACTGGAGCAACGTTAACAAGTGCGAATGGTTAAAAGCTATTTTATGTATATGAGGATGTACAACATCTCCTCCCTTAAATTACAACACATTCGCTGTTAGTTATTTCTAATGTTAGTAGGACTGTAGCGGTTGGGAAGCTGGCGACACCGAATGCTTCTTCGAACAGGAATGCCAGAGCGGCGGTGGCTGGAACCTTGTCGGACTTCCGGTTGCGAAGGCAAGACTGCTGACCGTGATGCTGAAGATGGCTGTAGGGCTTCTAGTGGTTGGGAAGCACTTAGCGATGGCGATGTAGATCGTTGCTCTGTTGGTGACGATGAGTTTTCCAAGTAATGATGCCACCAGAATTCAGACGTATCTGTTCAGTGGTTTCTGGACCAAATCTCGGCTTGAGTTCGTTGATGTGGCGTCTGATATGACCAAATACGTGTGTATTTACGATGTACAGCATTTTACCCAGGGAACGGACTATGGTACCTTCTACACATTTTTCTCCCTTGGCGTAATTTCGTGCAAAGACTTGTTGATCAATTGCGTACTTTTCGGAATGATGGCTACGATGATTGTCGTGTGATTGCTCAAAAAGTTGACTCAACAAGGTGCGAACTGGTCTTCCGTGAAGTAACTCAGCTGGGGTTTTGTTGTCTGCATTCGGTGTGAATCGATATGAAGCTAGATACTTAATTACTGCCATTTTAGTTTTATGTCCCTCTTGAATGTTTTTTGTTATAGATGTTTTAAATTGTTGTACGAACCGTTCGGCCAACCCATTCGATGCTGGATGAAATGGGGCTGTTGTGATGTGCGTTATTCCGTGTTTGTTACAAAAATCCTTGAATGTGTCGGATGTAAGCTGAGGACCGTTATCGCTGACTAACGTTTTTGGGTATCCCTCAATGGCGAAAATATCTGTAAGAGCTGCTATTGTACTTTGCGATGTGGTTGAAGATAGCTCTGTAACAAAAGGAAACTGTGAATAAGCATCGACACACATCAGCCACATTGAATTCAAAATTGGACCAGCAAAATCAATGTGTATTCGTTCCCAAGGCGTAGTAGCCTTTGGCCAACTTTGGAACTGTTTCACTGGCGATGAATTGTTGCGTTTACAAATATCACAAGTTGAAGCCAATTTTGAAATGTCGTCGTCAAGACCAGGCCACCAAACATGTTGTCTGCTTGCTTGCTTTATTCTTATGATTCCCCAATGACCATCATGAAGTAGCTTTAAGATGACAGGTCTTAAAGAACTCGGAATTATGATGCGGGTTGCTTCCGATTGTAGACACAGATTATCTTGTAGTGAGACTAAACTGATTTTCTTGTTAAAATATGGCTTTAGGTCGTCGTCTTTTTTAGAGAGTTTTTCCGGCCAACCGTTAATAACATAGTTGCGGACTTTTTTAGTCGTTGGATCGTTTTCGCAGTGTTTCCGTATGACGTCGGCATTGATAGGAGGTGTAATATCGGTGATATTGTAGCATGCCTCTTCCCTATCAAATTGTTCATCATTTCCAACAGGAAGGCGTGATAATGCGTCAGCATTGCCATGTGCGGATGTAGTACGATACATGATGTCAAAGGAATAAGCCATCAATGTGATTGCCCAGCGTTGCAGTCGACGTGAAGCAATCGTAGGTAAATGCTTACTAGGGCTGAAAATATTTACAAGCGGTTTGTGGTCTGTTATTAGAATAAACTTTCTCCCATAAAGATACTGATGGAAATATTTTACGCCGAAGATTATAGCAACCCGTCTTTATCGATTTGACTGTAGTTGACTTGATGCTGATCAAGTGTTTTAGATGCGAAAGCGATGGGGCGTTCCATTCCGTCAGGCTGGATGTTTGATAAGACTGCACCGATACCATGTTCTGATGCATCTGTTGCTAAGATAACAGGCAATTCCTCATGAAAATGAGCTAATTGTGTTGCGTTGATGATGTGAGACTTAAGTGCGTCGAAGGCGTTTTGTTGATTTGGACCCCAAGTGAACTCTACATTTTTTCTACGCAGCTGGTTGAGTGGTGCGGACAGCTCGGAGAAGTTTGGTATGAAATTGCAGTAGTAGTTTACCTTACCCATGAAGGCTTCTAGTTGCTTTAAATTAGTCGACGGTTTTAATTCCTTTACAGCACGCAATCCCGATAGGTCAGGAAGAATTTCCTGTGCGCTAATACGTCAGCCTAAATACTCAATTTCATGCTTTAGGAAAAGGCATTTTTGCTTTTTGCATCTAACACCATTATCTTGTAGAACCTTTAAGACTTGTTCCACACGACTAATGTGTTATTTTACTGTTGGGGCCGTTATAATTATATCGTCGAGATAGTTACCACAACCTTCTATGCCATTTAGAAGTTGTTCTAAGTAACGTTGGAAAATAGCAGGAGCGCTAGCTATACCCTAAGGTAATCGTTGATATTGAAAAAGACCCAAAGGTGTACTCACGACCATAAATTGCTAAGATGGGTCGTCTAGTTCCATTTGTAGATAGGCGTCTTTGAGATCAATCTTTGAAAAATGTGTACCACGACGAACGGTGTGTAACAACGACTCTCGTGTAGGCAAAGGGTATTGTTCGATGTCAATTTGCGCGTTGACAGCTAGTTTAAAATCACCGCAAATTCGTACTGTTCCATTCGGTTTCGGAGCTAAAACAATAGGTGATGCCCCATTCCAAATACCTGCGTTTGTAAGGCGTTCAGATTCTGCTTTGAAATCTGCTAGTTGAGCGAAAGGTATTTGTCTTGATTTGAAGAATTTTGGCGGTGCATTTTGTTTCAATGTGACGGTTGCCTTAAAGTTTTTGATTACTCCCAGAGCCGGTTCAAAAACTTCCTTGTATTTAGTACACAGAACAGATATTTGAGGCGCGTATTGTTCAACCAAGTTTGCCACTTGATGAATTTCAAAACCGAATGTTTGAAATAAATCTAAGCCAAAAAGATTGTTTGCGCTCTCGACATTTGCGACTATTTATGTTATTTTGTCTTCTTTATTACCACATTTTGCGACAGTGTGTAGCTCACCTAATATTGGAATTGGTTGCTTACCGAAGGCGTGCATATTTTGTTGCTCTTTTGCAGCTTTGGGCTGTTAATTTGCTGATATGTTTGTAAATTTATAACTGAAACGGTTGCACCTGAATCCATTTGAAATGTTATAAATTTATGCAAAATTTCGACTTCAATAGTGTTTTTATTTGAATCAAATTTCACTATACCTGTTACACTGTGTATAATTTCTGGCTGACGAAAACGTTGTGCGTCGTTGACGGTTTTGCTATGATCATCCCTTCGTACCTTATGATCATTTTTGTTCTGTTGCTTGGACTTGCAAACGACAGCTATGTGTCCCTTTCTACCGCAATGATTGCATTGGGCATGACGAAATTTGCAGTTCTCTCTTGCATGAGAGTGTCCACAGCCAGAGCACGATTGTAATGCGTTTTGTGTGTTTCCAGTTCTAACTGTTTTCTTCTTGTTTGCGTATGTGCGTGTGTGCACTGCGTTCACTGGAATATGCTTTTCGCTCTCGTTCTTAAGTGTAGCAACGGTTTTGGTTGTTGTCTCATAACTTTCGGCAATTATGAGCACATCTTCCAATGTCGGTTGTAACTTTTGCAAAGCTGCTGAACGTATTGGATCGAATGACGTATGCACTATAATTTGGTCACGAATCATTTCGTCTACTAAATTAGCTGAGCATCCTGGTGCTAGACAGACAAATTTACACTGGCGTGCTATTCCACGTAAATCGGCAACCCATTTTTTGTGTGTTTGTGAGGGCTTCATCTCCCGTTTGAAAAATTCATAGCGTGCGGCAATAACATGTCGCTTAAACTGGAAATGTTCCGTTAACTTACCGATCAATTGTGTGTATGTATACGTAAGCAGGTCTTCGCTGCCAAATAAGTTTTTTAATAACTCGAACACGTCGGCACCAATCCAGGATAGAAAATACGCCTTCTGTTTTCAACGTCATTTACTGAGTATGCTTGCAAATGCTGGCTTAATTGTTGGAGGTATCGGATCCCAATTGAAATTGTGGAAATGCGGACAATTAGTCGAATCACCCGCGGAGCGGCTTGAAACACTAGCATTGTTTTTTAAAATCTCTTGCATCCATTGTTGTTGCTGTTCTAACATAGTTTTTGCAAATTGTTGCTGCTGCTGAAGTAATTGTTGTAAATTACTGTTTTCATTGACTTCGTTTGGCATTTTGATGTACGTTTGTGTGTATGTATACCAACACGACTGATGAAATACACAATTCCGAGAATTGCGGCGAAATATGTATACAAGTAATTGTGTGTATTTTTTTACGCGTTACCAATTGATGAATTGGGCAATGTTTTGTTTTAATCAACTTCGTCACTATTGATAAGTCTACGAATCGATATAATTAGTTTATCCTCGTCGCCAGTTGTGTTTGGGGTGGCCGAGCAATAAATGATGCGAGAGATGTTTGAGTCTAGTTGCAAGAATCAGCGTTTATTCTAGACTGACTGTGTATGAGTATTTTGTTAGTGGCATATGTGAATGAGTACATTGACAATGAGTACTGGAGCAACGTTAACAAGTGCGAATGGTTAAAAGCTATTTTATGTATATGAGGATATACAACAGCTACAGTCGAGCAAGCCCGACAGTACTGTACTCTCCACAAAACAGAAAAATTACAATGATTTCATGACATTTCATCGATTGAAAGTGAAGTTATTGCGTTTTAAGTGTCAGTATGTTTGTGTTATCGGTGCGAAAATGAGCTTCGAACAAAGAGCCAACAATAAATTTTTTTAAAATTGGTAAAACTTTTACCGAAACGTTTCAATTGATGGAACAAGTTTATGGCGATGATTGTCTATCCCATAGCAGAGTGCACGAGTGGTTTCAACGTTTTCAAAGTGGTCGTGAGGTCATAAATGACGATCAACATGTGGGCCAATCAAAATCCGTGATCATCGAAAATTCCATCGAAACTGTGCGTGAATTCATCAAAAATCAGCCGAAATCATCATTGAAATTGATGGAAATGTAATTGAACATCTCCAAAGCATCGATTTATCGCATTCTGACCGAACATTTGGGCTTACGAAAGGTGTGTGCACGGTTTGTTCCGCACAAATTGACTGACGACCAAAAATTGCTCAGAATCCAACATTCGAAGCACATCATTAAAGAATTCAAAAAGGACAAAAACTTCCTTTACAATATTGTGGCTGGTGACGAAACGTGGTGTTTCCAATATGATCCCGAAACGAAACGCCAGAGTGCTGAATGGAAGGCACCGGACGAGCCGAAACCCAAAAAATCGCGCGTCTCATCGATCGACGCTTGTGAACGATTATTTGACTAAAAATCACATTTTAACCATTAACCACTCGCCGTATTCACCTGATATGGCACCGTGCGACTTCTACCTTTTCGGAAAAATGCATTTGCCCATGAAAGGAAAGCGTTATGGAGACGTAGAGGCCATTCAAAAGTCTTGCACCGGCATACTGGCGGCCATACCGGCCAACGAGCTAAAACACTCGTTCGACATGCTTTTGGATCGTGCAAAAAGCTGTATTGAAGCAGAAGGAGACTATTTTGAATAAAATAAATTGATTTTGCCGAAAAAACCATTTGTTCTGTTTTTTTTTTTAAAGTCCTGTTTACTTTGGAACACACCTTTTATATAGTTTATTAGCAGGTGTTGCCCATCTTTGCTGGACTCTCTGATATATGGGCATTTCTCTGATGTCGAACACGACATTCGTACGCATTCAAAGTGAAAAAAAACATATGCCAAAACATAATTTTGTTTTCACAAAAGGAGAAAGTTATAGCTCTTGACTAGCTCTATTGTTGGTGCTAAGGTGGATTTTGGGGATTGTTTAGTTTTTGAGATAATTTAAAAAAACCAAGGCATTCGCACGCGACATATATAGAAGTCGCTTTTTCGGCGAACAGTTCAAACACTGATTTCAGCGAAACCAGAAGGAAAATTTTAATGCGTATAACTTTAAGATGTTTCGCATTGATGTATCTTAATAATGCTTTTTATTTCATTCAAAAATATTAGGTGGTTTATTTATTATTTAATTTTTAACCCCTGTCGCACGCGACATGTCGCACGCGACATTTTCTTCCATCATACTTTTAATGTTTTTTTTTTTATTTATGTGCAGTTAGAAATACATAAGAAGATTATAAATGATTTTTATATATACTTTTTTTTTCAAAATAAAAATTATAACAAATTTTCTTCAATAAAGAAAAAACAAAAATAAGTACAAGTATATTCATCTACATATATAAGAATACCAGAAACTAACTGAACTTAATAGCATTACTTATGCCAAATATATATTTTTTTAAATGGAATATGCAGTCCTAGCTCCTTCTAACTGATGGAACATTATCATTCTGATAAAAATCATTGATGGCATTAACTGACACTATTTGGCTAGATTGGTTTACGTTTTCGTTTCCTAAATTCTGCTTATACTTTTTGATCAGGACCTCAAAAACTTTAACTCTTTTGTGTATGTTCTTTGGCATCGCTTTTTCCACTTTTTTTTACCGCTTTCGCCAAGGTTTGTCTACATTCGTAAGGTGCGGTTTGACTTTGACGAGCGCCTGATATTTCATTTTCGAAGACTTTTTGGCGTCTCTCTCGTTGGCGTGTGCGATTATATATCCGCCGCTCTTCAATTATTTTTTCTTTACCTTCAGCCTGCTCTTTCCATCTCTTCCTCAAATTGCGCATTCTTTCCTTGTTTTTCAATTTATAATTTTGTAATTTTGCTTCATCATCCTTTAACCTCTCTCTCCACCGTTTGCAGTTAGACTTATTTTTCTCGGCTCCGTTCTTACTCATCTACATTTTAAAAGTGATATTTTGTATGTATATATACAAATAAAGCTGTTTTAGATTTTTTTTGATTTTTTTATTTAGACATTTTGCACTTACGATGTCGCACGCGACAAACTTTAAATAAGTTCTGCGACCAAAGCGTTGATTATTTTCGCCCAAAATTTTTAAAATATTATTTGCAATAAAAAACTGTGTTTGCAGCTAATATTTGACGCTCCTTGTACAAACACCTTTGACGCTCTGATAACAAATGTACTTTTTCGATGTCGCACGCGACATTGAAGTATACCTTAAAGCAGAGTTAAAAATTTACCGTAATTGGCAATCGCATCGTTCCTTTTACATTTTTCTTATATTGCCTAAATAACAAACAATATTTAAAAGAGCAAATATCAACGCATGACGTCTCTCATTAAGAACAGTAATCAAAACAAAAAGTGCAACATATGTGTTCAAAACTTAACTTTTGCAGTTGTTCGACTTTGCATTTGAATTTTTCGAAATGTGTTATGAATAAATGTAAAATTTGATTAGATTAGTTAAATTTGATAGATTCTCTATACAAATATGTTAAAACATCATAATTTTAAGGACTTTGAATTTTTTGGCTGCGGTTGACATTTCTGTGGAAATGCCCATATATATATATATTTGTATATATATACTAGGTTGCCAAATTCTACTAACCCAGTCACCACTGCGGAGCCCTATCCTAACCGGGCCCAAGCTCTGTCCGCAGCTGTATTTGTTGCTGCTTTGACATAATTATGTAACATACACATACATATGTACAAGTACACAAACACGCATAGACACGATTCTGATGTAAATGTCATACATTTACATTTACATCATGCATGTTTGGAATATTTTATATTTAATTTAATTATTTAATTTAATTAATTAAATTTTTTATAAAATTTTTTTTTTTTTGGTACAAGATATTTAAGAGTATAATCTGCTTGACTTTAGCATTCCTTTCGCGTTTTAAATTCACATTTGTGTCTTTTCGTGCCTTATTGAGTAACTACGATCACGCACGAACTCGGAATATGAAACACGTCTCTCGTGTCATTTGTGCAGCGATGAGCCACGATCAAAAAGCACTGACAATGCCCATCTCAATTTGTTAGAGTAAAACTTTCGATAGTTTAATCCACCGATACTATTGATATCGATACATCGAAGTTTGAATGCAATAAACAGAATATCTAAATAATAACATCTTATAATTTATTGAGACCAATTAGAACAAATCATATACATACATATGTACACACAAACATACATACATTTACCCGCAATGCGAATCAGAATATGGTAGAGTTCTGAGTAAATTCTACCGCAAATCGAGCAACGACACACGCACTACCTGTATTTTGTTTTTCCATCAATCTGCTTGTGCGTCTGGCTGGCGACAACTGCATGTATTTTGTTTTTGTAAGTTCGCTCGCGATCGATCTTTTGCTTGTGCGTCTGGGTACACATCGCTGGCGTAGATATTCAAAAAACGTAAACGAAAGAATAAGAACGTGCCAATGACAATCAGGTGCCGTTGTTGCTTTTCGTTTTAAATATTTCATTTATTTTACAATTAAACAGTGTTTGATGGTCCACTGTATATATACAAACATATTCATATCTTCTTCTATATATATATCAAGTAGAGAAGCTAAGGTCGGGTGTCCCGACTGTGAAATACTCTGTACATATGTGTATATATAACTTCCTGTTAAAACGGCCTATCATGATGAAACTTAGACATAGACAACATACAAACTTATAATCAATAACTGAGGGTATTTTTCGAATTTCAATGAACAATTCCAAAACAAGAAAGGAATGCTAAAGTCGAGCAGGCTCAACTCTTAAATACCCTGTACCACCCCACAAAAAAGTAATTTAATTAATTAATTAATTTAATTAATTAACTAAATTAATTTAATTAATTAACTAAATATTAACTAATTAAATATAAAATATTCCATGCATGCATACATACATTTACATTTACATCAGAATCGTGCCTTATGCGTGTTTGTGTACTTGTACATATGTATGTATGTGTGCATTGGGCCTGGTTATATGGCTATAACTTTCTTTCCGATCATTCTATCATAATGAAACTTGGTATACGGATATATAACTACTAACCTAATGTGACTACCAAATTTTAGTTCTCAATTCCAAGAATTACGGGAGTTATAGAAAATTGGTAATAGGGGGGGAGTGGGGGGTTGGATCAGAAAAAATGAACAAACTCGTCCTTTCTCGGTCTCAGGAGAATCTGTATACCAAGTTTGGTTATTCTAGCTCTTATACTTTCGGAGATCCTTGCGTTCATACAGACAGACAGACGGACAGACAGACGGACAGACAGACGGACAGACGGTCAGACGGACAGACGGACATGGCTATATCGACTCGGCTTGTCATGCTGATCAAGAATATATATACTTTGTGGGGTCTACCAAGCCTCCTTCTGTGTGTTCCATGTGCACTCGCACAAAACTAATATACCCTTGTACCCTTTGGGTACAGGGTATAAAAACACGGGAGGGAGAGAAATTCCAAAATGTTTTTTCTGCGATTCACATAAGGCATCTCTGACTAAAAGTTCGTGTCCCTAGCTCTTATAGTGTCCGAGATATGGGCGGTTATTATAATAAGCTTGTGCTTATTAAAAAAACAAGCTGTTTATAATTTACAAGTTTATTAATTATAAGCTTAGTTGTTGTGCGTCTGGTTTATTTGGGTGTTGACGATCAACTGAGGAACGAACTAGGTTCTTCTTGAACTTCGCCTAACCAGTGTTGTTTAACATTTGGCACTTAATGTTCAACACTTATTACATGCTTTTCTCTTTTTTTTCTTTTCTTTTTTTTTAATTAATTAAATTAACTTAACTAACTTAAGACCACTCTATGTCTCTATACCGCTCAGGTGGTCGTACAGATCTGCCACTTCTGGTTCGGTAGCAAGGACTTATAGGTTCTTCGTCGTTTGCCTCCGAACCAGATGCTGTTACAAATTTATCCTCTGATTCACTTGAGTCTGGACTGTCTACAATTATATATTTTTCTTTTATTGTACTATTGTTGTCCCTATTAGATATGTTGTCCTTAGGTTCAACGATTTGTATTTCAGGCCAACTCTGATTATTATTATCGTTTCCAGTGTTATTTGACTTGATATTATTTTCAAAACTTATTTCATTTGTGTTTAAGTCCTTATGAGTGGTCTTAGCAATAAAACGCTGATTGCGTCTATAATGGCTGTTAAATGTATCCTTAATAATATATGAACGGTCATTTACAACTCCCACAATTTTTCCATAATGCCATTCATTACCATTTTTCTTAAAAATAACCACATCGTCAATATTTAATAAAGCTAGTGATTTTGCACTGCGGTCATAATAGTATTTTTGTTTTTCTTTTTTAATTTGTCTTGAATGTCTGTCTCCTTTAAGTTATTCCTAATCAACAACGAATCCGATACTGGGAGTTTGGTCTTGAGTAGTCTGCCAAAAAATAGTTCTGTTGGTGTTAGTTTCATGCTGGCTATTGGAGTTGTATTATATTCAAGTATTCGATATTGAAAATTCTCTACATCCTTAGCTTCATAACATCTTTTTAATATGTTTTTCGCAATCGCCACACCTTTTTCTGCTAGGCCATTACTTTGTGGATACCTGGGGCTTGAAAATTTTAATTGAACATTACTGTTGCTTGAAAAATCTCTGAACTCTGCTGAGCCAAAGGGACTATTATCACTTTTAATGATAGTTGGGTATCCGATTTTATCAAATATTGATGTTAATACTTTGATTATATGACGGTTCCTTTTGATTATTTCTCCTGAATTGTTCACAAACACTGCACGATTCTATAAGTTCTTTTATTTGTTTGTTCATACCAGGCCAATAATAAAGCATTCTTGCACGTGAGAGTGTTTTCTCTATGCCTAGATGAGGTTCATGCAACCATTGGGAAACTTTGTGTTGCATTTTGCAGGGTATGACAACCCTGTGATTCCAAAACAATAACCCACTTTCAAACTGTAATTCAGATTTGATAGCGTGAAACTGCTTGCCCAGGTCATCAAGATGATGGTATCCTGGCCGTTAGCCACAAATGAGCAGATACGTTAATATTTTTCATCTTCCTCTAATCCCTTTTCATAAAGATCATAATTATCCTTGGTTACACAAACTGACTTTATAACCGAGTGAATAACCCCTGATAACCCTTCAATCTCAGATATGTCTGGCAATTGAGCACGAGATAAGCAATCTGCCACAAGCATTTCTTTACCTGGATTAGAAGCAATAGTCATTTTTGCATATTTCAATAAGAACATAAACATTCGTTGAAGTCGCATGGTAACATCGTCAATATCCTTCTTAACCAATGTCTCTAATGGTTTATGGTCACTCTCAACAGTGAATTCGCGCCCATATAAAAAGAAATGAAACCGCTGGCATGCAAACACAACTGCTAATAGTTCTTTTTCCAGCTGGCACCATTTTTGCTCACTGCCACTGAGAGTTCGTGAAGCGAACTCCACAGGGTGTCCATTTTGCACTATTACACAGCCCAGTCCGTCTTTGGATGCATCTGTTTGTACAATCACTGGGAGTTTCGGATCATATATAGCCAAAACTGGCTCTTCCGTTACAATGGCTAATAGGTTATTAAATTCTTTTTCATGTTCTGCAGTCCAATTGAAATCCGTATCGTTTTTTGTCAAGTTTCGCAAATTAGCCGATTGCCTTGAGAGATTCGGAATGTATCTGGCTATACTTCAGAAGGCCGAAAAATCTCAAAACATCTGATTTATTCTGAGGCTTCCTTATTTTGAGAATTGCATCCCTGTATTTAACCTGCGGCTTTATTTTTCCCTCCGATATAACGTTTCCCATGAACTTGATTTCAGTACAAGAATACTGAATTTTGTCTGGATTAAATTATACGTCATTTATACGTGCCCTCTCCATAATCAATCGGACAATCTGATCATGTTCTTCCTTACTTTCTGCACAGATGGCTAAATCGTTAAAGTATACCATAACTCCTGGTAAATCCCCGAAAATATTGACCATTTTCCGTTGAAACATTTCCGGTGCACAATTGAGACCGAATGGTACACGTTTAAATCTGAAACTCCCAAAAGGAGTCATAAAGGTTGTCAAATCCGAGCTTGCTTTATCTAATTCCATGTGCCAAAACCCACTGCTTAAGTCAAATACCGAAAAAATCCGTTGACCCACTAATTTTCTTGTTAGGTCATCAATGGTGGGAATGAGGAAATGCTCTCGCTTAATACATAAATTTAGTGGCTTGGGATCAAGACAAATTCGAAGTTTTCCACATGGTTTTTATAGCCTGTACCCAAAGGGTGAAAGGCTATACTAGTTCAATTATTTGCAAGTTGTTCACCCAATCGGTAGGATATTCCACTTTTGATATAATATCGTTTTCCAGCATTGTGTCTAGTTCTGCTTTTAATTTGTCTGTTAATGAGTTCGGTATCCGTTTCTTATAATGAAGCACTGGCTTAGCATTTTCAGTTAATTGAATTCTTACAGTTCCTGGAAACTTTCCGATTCCGTTAAAAACATTCCTATACGTATTTACAAAAGACTCCCTATTTTCATACTGATGTTTAATACTATTTACATCCATTCGTTTCATTAATCCTAACTCTTCACACGTTTCTAACCCTAATATCGGCTCACAGTTATCGGCTACAATTATAAACTTAATCATTTGCTCAATTTCTAGTTTTAAATCATAACATTGTAGCTGTACTGCTCCATATACTTTTATCTTGTTGCCATTATAATCCAAAACCAACATTTCATTCAATTCATAATTAAGCTTAAGATTATTTTCCTTTTTAAGTTTTTCAAGTAGATTTCTTTGAATGCAGTTTACATCGGATCCGCTGTCTAGCTTAAATGTAACTATCTGTCCGCCTATCTGATAGTCTTTGGTCCACCTCTTGTGTTTTACTCCGATTGAATTTATTCTAAAAGAATACCCGTTGATTAATAAACCCGTTGCTTTTGTTACCTTGTGAATTATTGCTACTAGAGCCTGCCATACCTCCTTCGTTCTTGTTTTCCTTCTGGCTTGCTGTCTTCACGCCCATGGTTTGAGATTTCTGCTTTCGGCACATCCTTTGGAAATGACCCTTTTTTGCACAACGATGACACGTTATGTCCTTTGCTTTGCATTCGTCTTTGTGACCAAATTTTCATGGTCCCCCGCAGTTGAAGCAAACTCTATTAATCGCATTAATTACAGGTCCGTCGTCTTTGATGATATTAACCGACTGGTTTCCTTCCAGTATTCCTTTAGTGATAGAGGCTGCTTCAGGTGCTTTGCAAGTATCAATGACTTTTGACAAATGTTCATCACGCCCGTCCAGAAGTTTCAGTTGTAGTTTTTTGTCATGCACTCCGATAATACCGTCACGCAGCATTCGGTTTTCGTATGATTTGCCACACTCACATACGAATTCACAATGATGTAGCTGTTCCCGCAAGTTTGTTTCAAATTCACTAAAAGGTTGACGCTCTTTTTGTGTAATCATGTTGAATTTGTAAGACTCCATTGCATTATTTCGTTGTGGTAGGCAAAATTCATCAAACTTTTTAAGCACCTCCTCCATTGTGCGTTGCTGAACACTGCTTTCCGTTGTTACTGTTCCAAGCATAGAATTCTGTGTACCATCATTCGGGTACATTGTGTTGTAGATTTGTGTACCTTTTCTTCCCACTAGCCACAAGAAGTTTGCAAGTTTTCTCTTTTCCGGTTCCGTTGATTTGCCAGTCGCCATCAAGTACATTAAGAACTCCTGTTTCCATCTTGGCCATTCCGTTAATAAATTGCTACAATCCAGCTCTTTTTTTTTTTTTTTTGATTTAGGTTACTTTGCACAGTTTAATGCAAAGAATTATTTGGCCGTCCACGTTGGTTACGAGGAAAACGCCATCACCAATTGTGTTTTTAGTACGATGTTAACATTTAAATATTAGACTTAATTGTGTTTAGAAATTGTGTGATTGATTTGTATGAGCTGGTATTTTCGTTAGCAAAAAAGTTATAAATGCTGTTGTACTTTAGCAGTGTTGGGAATTGCTGTCTTGTAGTGGTATATTTTATACAGCTGAAGATTATATGCGAGGCGTTTTCCACCACTTCACATGCGTCACATGTGTTGCAGTTTATCACCTTCATTTTGGCTAGTGTTGCTTTATCAAAGCAGTGGCCTGATAAGAGCCTGTTTATTTGTTTACATTCTGCGCTTGAGAGCTCGCCTTTATATTGATGAAACCAAGGTATTTTCACGAGGCTGGGGAAAAGTGCGGTGTAACCTCTATTTCTGTTGGCTGCGAAGTTCCAGTATTCTGTTTCCCATTGGTTTTGGATTAGTTTGCGGATTGAGTTGATAGCGTCGTTGACTGACCATCTCATTATTATAAATGATCCATGAAAGGGGGCCACTTTTGCGGCGGCATCTACCAAAGAGTTTTGGGGAATGTCTTTATGACCAGGTATGTAGTGGATCTCAACGGAGCGGATTTGATTATTCTCTTTTATTTTCAGTAGGATGGTTTTGGCAATGTAGCTGGGTTGAATGGATTTCTGAAGGGCCTGAATGCCGCTGCGGCTGTCTGTAAGGATGGCTATATTTGAATAATTGTGAGATATGGCATGATCTAAGGCTTTGTCTATTGCAATCAGTTCTGCAGTGAGCGACGATGTAATTTTGTTGGTATAGAAACTGTCGATGAACTTGGAGTTATTGTGGAGGAATGCAGCGCTGGAGTGAGTATTAGTTACTGAACCGTCTGTGAAGAAAACTTCAAAATTCCTTTTTTGGAGGCCTTCTAGTTTTTCTTGGAATAGCTGATGGATTATGTTCGGATTCGCTTGATGTTTGTTTGTTGCCGATCCTTTAAAGAAGTTTGTGTCCGTGCAGAGCTTGAAGCAGTAGATATATGTGTTGTCGTGGAGTTGGATATGGTTTAGAATATGTGAAAATTCGTTGTATATTTTTGCATAGTTTGTATTGCATGATGAATTGTGAAGTAAAGTTTTGCTAGCCGGTAAATTGTACGCGAAGACTTTGACCAGTTCTTTGGCTGTTAAGAATTTCATTCTGTATTTTGGGGGCAGCTCTGCTGCTAGGTGGTAGATGATATTGATTGGAGTTGATTTAATCAACCCCAGTGCTCTTCTTAGATGAAAGTTCGTGTGTACGGCGATCTTGTCTGTAGCTTTTTTCGAGAGGTTGCTGAAGGATGAGCAAGCGTATTCCAACTTTGATCTTATGAATGTTCTTTTACAGAACCGCGTTTGGGATTCACCCCAAATTGGCATCCGTTCAACAACCTTAGAAAGGCGCATGACTTGTTGGAGTTTGAGATGACTTGAGTTATGTGGGAAATTGGGGAATTGTTTGCTGAAACGAATCTTCCCAAGTATTTTATTTGGTGAACTTCTTTTAAAGGTTCTCCTGCGTGTGAGATGTTTAAAAGATGTCTGCGAGAGTTGAAGTGTATGATGTTGGATTTGTTTGGGTTAAATGAGAGGTTAATTTTTTTGCATTCCTGTACAAAGGTTGAGATTTTTTCCTCTAAGAGATTTCGTGCTACGATGAAGTTCGGGTGGAAGCATAGGAAAAAGAAGTCGTCAGCAAATTGAAATAAAATGCAGTTTGAATCTGTTATTCTGTGCAGGTCCTTTGTGTAGAGGTTGAAAAGAGTTGGACTGAGACAGCTGCCTTGACTGACTCCTCTGTTGATTGTAGTGCTGCTGTCACCAAGAATTAAAATTCTTTTTTGAAGGAACCCTATGATCCAGGCTATAATGTGAGGATTGAAGTTCATTTTTTGCAATTTATTGGATAGAATGGAGATATCCACGCAGTCAAATGCCTTCTGAAGATCAACGCATGCAGCCACCACTTGGTAACCTTTTTGTTTGAGGTCTGATGTTATGTTTATTAGGTCGTTAATGCATTGTGATGTTGAGTGGTTTTTTCGGAAGGCGTAGGATCTTTTAGGGAAAAGGTTCAATGAGTTAATGTGTTCGTCTATTTGGAACTTTATAAGTCCTTCCAGTGACTTTAGGAGAACGCTGAGTAGGCAAATGGGTCTATAATTTTTGACGCTTGATTGGTCCAAGCTTTTCTTCGGGATTGGTACTATTTTGATTTTTCTCCATTCCTCTGGAATATCACCCTTCAGCCATGTTTTGTTTATAATGTTGAATATATCTTTCTTTTTTTCGGAGGTTAGAGATTGAAGAAGTTTGTAGGACACCCCATCCAGGCCTTTTGCGGATTCTGGATTTTTATTGTTTAGGAAAAAAAGGAAGTCTTCAAAAAGCAGGGGAGTGGGAGGGGTCTCGCTCAGATGGAGATTTGCTGGATTAAACTGTGTAGTGTTGCTTGTGATAGTTGGAATATTTTTCAAAAGCTTGAGGAAAGATTCGTTATCATCTTTGGACCAGCTGTTACCAACTTTCTTGATTTGTTTGTAGCTTTTCAGGTTTTTTAGTTTATTCCACATAATCTGTGGAGAATCAGAGAGCTCTTGAAGGAAGTTGCTGAAATTTTTCTTTTTACAGATATTTATATGTTTCTCCAGGTTTTTTTCTGCTTCGATAAGAAGTCTGGCGTCGGTGAACTTTTTAGTTAAATAAAATTTTTTCCTGCAAGCATTTCTGATTCTGAAGAGTTTTTCGGCCTCTGGGTTCCACCATTTTTTTGGGGTATATCTATTGTTAGTTGGAATTGTGATGGTATTTTGAATTTGTATTTTTTTTAAATCTGAATGTAGTTTGTTGAGATTGGAGAAGTTAAGTTGTCCAAAGTCCTTGGATAATTTATTGTATAGAGTTTTTTTGGTTAGAACGTTGATATGAGTAGAATTAATTTCAATGAGTATTGGGAAGTGATTGTTATTCGTTAGTTTGTTATTGGAGGTTTGCCAGGAAATATGTAGATTTGTAGCGTTGGAGAAAGTGAGGTCAAGGAAGGAAAACTGTACTGGGCTATGTGAGTAGGTGGGTGATCCGTCATTTAAGCATATGAATTTGTTGTCAATCATGGCTCTTTCTATTGTATGACCTTTGGCGTCTGTGGATGAAGTTCCCCATATGGTAGATTTAGCATTAAAATCTCCTCCTATTATTGATGGATGTGTTAGAGAGGCGCTTATAGCAAATAGTTCTTTTATACCAGTTTTGAAGGTGATGAGATTAGTGGAAGGGGGGGAATAGGCACTGAAAATGTTGATGTTGTTGGAGAGGTTTAAAGTTTGAATTCCTATTGCTTCTATTGAACATTTGAGATTTAGCAGTTTAAATTTAATATGTTTTTTAATGTATATACCAACTCCTCCGTATCCATCATCTCGTGTCTTACAGAAAAAGTTAAAATCGGCCAAACTGCTGGATGAATTATCTTTAATCCAAATTTCTGATAAGATCGCTATGTCAATGTTGTTGTTAACGAGATACATTTCCAGAATATTTTTATTGTTTTTACTTATTAAACTCTGAATATTTAATTGTAAGATTTTCATGGTGTATTTGTGGTTGAGAATGGAAGTATTTGGTCGTTTATTTTGGCTGCATCTATTTTTGCGTTAGCGTAATTGAGTTGATCTCTTAATTTTAACAGAAAGGTTTTGGTGTCGGCCTCTTCGAAATTGTTATTTTGTTTGCCGATGAATGCCGAAAGTTGAAGTAACACCTGTGTTAGTTCTTTCTCGGCAATTTGTTCGGGATATTTTATGGGGATGATAGTTTGTGATAGTTTGCCTCCATTCATTCATGGTGGCAAGAGCTTTTTCGTTTTTCCTAATTTTGTTTTTATTGTTTTTTACAGTATTGGCGAAGGAAGTTGGGGAGTGGATTTCTCTGGCAGCCTCTTTGTTGCTGTCATAAGTATTAGTTACAATTGAGTTGGACCATATAGGTTTGGGAAAGGCCTGTTCATTTAGGTGGTCGGGAGCTTCTTTATGAAAAAGGGATGGATATTTAGCACGCACTTCTTGTCTTGATAGATTTTCTAGTGCCATACATTTTTGGATGGCAAATGCCTTCTTTCTGGCTGGGCAGCTGGTATGGATTGCAGTGTGTTCCCCCTTGCAGTTGCAGCATCTTGTGTCAGTACATACAATGTCCTTGCCGTGGCTTTCCCCACACTTAATACACTTTGCTTGGCTGCATTTGCAGTGCTGTGCAAAGTGGCCAAATCTGAAGCAGCGGTAGCATTGTGAGAAAGGAATGAAGGGGTGTACTTTGACTTTGGTGTACATAAAACTTACTTCATTCGGAATTTGATTTCCTAGAAAGAAGAGTTTCACTCTGTTTGTGGGGACGAGAAGTTCTTTGTTGTCTTTGTCTTTTCTCATTATTCTGAAAATTTCAATAATTTGGATGGGCGAAGAGATAAATTCTTTTAGGTCGACATCATTGAAATTAGTAGGGACTCCAAAAATTAACCCTGCTTTACAGATAAAATGTTTGAAAATTTTTGGATCATAGCCTTCTGCTCTTAAGCGAACGTCTTTTTGAAGGGCGTTTGCACCTTCTGCAGAGCTACACGTGATTTTGCATCTGCCAAATCCTATTTTACTGATATCGACAATTCCATTAAGATTAAGTTTATGTATAACTGCCGATAAGCTGATAGCATTTATCGGTGCCCTTTCCGTGCCCGTTTGACGTTTGTCAACATAGACTATGAAAGCACCTTTATGTGCTGAGTCATATTCATACCTGACAATAGGATTTTGAGATTTTTCTTGATTCATTGATTCATTTTCTTGACTATTTTCCTCAATAACCTCCATGCTTAATTGTTTGGTCGGTTCGATACTTTTAATTGACTTCTTAAGTTCGTTGATAGAAGGATAATTTGCCTGTTTGGATAAGCCTAGTGGTTTGGTAGTGATTTTGGATTTGCTGACGCCCCCGGGAGGGGGGCGCTTGGTTGCCATTTTTCTTTTTAACTTGTTTCTTGATTCCGTGATTTTCAATTTTTGACTTCGGGATGGAAAATTAAAATTGGAAGGAGAAAGAAAGAAAAAAAAAAAAAAAAGAGATGTCAAAAGTGACGGTTGAATGGGGTAAGCAGTCTTTTTTTCCAAATTACGACCTCTCGGCTCGGATGATGAAAAGCGACTCCATCCAGCTCTTTTATTGCCCGCTCACTTGTCCCCATTGTTTACAATTTGTTTTGATTTTCCGATTATTTTAATTCCAATTTTTCTTATTTCGTTCCGATGCTTCCTGATGATTTCGATGCTTATCGCTTTTTTCGATTATTATTGGATTCCACTACTACAGCTGTTTTTCCAATTCTATTGAATTTTACCGCGTGCTTTATGATTCAGCTTTTGCTTCCAGTTCCGCTGAAGTTCGCTGCTTGCAGTCTTTCCTTTATGAAATTTTCAATTTTAATATCGTTGCTTTGATATACTTTCATGCGTCTCAGCGTTTATCCCACTTCTGACACCATGTAATAAGCTTGTGCTTATTAATAAAACAAGCTGTTTATAATTTACAAGTTTATTAATTATAAGCTTAGTTGTTGTGCGTCTGGTTTATTTGGTGGTTGACGATCAACTGAGGAACGAACTAGGTTCTTCTTTTAACTTCGCCTAACCAGTGTTGTTTAACATTTGGCACTTAATGTTCAACACTTATTACAGTTATAAGAATGGAAAATCGGAAAACCCCCCATAGGGGGGAAGTGGGGGGAAAATCGAAAAAATAAAACAAACTTGCACAGCGTACACACATAACGCATCCTTGCGTCTCGAGCTCTTATAGTCTCTGAGATCCAGGTGTTCATACTGACAGACGGACAGACAGACAGTGCTAGATCGACTCGTCTTGTCATGCTGATCAATAATATATATACTTTCTGGGGTCTGCCACGCCTCCTTATACCTGTTACATTTTTCAGCTCTCGCAAACCTAGTATACTCTTGTACATTTCATGTACAAAGTATAAACAAGAGAGAACGCTATAGTCGATCAAGCCCGACAGTAAAATAGCCTGTACTCTCCACAAAAAAGGAAAATTAAAAAAAAATTAAATGATTAAAAAAATTGAATTAATTAATTAATTCAATTAAATCAGAAGACATATTTATGTTCAGTTTTAATAGCATACATTTACATAAGAAGCGTGTTATATGCCTTCTGTTGTTGTTTGTATTTGCTGTTTTTTCGCATTACCTAAAAGTTCATCTTAGTGCCGCTCAGTTTCTTTGCTCAATTTTTGCTTACAGCATTCTTCTTAAGCTTTGCGCCAACTACGTTATTTAGGTCATTCATCCTTATATTTATTCTGCCCACAATGTTTTGCTGCAACAAGTCTTGCACAGTTAAAGATGCAATTGATTCTGATCAACTTCGGTTTGTTAACTGTTGGTTGTGCGAGAACTTTATGCATATTAAATGTGCAGGATTAAGTGGGCGTGACCTCGACAAAGTTTACTCACCTAAAAAAGGCTGTGGTGGTTTGAGGTGGTCATGCCCTGTATGCAATGGCATCCAATTTAATTTCTCACGTATGTATAATAATGTGCGAAATAAATTTTTGAAATTGCAAAAGTTAACTAAGCAACTTTTAACTGAGTTCGACTCTGGAGAACAGTTGCTAAGTCAATATAAGTTTGTGTCTCCGCCCAAACGTAGTTTAGAGCCTCAATTTCTTGAGATACCGCATTGCTCGGCGCCGTCAACCTCAATACGCCCAAGTTCTCCAGTAGATCTTGATCTATCGCCAACAATATCGTTATCTGCTTCCCCTGGAAATATTTTTGAAATTTCCCCTGTGCCTTCTCCTGCTCAGGTCACCTTAGCCCCTTTGATCGAACCTCCTGCAGTAAGCAAGATAGTAGTGGCCTCGAAAGCTTCTAAGAAAGCTTTCTCCATAAAATTTTCTGCAATTTCCCCCGCAGTCTCATCACGTGCTGCAGATTGTGCGTCAGTTGCTGCTCTGCCTCAGCCCCCGGCTCTTACTGTTATAGCTCCCAGAAGGCAAGTTTTTGTATCAATCTATCAATCTTTTATAATTATTTGTGACCCAAAATTTTGGCCTCCACATATGATTGTTCATGAGTTTAGGCAGAAAAAACGAGCTTTGTCACTGCCTGTTGATTTACAGTCTAATATTTTTTCTTCGAAACCAACGTCAAGTATGGCTTCAAAAAACTAGACTCGCGACCTTTTTCGCTTAATATTCTGTATCAGAATGTTAGGGGTCTTTTGTCCAAGCTCGGAAATTTATTTCTGAGCAGTTTTTCTTTTGATTCTAATATTATTGCGTTTTCAGAAACGTGGTTAAGTCCTTCGATTTCTGATAATGAAATTTTATCAGATGACTTTTGTATTTTTCGTTATGATCGTCCGAGTCGTCGAGCTGGAGGGGTACTGTTTGCAGTCAAATACAACCTTCGGTCGGAAATCATTGATGGTGATGTGCCAAATGATGTTGAATTTGTTGCTGTTAAAGTAACTTTTCCGTCTTTTGCTCTTTACATCACATGCTCGTATATACCTCCCTCTTCCAATATTCAAGTTTATATGCAACATATAACTTGTATTAAAGCAATTTCCACTCATCTCCGTGACAAAGATGCGTTTATTGTGTTAGGTGATTTTAATTTACCTAACATAGAATGGTCATTTTTCAATGAGTCCAAGTATTTGGTGCCCTCAACAGAACATGAATTTTTGGATTGCCTGTTGGACCTTTCTTTGTTTCAAATTAATTCTATACCTAATCACCTCAGCAAAATGCTTGATCGCGTCTATGTCACTGACCCTAGTAGCGCAGTAGTCTCTAGGTCTTTACCCCTGTCAGTGCCTGAAGATACTTACCACCCTACTTTACAAATCTCCCTATCATTTTCAAATCACACCTTTATTCCTACACTTTATTGTAATAAAACACGTCGTTGCTTTCGCAAAGGAAATTTTTCTTTGCTTAACGAACTTATTTTAGCAACTAATTGGTCCTTTTTGTATAGTACGGTTGATATCAACATAGCCGTCAAGTTTTTCTATGACACTGTTAATGCTCTTTTTGATGTCTGTATCCCAAATAGTGTCATATCGTCTGCGTCATCAAAACCTCCTTGGTTTTCACCAAGACTTTCAAACTTAAAAAATGTTAAATCTAGATGCTTTAAAAAGTATAAGCAGTCGGGCCTATCTATTGACTTCTATAAATACTCTTTAGCGAAATCGAATTTTGTTCTTCTTAATTCACTATGTTACAATAATTACCTTGCCCGATGCAAGATGCAATTTGCACAGGACCCTAAACAATTCTATAAGTTCGTTAAGTCTAAACGTAAAACTGCTTCTCTACCTTCATCATTTTTCCTTGGTGACAAAAAAGCCAGCAATGATTCTGAAGCTGCTGACTTGTTTGCCAACTTCTTCCAGTCAACTTATTCCTCTGTCTCTATTAGTAGTTCCTCCTATCTTTATAGCATATCATCTTCCTACACTATTTACGCTCCCATAATTACTGATAACTGTCTACTTTCTGCTATCAAATCTTTAAAATCTTCATACTCTCCTGGAGCAGACAACATTCCTAGTTGTGTTCTCAAGGAGTGTTCTAGTTCCCTATTACAGCCATTACTTAAAATCTTTAATCTGTCACTTGGTTCCTCAATCTTTCCAACTATTTGGAGAGAATCTTTTATTATTCCTCTTCATAAAAAGGGTGGTAAGTCGGATATTTCAAACTAAAGAGGAATTGCAAAGTTGTCTGCCATACCGAAATTTTTTGGAAAAATAGTTTGCAGCACTTTGCAGCACATGGTCAACATGGTTTCATAAAGAGACCAATTTGCTGGAATTTACTTCTTTGGTAAATGAAGCATTTACTCTAAAAATGCAGACTGATGTCGTTTACACTGACTTCAGTAAAGCATTTGACTCTGTGAACCATGATCTTCTGCTCTTTAAGCTAAGTCGTATAGGATTTCCCTCCGCTTTTCGGTGTTGGATTTCGTCTTATCTAAAAGACAGATCCCAACGGATCTTGCTTAGGTCGCACATTTCTAAGCCTGTGTTTGCATCATCAGGTGTGCCTCAAGGTAGCCATCTTGGCCCCTTACTTTTTACATTATTTATTAATGACCTCCCCGCTACCTTGTCACACTCTCATATTCTTATGTATGCTGATGATGCGAAACTAATTCTGACCTACAAAGACCCTTCTCATTTTCATCGCCTGCAGGATGATCTGAACTGCATGCAATCTTGGTGCTTAGCTAACCACTTGTACCTCAATTGCTCTAAATGTAAGTTCATGACATTTCACCGAACCTTGCCTTATTTAGGGACGTATACGATTGACAATGTGCCATTGCAACGTATATCGACTGTTCAAGACCTTGGGGTTATTTTTGATTCCAAATTGAACTTTAACCTTCACATATCTAGTATTGTCAATAAGGCCAAGGGATTACTTGGATTCATTAAACGTTGGTCCAAGGAATTTAATGACCCTTATACCACTAAGCTTCTTTACACTGCTCTAGTACGCCCTGTGCTTGAATACTGCTCATGCGTTTGGTCTCCGCAGTATAGAAAGCATCAGGAAAGTATTGAGTCTGTTCAGAAGCAATTCCTTCTCTTTGCTTTACGTGGTTTAAGCTGGGATCCCAATCTCTGCTTGTCATCGTACTCTAGTAGACTGATGCTTATAAACCTTCCTTCCTTAGTACATCGTAGGACTGTTCTTGGAGTAGTTTTTCTCCACAAATTGGTTATTGGTGAGGTTGACTCCTCTTCCCTCTTAGGTCGCCTTAATTTTTCAGTTCCTTATAGACCAACAAGGAATTATTTGCCGCTTATATTGGCCAGATGCACAACCGATTACGCTTTGCACAATCGTTTTCGGGTCATGTGCAGACATTATAATGATCTTTCACATTTACTTTCGACAGGGCTCTCTCTCTGTTCTATCAAATCTATTCTTTATAATTATCTTCGGGGAAATCTCTGACCACTTACTGCTGTGAGTTGGGGCATAGCTTGCCAGACTGGCATTTAAAATTTCCCCCACCGGGTTGGAGATTTCCCTCTTTTTCTTTTCGTCTCTCTTTCTACCTTTCCCTTTTTCTGTTTCTCTGTCTCTCCTTTCTTCTTTCTTTTTCTCTTTCTCGTTCTACTTCGTACTTTTTCTAATTAGTTGTTAAATAGAATTAATTTTTCACCTTTATCTACTTTTTGCATAGTTTTTTAGGTCTTTAATGTCTCTGACCGCATATGGCTGTGAATCGGGGCATAGCTGGCCAATTGGCAAATAAAATTCCCCCAACGTGTCGGAGGCATTAATAGAGGTCATTGTACAGCTTTGTGTTAGGCTTTCTTATCTTTTATTTTGTTTAGTTTAATTTGTTATATTAAGTTTTATAATATAAACGACAGTAGTATTGTTGATATTTTGAATAAAATAAAATATATGCAGCACAAAGTTGAACCAAAGCAGCAACAACAACAACAGCTGCGGGCAGCGCTGCAAGCTGAGCATGGGCAGCGATTGTATTTATGATTATAACTTTCTTCATAATTGACCTATCATGATGACACTTGCATTACGGATAAATAACCACGAACTGGATGTATATGCCAAATTTGATTTCAAAATTCCAAGAATTACCGGAGTTAGGAAAAACACGAATTGCGGGGGAGTTGGGGGGTGTATCAGAAAGAAAAAAACACAAACTCGATCTGCCTGGGGCTTAGGGGAACCTGAATGCAAAGTTTGGTTATCCTAGCTATTGTACTTGCTGAGATCGTTGCGCTCATACAGACAGACGGATGGACGGACAGACGGACATAGCTATATCGACTTGTCTTGTCATCCTGATCAATAATATATATACTTTGTGGGGTCTGCCACGCCTTCTTCTGTGTGATACATACATTCGCACAAAACTAATATAGCCTTTTACCCTCTTGGTATTCGAACTCACGTAAAGGGTGTATAATTGCACATTTACATAGCAATTGCGTCTATGTGAGTGTATGTATGTTTATGCGCGTCTATTCGTGTCTGTGTAAGCATGTTTGCAGTCAACAAAAGCACCAACATCAACAACAGCTGCGGGCAGCAAATATATTTATGGCTATAACTTCTTGTTAAATCGGTCTATCATACAAGGTGTGTTCCAAAGTAAACAGGACTTTTGAAAAAAAACAGAACAAATGGTTTTTTCGGCAAAATCAATTTATTTTATTCAAAATAGTCTCCTGCTTCAATACAGCTTTTTGCACGATCCAAAAGCATGTCGAACGAGTGTTTTAGCTCATTGGACGGTATGGCCGCCAGTATGCCGGTGCAAGCCTTTTGAATGGCCTCTACGTCTTCATAACGCTTTCCTTTCATGGGAAAATGCATTTTTCCGAAAAGGTAGAAGTCGCACGGTGCCATATCAGGTGAATACGGCGAGTGGTTAATGGTTAAAATGTGATTTTTGGTCAAATAATCGGTCACAAGCGTCGATCGATGAGACGGCGGATTATCGTACAACAAATGCCAACTTTCAGCTTCGCGATATTCGGGCCGAACACGTCGAATACGGCGCACCAACCGCTTCAAAACTCTGGGATCATATTGGAAACACCACGTTTCGTCACCAGTCACACTATTGTAAAGGAAGTTTTTGTCCTTTTTGACCTCTTTAATGATGTGCTTTGAATGTTGGATTCTGAGCAATTTTTGGTCGTCAGTCTATTTGTGCGGAACAAACCGTGCACCTTTCGTAAGCCCAAATGTTTTCATTTGGCAGAAATTATATTTATGGCTATAACTTCCTGTTAAATCGGTCTATAATAATCATCACAATCACTAACTGGATGTGACTACCAAATTTGAGTTCGAAATTCCAAGTATTACGGGAGTAATGGAAAAAAGAAGAATTGCGGGGGAGTGGGGGTGCATCGGGAAACAAACTCGGACGTAGGAGGATATCGATACCAAGTTGGGTTGTAGTAGCTCTTATACTTTCTGACATCATTGCGTTCATACAGACAGACGGACGGGCTATATCGACTCGTCTTGTCATCCTTGTCAATAATATATATACTGATGGGTCTGCCACGCCTCCTTCTGCGTGTTACATACATTCGAACAAAGTTAATATAGTCTTTTACCCTTTTGGTACAGGCTATAAATACTCACACAAAACCTCGCATAATAATAAGTCGTGTTGTCTGGGGATAAGGGGAGTCTCCATACTAATTTTGCTATTTATCCATGCGTTCAATCAGACAGATGGACGGACAGTCGAAATTGGCTGTATAGATTTCTCTCGTCATAATGATACATATACCTATTACTGCACCGTAAATAAGAGTTAATAACATAAGTACTAATGCGCTTTTTCAATATTTTTGCAGGAGTAATGTTCAATTATATGATAAAACAATTAGAAAGGTGGATGCAACACGTTTTGTTCGGTATTTTTTTATCCATGGTCATCTACAGTTTTTTATTATTTTCACCCTTGGCTTATGGAATGAATGGACCCTTTGCTAATGAACCTAACTCGACTATGCACAGCCTTAAGTGGCTTTCTTCGTGGGAGTTCTAAGTAAAATAATTATTATATTATATTATATTATGTATGTTTGGTCCAGCAGTCAACGCATCATAAATCATAAAATTGTAACTTAAAGTTTGAGTAGCATTGCTCTGCGCAGCATGAGTGTTTCTTAACGTAGTTATCACACCACACTTGTTTGTTTGTACGCACTCAGCTACTTTCGTTGTTCTTTCTTTTGCTCATTTGCCTTCTGCACAGATTTAATTATGCTGCTGCAGTTTGTGCACAGTCAGTTGATATTTCGTCTTCAAAGAAGCAAGTTGCTATTTCGTCGTTTTGGAAGTCAGCTGTCGTTGCTACTTCACCTATTTCTTTGAACAGTATCGAACTCGGCAGCGCGTGGCAATACCCTTTTCGTTTTCGTATATGTATATTGTGTCTGGCTCGAGCGCACGGCCATCGAAGGGCCGCTTGCATCGCACACAATATAAAACATTTAATAAACGCGCCTGCAACCGCATTTGAATTTTGAACATTTCGTGTTATTATTTTCGAAGGAACTAAATACCTGCAGAAAAAGCTCTGTAGGTCAACATTTCTGGTGACCCCGACGTGATCAATACTCTATCGTCGGTTAGGAGAGAGTATTAAAATATCGTGCAAATGTGTTTAAAGTGCACATAGTTGTGTTCGTGAACGTGTCAGGCGATTGCATATGTACATGCTTACACTGCTACACACTCGCCTATATACATCCGCATATACATACATACAGTTAGTTTTGGTTGCTAGACTGTACAAGGTGACGCGTTACGGCGCTTTGATTTCGGTACTTGCATACATACATATATGTACGCATTCGCTCATGCATATATACGTGTGTGCATATACATAAGCGCGGACAGTTACTTTTCGCGCGCGCCTGTACTTTGGCGCGCAGTCGACAGACAGTTATCTTTCTTGCGCTTGCTTTGTTCTTTGTATTCGGCACTCAATACAGGGTGATTTTTTGTGTTGTGCAATATGGCAAACGAGGAATCTTTTACCACGCCGCCGGCTGCTGCTAATAAATTGCAATTCTACAAGCGCAAGGTAGAGTCAATTTATCAACATGTGCAAGAGAAGCATAGTGCCGTGGACGGTGATAAAATTAATATTTTGAGCTGTGACGAATTGGCTACCTATCACAATATTCTCGATGAATTGCGGTCGTCATTTAATTTAGTGCATGATGAGCTGGAGGAATTGTGTTTCGATGAAATTGGCAGTCAATTGCGAAAGGACTTTTGTGAATTAGTGGCAAGTTTGCAGACTTGAATCAAATCTCAAATTCGTCTACGCAACTCTCAGTTGCCCACCTGTTCAACTCTACGGCCGGAAACTACGATCGAGCAGAACCCTTTTGCTGTTTCATCCACTAGAGTACGGCTGCCCAAGCTGAAATTGCCTACTTTTAGTGGATCATATACGGAGTGGGGCGATTTCTTTTCAATGTTTTCCTCAGTCATCGACAATGAGCCAAGTTTGTCAAACATTGAGAAGCTTCAGCATCTGCGGTCATGCCTAAGGGGCGCAGCATTGGATACGATTCGTTCATTGGAAATTTGTGACGCTAAGTATTCGTCTGCATTAGAGTTACTTGAAAACCGATTTAATAACAAGCGTTTGATTTTTCAGGCACACATCGCAGAGATAATGGCGCTCAAGAGAGTGGATACAAGTTGGCAAGTTACGGGCATTTTCGGATAAATTCAATGCACATATGCGTGCCCTACGGACGATGGGCAGCGCGGATGACATATCCAGCTGCATAATCGTGCATATGCCTCTTCAAAACGTAGACAGCGTAACTCAAAGTAGATGGGAAGAGTCTACATCACAAGGCGCGATTCCTTCGTGGGAGCAGTTCTCCAAATTTCTTGAACGGCGGTGTCAGACCATGGAAAATGTGGAGCATGCTATGGCAACACGAACGCCTAGCTCACAGGTTGGAAAGATCAACAAAATTACTAACGCCAATTAGATCGTTTGTTGCTACTAACAACAATCCTCCTGGTTGCGTATTCTGTGACGACGCAAGTCACATGATTTATAATTGCTCACAGTTTGGGAATTTGTCCCCTGCGTTGCGCCTTAAAGAAGCAAAAAGGCTTACACTTTGCCTTAATTGCTTACGAAAAGGCCATCAGTGTCGAGTGTGCACTGCTTCCAGTTGCCGTAAATGTCGTTTAAAGCATCACACCCTATTGCATATCGGAAATTCTGGCTCGAGTGCATCAAATGCTCAGGTTACCGCCTCAACTGCTCACATGCCCGAGCCAATGCCATCCACTTCTGCTCACAGCGTCGTCCGCATATCCTGTCTCTCTTGCAGCCCAGAATCTCGGTAGCGATGTAGTGCTGCTAGCTACAGCCATTGTCATGGTGAAAAATCGTTCGGGCACATTGGTGCCATGTCGTGCACTGCTCGACTCCGGGTCGCAGTCGCACATCGTCACATCTCGTTTCGCAAATCAGCTAGACTTGAGAAAGTCAAGGTCCATTACACATATCTCTGGAATTGGAGATTCCAGTTTCGCTACGGATGGCTTTGAAGTCAACCTTAACATGCAGTCACGAGTCTCGGGATATTCTGCAAACATCACTGCGTTGGTTGCATCTAAGATCACTGATTACCAGCCAAGCTTCTCGTTCGATGCGTCAACTTGGCGCATACCTTCAAATCTGCAATTGGCTGAACCTGATTTCTTCAAATCGTGGGGCATCGATTTATTAATTGGCGCAAGCATCTTTTTCGAATTGCTTTGCATTGGCCAAGTTAAAACGTTCCCGGATCTACCAGTTTTGCAGAAGACTCGCCTCGGCTGGGTTGCTTCTGGTAGTTGTAGGAAGCCACATTCGTCCACATTGCTGTCTTCGTATTCTTCACAAGCTACAGAAGAAGAAATAATTGCCAGCATTGATAATCTTGTTCGTCAGTTTTGGGAAGTTGAGAATTATTCAACTACGCAAACCAAGCGTACCAAGGAAGAGCTTGATTGCGAGAGGCATTACAAGGGAAACTTCTCAAGGCTTAAATCGGGCGAATATTCGGTGCGTTTGCCTATCAAACTTAGTCTGAATTTTTTGGGAGACTCATATCTACAGGCACATTGTCGTTTTTTAAATTTGGATCGCAAATTGGAGCGTCGTCCGCAGACGAAAGTCCAGTATGCAGCTTTCATCAAGGAATATCTGGAATTAAACCATATGTCGCTCGTTAGCCCAGATTCTCTTCACCTTTGCAAGTACTACTTGCCGCATCATTGTGTTTTTAAAGAAGACAGCACAACGACCAAACTTCGAGTCGTTTTCGATGGGTCAGCCGCCACATCATCTGGATATTCTCTAAATGAGATATTAATGGCTGGGCCCACCATACAAGCTAACCTGTTCAACACACTGCTTAGATTTCGCACTTTCCCAGTAGCTCTAACTGGTGATATTTGTAAGATGTATCGCTGCGTCCGCGTCGCTGAGCCAGATAGCTACATGCAGTGCATTTTATGGCGTGATTCCCCTAAGGAAGATGTGCGAGTATACAAACTGGATACCGTAACTTACGGTACGAAGCCTGCATCATTTTTATCGGTTCGTACAATGCATCAGCTTGCCATTGATGATATCCAGTTGGCTCACAGACGTTGCAGCGCGACTTTTATGTTGACGACCTCATCACTGGTGGCAGTTCTGTGGCGGAGGTTCGCGAAATAATGCGTCAAACATCTGGCTTGTTAGCTAAAGGCCATTTTACACTTCGCAAATGGTGTTCTAATGCTCCTGCTGTGTTAAAAGACATTCCCGATCAAGAGAAGGAAACGTTCTTAAAGTTCAACGATGGCAGCGATATCAAAAAGGCATTGGGCCTCGCTTGGGATCCCTCATCTGATAGTTTTCTATTTTCGTTTTCGCCTACTCAATCGGCATCTAAGTCAAATAAGCGCTCGGTCCTCTCGACAATAGCTCGCCTTTACGACCCCCTTGGTCTTATTGGTCCAGTCATAACTAAAGCCAAAATCTTTCTACAGGAACTTTGGAGAGAAAAACTGGACTGGGACGAGAGCTTTCCATCATCGTTAAACTCAAAGTGGCTCAGCATGTGCGATCATCTTGGAAGTATGCAGCGCGCAGCATTTCCACGTTTGGCTTTACTACCAGAGGCTCAACTGGAAGTTAATGGTTTCTCTGACGCCAGTATCGATGCTTATGGGGCCTGCGTGTATCTAGTTTCGAAGGCGCGTAACAAATCCTTCTCCCAGCTACTGTTTGCGAAGTCTCGATTGGCTCCATTGAAGACATTGACGGTTCCCAAGCTAGAGCTATGCGGCGCTGCACTTTTGGCACACTTGATGAGCGATCTGGCGAAAATGGAATTATTCTCGTGCCAATTCTATTGTTGGTGTGACTCGACCGTAGCATTGTCATGGATCAGGAGCGAGCCATCAACATTTAACGTTTTTGTTGCAAACCGCGTGGCGTCCATTCAGCAGCACACAGAGGGCATGAGCTGGCGCTAAGTTCCGACGTCGCTGAATCCTGCCGATATACTCTCTAGAGGAGCGCTACCTAGCGAGCTCATCGCGTCTAAGCTTTGGTTTCATGGGCCAGAATTTCTGAGCTTGCCAAAAGATTCGTGGCCAGAATCCTGCGTGCCGAATAAGCCAACCCTCGAACTTCGCAAATCTTCTGTACTAGCTGCGACGACACGCATCGACATCACGGATGGATGCAAGTACGTGAACTCGTTTCATACAATGCAGCGGATCTACGCATATATATACAAATTTGTACATCGAGTAAAATCGGCTGGTCTGTCGACCCTTGACATTCGAAATGGTACTCAGCTGTTGCTTAGAGTCGCCCAGAGATCGCATTTGTGGAATGATTTTAAGGCAGTTCAATCAAGGCAGCCGGTAAAGCCATCTAGCAACCTTGCTTCGCTTTCGCCGTTCTTGGACAAGTCTGGACTTCTTCGCGTCGGTGGCCGTTTGGAGAACTCATCACTTAATTTCGAGACTCGCCACCCCATCATACTGCCGAAGACACATCCAATTACACGCTCATTGATAGCTCACTTTCATGAGAGGAATCTGCATGCTGGCCCTCGATCGTTGCTAGCCATGATACGGACTCAGTATTGGCCCGTGGGAGGCCGCAAAACTGTCGCAAATGTCATAAGGAAATGCATCAGATGTTTTCGTGATAAGCCTCGCCTCCTGGAGCACATAATTGCAGACCTTCCAAAGGTCCTAACTTCCCATCCTATGCCTTTGCGATCACAGGAGTGGATTACTGTGGCCCATTCTTTTACAAACCTGATGGTCGTAACAAGCCTCCACAAAAATGTTACGTTTGCATTTTCATATGTTTTACGACCAAGGCGGTTCACATGGAATTGGTACAGGATTTGTCCACATCTACATTTTGAGCTGCCCTGAAGCGGTTCATCATGACTCGTGGTCGGCCTGCCTGCATTTGGTCCGATAATGCAACGAATTTCGTTGGCGCCAGAAACGAGCTCGCTGAATTGACTCGATTGTTTCTCAGCGACGAGCATCAGCAAGCGGTGCAACAGTTTTGTCTGATCGACAATATAGAATGGAAATTCATCCCTCCGCGCTCTCCGCACTTTGGTGGATTGTGGGAGGCGGCTGTGAAGACGGCGAAATACCATTTCTACCGCACCGTTGGATTTTCTCAACTTAGTTTTGATGCATTGCGCACTCTTGTATGCGCAATCTCGGCCATCATTAATTCCAGACCGTTGTTTCCAATTTCAGAAGATCCTGCAGACTTGGATGCTCTAACACCTGCGCACTTCTTAATTGGTGGCCCGATCTGTTCATTCTTGGAGCCAGACGTCTCGCAGCTGAATTTTAATCGACTCGACAATTGGCAGAGTGTGTCGTGCCTGCAGCAGACTTTCTGGAAGCGATGGAGCAGCGAGTATCTAACCCTGCTTCAACAACGCGCTAAGTGGCGCACTCCGCAACCATCCCTCCTTGTCAACGATGTCGTCCTCGTCGAAGACGAGAACTTGCCACCGCTGAAATGGGCGCTGGCAAGAATACTGGAGCTGGTCCCTGGAAAAGATGGCATAGCCCGAGTTGCCGTCTTGAAGACAGCGGCTGGGGTGACGAAGCGGGCAGTAACCAAGCTATGCCTGCTACCTATTCGAGATGATGTTGAAAGCCCCTGCCTTCCAACGGGGGGAGGATGTTTGGTCCAGCAGTCAACGCATCATAAATCATAAAATTGTAACTTAAAGTTTGAGTAGCATTGCTCTGCGCAGCATGAGTGTTTTTTAACGTAGTTATCACACCACACTTGTTTGTTTGTACGCACTCAGCTACTTTCGTTTGTTCTTTCTTTTGCTCATTTGCCTTCTGCACAGATTTAATTATGCTGCTGCAGTTTGTGCACAGTCAGTTGATATTTCGTCTTCAAAGAAGCAAGTTGCTATTTCGTCGTTTTGGAAGTCAGCTGTCGTTGCTACTTCACCTATTTCTTTGAACAGTATCGAACTCGGCAGCGCGTGGCAATACCCTTTTCGTTTTCGTATATGTATATTGTGTCTGGCTCGAGCGCACGGCCATCGAAGGGCCGCTTGCATCGCACACAATATAAAACATTTAATAAACGCGCCTGCAACCGCATTTGAATTTTGAACATTTCGTGTTATTATTTTCGAAGGAACTAAATGCCTGCAGAAAAAGCTCTGTAGGTCAACAATGTATATATTATATTTTTCATGCCGTGCAAAATATAAATAGAAATATAATAAACCTATTATAAATGTACCCTGTTAATTATAATTATTAATTAATTTATTATTTACTTATTATAGCCTGTACCGAAAGGGTAAAAGGGTATACTAGTTTTATGCGAATGTATGTAACACACAGAAGGATGCGTGGCAGAGCCCATAAAGTATATATGAAGAGGGTGACAAGCCGAGTCGATATAGCCATGTCCGTCCCGCTGTCCGTCCGTCTGTACGAACGTAAGGATCTCAGAAAGTATAAGAGCTAGAACAACCAAACTTGTTATCCAGTTTCTCCCAAGTTCGGGAAGGTACGAGTTGAGTTTTGTTTCTTTCGATGCAAATTGCACCTAAAATTGCATTTAATTATATATTTAAATTTTTATACTCTGTACAAATAGTAGGTTTGATCGAGCTGAAAAATGTAACAGGCGGAAGGAGACGTGGCAGACTATACAAATCTCTCTATATATAAAACAGTTTGTCCTGACTGACTGACTGACTGATTGGCAATCAACGCACAGCCCAAACGGTAAGAGCTAGGAAGCTGAAATTTGGACACAAGATCCCTCTTATAGTGAAAGTGAGCACTAAGAAGGGGTTTCGGAAAATTCGAGCTCCAAAGGGGGGAAAACGAGCTCCAACGTTTGTATGAAAAATCTACAATCCGATTAACTTCAAACTTAGTTTGTATATTCTCACAAAAAATACAAAAAAAACTGTATATTTGGATTTTCAATATTTTTCCTGCGGCCTGAATAATAATGATTTTCCGGTGGAAAATTCGGTAAACGAAAAGCTATTTGCAATCAACGCACAGCCCAAACGGTAAGAGCTAGGAGGCTGAAAATTGGACACATGTTGTCTTCAGTGGTGTAGGTGAGCACTCTCAAAAAGAATACAAGAAAAACTGCATACTTGGTTTTTCAACATTTTTCCTGGGGCATGAAAGAGGGGGGTTTTCCGTGGAAAAATAGAAACAAAATCTACACCCCACAGCCCAAACGGTAAAAGCTAGGAAACTTGAAATTTGGGCTCAAGTATCCTATCATGGTGTAGATGCGCACTAAGAAGGGATTTTGGAAAATTCGAGCTCCAAAGGGGGGAAAAGTAGCTCCAAAGTTTGTTTGAATATTCTGCATTTCTGAATCGATAAACTTTAAATTTGGTTTTTAAAATCTATTAAAAAATACAAACAAAACTGCATACTCGAAATTTCTGTTGGAGCTTGAATTATTGGGGTTTTAATATTTATTCATTTTTACAAATGAAAAGTTTGTGTTATAAATTTTGTCCGATCGATTTCAAATTTGGGTAATATAATCTACGTAACTAAAATTACAACTTTGCATTTAACGATTTTTAAAATATGCATTTTACAAATGCAGGCAGAACAAACAATACAAAATATCAAACAGTTGGGGACAACTAAGTATACATACACACACACACATACAACATACAAGCAGCTGTTCGTGTAGTTGCGTGCAAACGGTTGAAGTAGCCAAAGCAAAATGTGAGACGCTAATGTGTGAATGTTCATTTGTACACATGTATGTACATACATACATATGTATAAAAGTACATTCGTCTTGCACTGACAGGGCAAGAAATGTTAATTAATTAAAAATTATTAACATTATAACATAAACATTTTTATGTTATTTTTTCTTTGTTTAGTACATTTGGCATAAGGGGTTTTTAGGACAACGGACTACAAGGGCGTACGCAGGTTGGGTAAGGCGGCCAACCGTCCCGCATTGTGCGGGACAGTCCCGCATTGACAGGTATTGTCCCGCATTGAAAAATCGAATAAAATAGTCCCGAAAAACCTAAAACGCGTCCCGCATGTCCCGCATTACCAACATGACATTTAAAATACATAATATAATAGAGGAAGATATAGAAAACCATTGTTCTTGTCTACTGCATCTCCTCCTCCTGCTCTCCTGTTTGACAAAACAGCGGTGAATTGAGGTGCTTAATAATCTAAGAGAAAAAGGAATACCAATGCAAAATTGCCTATCTATCATCCAGTACCTTCTCTATTTTTATTTTCATTGATAATTGCTTTGTGGACTAACGTCACTAAAAGTGGACACATTTCTTTTAATATATAATATTGGCAGTTGCGGACAATTTAAGGACATTATAAATAACAAGAGAGAACGCAGAGCAAGCCCGACAGTGAAATACCCTGTACCCAGACTAACTTCCGGCAATGAGCTTATGCGTCCCTAGCAGAAGAAAACTTGATGCTGCCATTTGCCGATGTAGTACTGGAGTAAAATTGTTTCGGTAACTTAGAATTGACCGATTTTCATAAAAATTGAAAAAAAAAAAAAAATATATATGTATATATAAATTATCTTTGCAAATATGGTTTATGTTGCTTATTTGGTTAATGTGCGCTCAACCGTTTTCAGACGGACGGACATACTTTGATAGATTTCTCTCGTCGTGCTGATTAAGAATATATACACCATATGGGGTCGGAGATGCTTCCTTTGCGCAAACCTAATATGTATATACTTTTTACCTTACAGGTACAAGGTAAAAAAATCCAGTACTGGTCAAAAAGTTTCACTCGTGTGAAAAATATGATTTTAAAAATAAAAAAACATAAACAAATTGAATAATTATTTTAAGTGTTTAATATTTACATACATATGTAACTGTACATATGACACATCGAAAAAAACACCACCTTAAATTGTCCCGCATTGGCTTTTGAAAAAGTTGGCCGCCTTAAGGTTGGGCAGGGGGAACATTGCTCCCCCTAGAAAGAATTTCGCATTATGAATTACACTAGCACCATATGTATTACATACGTACATACATATGTATATACGTCTGTATGTATAGTATGTACATATGTACATCAATAAGTATGTATGTACGTACATACATTCTTATATACATATATAGGTTTGTATGTATGCAGTGGACCATCGAACACTGTTGTTTAATTGTAATAAATAGTGTTCTATGGTTTCAAATCAAAATTTTTAAAACAACAACAACAAGTTATTGGCTCGCAAATCTTCTTTCGTTTTGATCATTTACGGCTGTTAATTGCATGCCAAAAGTTTACAGTTACCGTACACATGCAAATACATTTGTATGTTGTTGGCGCAGATGCTGCTTTAGATTAAGATAGTTTAAGAGAATTATTTGAATTTTAGTTTAGGGCGAAAAGAGAGCGCGAGAGCGGCCGTTTGCGGACGTCGCCTCGCGCCCTTTTTTCGCCGCCTTAGGCTAAGTTTAGCATGTAAGCCTAATTTGAAGTCAGTTGCAAAATAGAACCAAATAAAAGCACAATTGTCGCCGAATCGATCGCAATTTTCCGCATTAAAAAGTTAAAAGCAAGCGTCCCATTCTTTCTTTGTTTTTAAAGATTTATATAAAATCATATAAATTTTCATTGGCGCCCGAGCAGGGACTTGCTTGTTTTTTTTAAATTAAAAACTTTAATTTGTGCGGAACCGCGTCGGTCGTGTTGTTGTTGCTGCACTGGGGAGTGTGTGTGTTGCTGTCACGTCAACTGGATTATTGGAGGATGAGTCAAGTCGACCAAAGGGAAGTTCCTGAGCCAAAGTCGACTTCACAGGTACTGTGCTAAAGTTTGAAAGTGGAATTTAACCAGCGAATTGCTTATTTCGGCCTTCAACTTTCAACCTTTGGCACATACGTGACCATAATATAATACGGTAGATAGTTGAGCATAATTAACACAAATATAAATCGCATGTCGTACTAATATTAAATAAAAGTGAACCGCTATAGGCAATTATTTAAAGTGCCAATTTATTGTCGTTTGATTTTATTATACATACATACATACATAAATATACATAGCCACTTTTACATACGGCATCCCCCCCACGTCAATCTCAGCCAACCGTCGGCAGTTTTCGTTTGTTGCTTGCTCTCGTTGTTCTCATCAAATTCGCCGTTGTCGTTATTACATATGTAAATATATACCGACATACTCGCATACATAACATAGCTAATACATTGCTGTCGTGTTCGCGCTTAAGCTGCTGCATTTTTTGTTTGCCTGCGCTTCGCATAATACAGGCATAAGAATTAGCTGTTCTGCTAACGCACACAAGGCATTTGTATTAGAATTATTCTTTTCGTTTGTCGCCACTTTCGCTGCTGCTTCCAAAGTATTGCCTTCGACGGTCAGTCAACTGCAGTTCTTCTCGTTTTCGTTCGCACTGCTAGACGACCATCTGTTGCGCTCCCCTACACTTGCTGAGAACAGCATATTATTTTCGATTTCTCGTTTGTCACTCGACAATTTTCGTTCGATCAAGTTTAAAACTTTAAATCAATATGAGTAAGGACTTGATCGAAGAACTTAAAAGGAAGCGCGAGGGCTGTATGAGGAGTATATGTCGTATGCAACGGCAATTAAAAGAAGGCTCGATTTCGTTAGAGCCAATCGAGTTAGAATGCAGGTTAGAGCTTCTAACAACTCATATAGAAACTGCAAATATATTGCAAAGCAAAATTGAAGCAAAAGATACAGAAGATGACTACCGTGAAGAGTTGGAAGAAACTTGCATTATGACCAAATCCTTATTAAAAGGCCAGCTGGAAAAACTAAGAAGAAAAAGCATCGACAATTCAAGTTCGGCAAACGGTATTGCACCGCCTACTTCAAAAAAGCCAAGGTGTCGATTGCCAGCGGTCGCTCTTCCAACTTTTAGCGGTAAGCATTCTGAATTTAAAAATTTCATGAGTCTTTTTGAAACTTTTGTTCACAATGATGACACACTGCATGATATTGAAAAATTCAATCACTTAATATCATGTTTGGCTGGTGACGCTTTAGGCACAGTTCGCGCCTTCCAAGTGACGGAAGACAATTATAGCAAAGCCCTTGAAAGTCTAAAGCGGGTGTACGATAATGACTGCCTAATATTTTTCGATAACATATCGACACTTTTCAATCTGCAAAAGATTTCCCAGCCATCTGCGTCAGCTTTGAGAAGCCTGATCGACACAGTGTCGGCCACCTATGACTCACTTCTGTCAATTGGTGACGACAAGAAAATCGCTAATGCCATTTTAATTTATTTAGTTATGGGCAAAGTCGATCCTACCACAAAAAAGAAGTGGGAAGAGCAGCTCGACTACACAACGCTCCCACTATGGCGAGATTGTGAGACTGCTCTTAACAGACGCTACCAGCATATTGTTGCTGAAGAAGCTAGTAAAGCTCAAGCGAAGGGCAGCCAGTCGAACAATAACACTCAGACTCAAAAAGTAAAAAATGCTAGCAGGATAAATCATTCGTTCGTTGCTGCCAAAAACGAACAGAATAACCTTTGTCAATTTTGCAATTCAGCTGACCATTCGATTGGCAATTGCCAGGCATATATTGCCTTGTCAGTGCAGCAAAGGTTTGACTTCGCTAAAGGTGCGCCTTTGTGCATGAACTGTCTTCGACGAGGCCACACAGTAGCGAAGTGTAAGGCAAAGAAATGTAGCGTGTGCCAACGTTCTCATCACACACTGCTACATATTTATACTGCTAGCACAAATCTTGCGTTACCACCACCCTCTCAGCCACTACATCTTCAAGATAGCTCTTCCACTTCGCATGCCATGCATGCGACTGCTTCGGATAGAGTGGTTCTTGCAACAGCAGTCGTGAGCGTTAAAACGAAAAGTGGCGATTTCGTTTTAGCAAGAGCATTGTTAGATTCTGGGTCACAAGTCAACTTTGTGACTGAGGATCTAGCTCAAAAGCTACAGCTCAGACGAGAGGATGCGTGTATGGTCTTGCGCGGCATTGGAGACACCAATGCGCGTGCCAAGAAAAGAATTCATATAGTAGTGAAGTCGCGTGTCAATTGTAGCGAGTTTTCCGCAGATTTTTGGATCTTGGGATCGGTTTCTGGTTATCATCCCGATCAAGCGGTGAACACCAGCGGGTGGAGGGTCCCCAAAAATATTCAATTGGCCGATCCTCAATTCCATAAGCCGCAAAAAATTGATATGCTAATTGGAGCAGAGTCATTCTTCGACTTATTGTCGGTAGGCCAAATAAAGCAAGGCCCTGAGTCTCCCACATTACAAAAAACGCTTCTCGGCTGGATAGTGTCAGGCAGATGCTCTACTCAACCTACAACGAGTATAGAAGGAGCAGTGAATTTAAGTTGCCAAGAAGAACAATTATTTTCGATAGACTCAACGATACAAAAGTTTTGGTCCATTGAGGACTTGCCTAATAATTCGAAAGTTCTCTCACCTGAGCAACAGCTTTGTGAACAACACTTTGTTGATAATACAAAAATCTTGTCGTCTGGTCGATTTCAGGTACGGTTACCTTTTAAATCTGACCCAAAAAATCTTGGCTCGTCGTATGAAATTGCGAAACGTCGTTTTTTGTCGCTTGAAAGGAGGTTGTCAAAAGACCCTCAAATGAAAAGCATGTATCTGGAATTTATGGACGAGTATGTTTCGCTCGGTCACATGTCCTCAACGGACAACAAAATTCCAGATACTCCACACTATTTTATTCCGCATCAGTGTGTCCTGCGGCCTCAAAGCACGTCGACCAAGTTGCGTGTCGTTTTCGATGCCTCTTGCCGCACGTCCACTCAGATTGCGTTGAATGATACCTTAATGGTCGGTCCAACAATTCAGGAGGAGCTTTATTCTACGCTGCTTCGTTTTCGTTTGCGAAAGTTCGCCTTAGCGGCAGACATTAAAAAAATGTACCGTCAGGTGATGGTGCACGAAGCAGATAGAAACTATCAGCTCATAGTGTGGCGAAGAGATCCGTCTGAGTCTTTGAAAATCTTCAGGTTAAACACTGTAACGTATGGCACGTCGCCAGCTCCGTTCTTGGCGGTGCGGTGTTTAACAAGGCTGAGTGAAATGGTCCGTTCCTCACATCCAACAGCTGCTGAAGTTATTCGGAGCGACTTTTATGTCGACGATATGTTAACTGGTGCTGAAAGCGTTGAACAGCTAAAAAAGCTTCGAGCAGAAGTGTCGCACGTTCTTCAAAGTGCAGGCTTCGAATTGGCAAAGTGGTTTTCGAACTGCTCGGAACTGTCCGCATTTGATAGCACAGTTATTCCAGTAGCCACAGTCGACTCAGACCCAACCAAAACGCTCGGCGTTATGTGGTTGCCGAAGGAAGATGTATTTCAGTTCCAGTTGGAAAATTCCTTCCTAGATCTCCGCTCGACAAAACGGAACATATTATCGGTGACTGCCAGGCTTTTCGATCCTCTGGGCCTTCTTTGCCCGCTGATCACCAAAGCAAAAATGTTGCTGCAAGATTTGTGGCTACAAAAACTAGATTGGGACGAATCCATCCCTGAGAATCTTCATACAGTTTGGGACTCATTTAAGCAGAATTTGTTGAACCTCAGCGGTATTCAAGTCCCTAGATTCGTCCATACAGATACGCAGTCACCCATTCAAATACATGCGTTCGCCGATGCCTCAATGCGAGCTTATGGCGCCTGTATTTATGTTCGTGTTTCGACTGCGAATGGTTGGAAAGTGTCACTTTTGACCTCAAAATCCAAAGTAGCTCCACTCAAGACGAAAACTTTGCCTCGTCTTGAGCTGTGTGCAGCTCACCTTCTCGCAGATCTTTTTCATCAAGTCCGCCCGTTGCTTAATTTTCCAATAGACAAGATAGTTATGTGGACTGACTCGGAAATAACGCTCCACTGGATCAAGTCGCATCCGTCGGCATGGTCAGTTTTCGTTTCAAACAGGGTTCCTCAAATCCAAGAGTGGTCCGAGAATGCAACGTGGCGACATGTCCCAACGAAATCCAACCCAGCAGACATCGTGTCCAGAGGATGTAATGTAGACGAGTTGTGTAGCTCCATTTGGTTTACAGGGCCAGCCTTCCTCATGGAATCGGAAGAAAATTGGCCTGTGAATGCTCACTTCGAGCCGCCTAAAAATTCAGCTGCCCTAGAAATTCGTAAGTCTGCTGTAGTTTTACTCGCAGATCGGCAAGCCAATTATGTTCTCGAAGTTATCGAAAGCTACTCGTCACATTCAAAATTGCTGAGGGTGTTCGTTTGGGTTTTTCGATTTATACAAAGGTGCAGAAAGGTCTTGAAGCCCTTTGATCCTATAGCCAAGCCAAGCGAACTCAATTTGGTATTCAACAAAATTGTTCAAGTCATCCAGGACAATGAGTTCGGTGACGAAATCGACAAGGTTCGAAAAAAGAGAACACTTAACGCTAACTTGCAGCGTCTGAGTCCATTTCTACATGAGTTTAGAGAAGACGGTTTCTTGTTTTCCTTGCCGTTCCACCCGTTCGAAGTATGTGGTGTTGATTTTTGTGGCCCTATAAGCACAACGCTCCGCATCCGTGGCAAGCCACCGTACAAGTCGTACGTGGCTCTTTTCGTTTGTTTTGCCTCGAAAGCGGTTCACTTAGAGCTTGTGTCAGATCTAACCACTGATGCTTTTCTCTTGGCTTTTGAAAGGTTCGTCGGCAGGAGAGGCGTTCCTCGCAAAGTTTACTGCGACAACGCAACGAACTTCGTGGGAGCCGACAGGAAGCTGCAGGAGTTCCGAGCGAGATGGGAGAAGGAGGCGGAAGGCGTACGCGAATTCGCATCAAGAAAAGGATGCGAGTTTGCGTACATACCACCCAGAGCACCTCACTTCGGCGGTCTATGGGAGGCAGGTGTCAAGTCTGCAAAGCACCTGTTCCTACGGACGGTGGGCAATGCGCTCCTGACCGCAGAAGAGCTCGGAACACTCCTGGCGAGCGTCGAGGCGGTGCTGAACTCTCGGCCACTGGGACCACTCAGCGCGGACCCCAGCGACGGCGAGGCGCTAACCCCGGGCCACTTTCTAATCGGGCGGCCTCTTCTGGCGACTCCAGCTCCACCGCTCCCGGACATCGACAGCCAAACCTGCTTAAGGCGATGGCGCAATGCCTCGTGTCTCAAGCACAGGTTTTGGCAGCGATGGTCCCGGGAGTATATTTCGAGCCTCCAGGTGCGAGCGAAGTGGTTCCAGGAGGAACCCAACGTCGTCGTGGGACAACTCGTCGTGGTGGCCGAAGACAACGTGCCGCCACAAAAGTGGATACTTGGCAGGGTCACCACAACTCACGCCGGGACAGACGGGAAGGTGCGGGTGGCCGACGTCGCCACGAGTAGTGGCAATCTACGGAGGGCTATTCATCGGCTGGCGCCATTGCCCGTTGAAGGACGATGTCCCTCCAAGGGGGCCGGTGTTGGCGCAGATGCTGTTTTAGATTAGGATAGTTTAAGAGAATTATTTGAATTTTAGTTTAGGGCGAAAAGAGAGCGCGAGAGCGGCCGTTTGCGGACGTCGCCTCGCGCCCTTTTTTCGCCGCCTTAGGCTAAGTTTAGCATGTAAGCCTAATTTGAAGTCAGTTGCAAAATAGAACCAAATAAAAGCACAATTGTCGCCGAATCGATCGCAATTTTCCGCATTAAAAAGTTAAAAGCAAGCGTCCCATTCTTTCTTTGTTTTTAAAGATTTATATAAAATCATATAAATTTTCATATGTATTTATGTACATATGTGTACAGTGAACAATCGAATACAGTATTATAATCAATAACTCTCAAACGATGTTTTTCGATGTATTTGTATTCGACATGTATTACGATATATCAACACAAGTATCGATAGTTTCGATATATCGCATTTAATTTTATTATTGGGGTTTTAATATTTATTCACTTTTTCGAATGGTCAAATGTGTTATAAATTTTGTCCGATCGATTTTAAATTTGGGTAATGTAATCAACATAACTATATCAACAAATTGGCATTCAACGATTAAAATATAGCAATATGTTTTTTACTTGCCATATATCAAATATCAAATAGTTGGGGACATCACATACACACACTCACACATACATACAACAAGCAACAGTTCGTGTCTATGTGTGCCCATGCATACATACATATGTACTATACAAGCATATGTATGTATGTATGCCTGTATATGTATGTAGCATGTACATACAAAACAACAACAACAACTGCAAGTCATTGGCTCGCACATCTTCTTTCGTTTTGACCATTTAATGTTAATTGCAAAGGCAAAACGCCAAAAGTTTACAGTTACCGTCGCTACACTATGATGGATACTATGGAAGGATACTTGAGTCCAAATTTCATCTTTTACCGTTTGGGCTGTGCGTTGATCACCAATTAGTCAGGACAAACTGTTTTATATATAGAGATAACGCAACGTTTTAAGATAGACTATGTGCAAACAAGTAAAAAAGCTAAAGTCGGGTGTCCCGACTTCGAAATACTCTGTACATATGTTTACAATACTTATAGAAAATAAAAAAGAAAAAAAAAATTGGATCGATTTTACCTCTCTCGGTATTCGAACTCACGTAAAGGGTTTACAAGTATAATTGCACATTTACATAGCAATTGCGTCTGTGTGAGTGTATGTATGCGCATCTATTCGTGTCTGTGTAAGCATTTTCGCAGTCAACCAAACAGCAACATCAACAACAGCCGCGGGCAGCGCTTGAGCAGCGCTGTAGCAGCAAATATATTTATGGCTATAACTTCTCGTTAAATCGGTCTATCATAGTGAAACTTGGTATACGGACATATAATAACCAACTGGGGGTATTTCCAATATTTTAGTTCGAAATTCCAAGAATTACGGGAGTTACGATTTGTTGGGTAGAGGGGGGAGGGAGGGAAATTCCAAAATATACATTTTCTGCGTATTCACATAAGGCATCTGGGTGTTCCTAGGTCTTATAGTCTCCGAGATATAGGCGATTATACGAATGGAAAATCGGGAAAAACCCCCATAGGGGGGAAGTGGGGGGGAAAATCAAAAAAATAAAACAAACTCGTATAGAATACACACATAACGCATCTTATCTATCTATCTCTTATAGTCTCTGAGATCCAGGTGTTCATACGGGCGGAGAGACGGACAGACTGACAGACGGACAGACAGGGCTAGATCGACTCGTCTCGTCATGCTGATCAAGAATATATATACTTTGTGGGGTCTGCCACGCCTCCTTCTGCCTGTTACATTTTTCAGCTCCCGCAAACCTAATATACTTCTGTACATTTCATGTACAGAGTATAAAAAGGGGAATAATTATAAGGGTATATCCTAATTTTAAATTCACATTTGAGTCTTTTCGTGCCATATTGAGTCAATACGGTCACGCACAAACTCGGAATATGAAACACGGCACTCGTGTCAATGCCGTGCAGCGATGAGCCACGATCAAAAAGCACTGACAATTCTCATCTCAATTTGTTAGAGTAAAACTTTCGATAGTTGAAGCCACCGATACCATCAAAATATCGAAGTTTGAATGCAATAAGCAGAATATTTAAATAATAAAATCTAATTATTTATTGAGATCAGCATCATAAGAACAAATCATATACATACATACATCTGCCCGCAATGCGAAGCAGAATATGCGTAGCTCCGTTATTCGGTTTCTGCTTTACTATCGCTTACGCAGTCGTTGCCTAGCGACGGTAACTGTAAACTTTTGGCGTTTTTCCTTTGCAATTAACATTAAATGGTCAAAACGAAAAAAGATGTGCGAGTCAACAACTTGAAGTTGTTGTTGTTGTTTTGTATGTACATGCTACATACATATACAGGCATACATACATACATATGCTTGTATAGTACATATGTATGTATGCATGGGCACACATAGACACGAACTGTTGCTTGTTGTATGTATGTGTGAGTGTGTGTATGTGATGTCTCCAACTATTTGATATTTGATATATGGCAAGTAAAAACAAGTAAAAAAGCTAAAGTCGGGTGTCCCGACTTTGAAATACTCTGTACATATGTTTACAATAATTATAGAAAATAAAAAAAATTAATAAAATAAACAAGATAGAACGCTACAGTCGAGCAAGCCCGACAGTAAAATAGCCTGTACTCTCCACAAAAAAGAAAAATTAAAAAAAAAAAAATTTAAAAAAAAAATTAAATTATTAAAAAAAATTAATGAATTAATTAATTAAATTAAATTAGAATATATGTTTATGTTTAGTTTTAACAGCATAAATTTACATCACGTACCTATGCGTGTTTATATGCGTGTATGTATGCAGCACAAAGTTGAACCAAAGCAGCAACACCAACAACAGCTGCGGGCAGCGCTGCCGACAGAGGCAGCGCATGAGCAGCGATTTTACTTATGGCTATAACTTTCTTCAGAATTGACCTATCATGATGAAATTTGGCACACGGACACATTAGTACTAACTGGATGTACCTACCAAAATTGATTTCAAAATTCCGAGAATTACGGAAGTTATAAGAAAAAACACGAATTGCGGGGGAGTGGGGGGGGTGCATCGAAAAAAAACTCAAACTCGTACTTTCTCGGTCTTAGGAGAATATGGAAACCAAGTTTGGTTATTCTAGCTCTTATACTTTCTGAGATCCTTGCGTTCATACGGACAGACGGACAGACAGACGGACAGACAGACGGACAGACGGACGGACGGACAAGGCTATATCGACTCGGCTTCTCATCCTGATCAAGAATATATATACTTTGTGGGGTCTGCCACGCCTCCTTCTGTGTGTTACATACATGCGCACAAAACTAGTATAGCCTTTCACCCTTTGGGTACAGGCTATAAAAAAAAAATTTGATCGATTTTAGCTCTCTCGGTATTCGAACTCACGTAAGGGGTTTATAATTGCACATTTACATAGCAATTGCGTCTGTGTGAGTGTATGTATGCCTATGCGCATCTATTCGTGTCTGTGTAAGCATTTTCGCAGTCAACCAAACAGCAACATCAACAACAGCCGCGGGCAGCGCTTGAGCAGCGCTGTAGCAGCAAATATATTTATGGCTATAACTTCTTGTTAAATCGGTCTATCATAGTGAAACTTGGCATACGGACACATAATAACTAACTGGGGGTATTTGCAAAATTTAAGTTCGAAATTCCAAGAATTACGGGAGTTAGAGAAAATCGCATTTGCGGTGTAGAGGGGGGAGGGAGGGAAATTCCAAAATATACATTTTCTGCGTATTCACATAAGGCATCTGGGACTAAAATTTGGTGTTCCTAGGTTTTATAGGCTCCGAGATATAGGCGATTGTACGAATGGAAAATCGGGAATACCCCCATAGGGGTGAAGTGGGGGGGAAATCAAAAAAATAAAACAAACTCGTATAGAATACACACATAACGCATCTTTGTGCAAAATTTGGTGTCTCTATCTCTTATAGTCTCTGAGATCCAGGTGTTCATACGGACGGACAGACGGACAGACAGACAGACAGGGCTAGATCGACTCGTCTCGTCATGCCGATCAAGAATATATATACTTTGTGGGGTCTGCCACGCCTCCTTCTGCCTGTTACATTTTTCAGCTCCCGCAAACCTAATATACTTCTGTACATTTCATGTACAGAGTATAAAAACATATTGCTATATTTTAATCGTTGAATGCCAATTTGTTGATGTAGTTATGTTGATTACATTACCCAAATTTAAAATCGATCGGACAAAATTTATAACACATTTGACCATTCGAAAAAGTGAATAAATATTAAAACCCCAATAATAAAATTAAATGCGATATATCGAAACTATCGATACTTGTGTTGATATATCGTAATACATGTCGAATACAAATACATCGAAAAACATCGTTTGAGAGTTATTGATTATAATACTGTATTCGATTGTTCACTGTACACATATGTACATAAATACATACAAATGTATTTGCATGTGTACGGTAACTGTAAACTTTTGGCATGCAATTAACAGCCGTAAATGATCAAAACGAAAGAAGATTTGCGAGCCAATAACTTGTTGTTGTTGTTGTTTTAAAAATTTTGATTTGAAACCATAGAACACTATTTATTACAATTAAACAACAGTGTTCGATGGTCCACTGCATACATACAAACCTATATATGTATATAAGAATGTATGTACGTACATACATACTTATTGATGTACATATGTACATACTATACATACAGACGTATATACATATGTATGTACGTATGTAATACATATGGTGCTAGTGTAATTCATAATGCGAAATTCTTTCTAGGGGGAGCAATGTTCCCCCTGCCCAACCTTAAGGCGGCCAACTTTTTCAAAAGCCAATGCGGGACAATTTAAGGTGGTGTTTTTTTCGATGTGTCATATGTACAGTTACATATGTATGTAAATATTAAACACTTAAAATAATTATTCAATTTGTTTATGTTTTTTTATTTTTAAAATCATATTTTTCACACGAGTGAAACTTTTTGACCAGTACTGGATTTTTTTACCTTGTACCCGTAAGGTAAAAAGTATATACATATTAGGTTTGCGCAAAGGAAGCATCTCCGACCCCATATGGTGTATATATTCTTAATCAGCACGACGAGAGAAATCTATCAAAGTATGTCCGTCCGTCTGAAAACGGTTGAGCGCACATTAACCAAATAAGCAACATAAACCATATTTGCAAAGATAATTTATATATACATATATATTTTTTTTTTTTTCAATTTTTATGAAAATCGGTCAATTCTAAGTTACCGAAACAATTTTACTCCAGTACTACATCGGCAAATGGCAGCATCAAGTTTTCTTCTGCTAGGGACGCATAAGCTCATTGCCGGAAGTTAGTCTGGGTACAGGGTATTTCACTGTCGGGCTTGCTCTGCGTTCTCTCTTGTTATTTATAATGTCCTTAAATTGTCCGCAACTGCCAATATTATATATTAAAAGAAATGTGTCCACTTTTAGTGACGTTAGTCCACAAAGCAATTATCAATGAAAATAAAAATAGAGAAGGTACTGGATGATAGATAGGCAATTTTGCATTGGTATTCCTTTTTCTCTTAGATTATTAAGCACCTCAATTCACCGCTGTTTTGTCAAACAGGAGAGCAGGAGGAGGAGATGCAGTAGACAAGAACAATGGTTTTCTATATCTTCCTCTATTATATTATGTATTTTAAATGTCATGTTGGTAATGCGGGACATGCGGGACGCGTTTTAGGTTTTTCGGGACTATTTTATTCGATTTTTCAATGCGGGACAATACCTGTCAATGCGGGACTGTCCCGCACAATGCGGGACGGTTGGCCGCCTTACCCAACCTGCGTACGCCCTTGTAGTCCGTTGTCCTAAAAACCCCTTATGCCAAATGTACTAAACAAAGAAAAAATAACATAAAAATGTTTATGTTATAATGTTAATAATTTTTAATTAATTAACATTTCTTGCCCTGTCAGTGCAAGACGAATGTACTTTTATACATATGTATGTATGTACATACATGTGTACAAATGAACATTCACACATTAGCGTCTCACATTTTGCTTTGGCTACTTCAACCGTTTGCACGCAACTACACGAACAGCTGCTTGTATGTTGTATGTGTGTGTGTGTATGTATACTTAGTTGTCCCCAACTGTTTGATATTTTGTATTGTTTGTTCTGCCTGCATTTGTAAAATGCATATTTTAAAAATCGTTAAATGCAAAGTTGTAATTTTAGTTACGTAGATTATATTACCCAAATTTGAAATCGATCGGACAAAATTTATAACACAAACTTTTCATTTGTAAAAATGAATAAATATTAAAACCCCAATAATTCAAGCTCCAACAGAAATTTCGAGTATGCAGTTTTGTTTGTATTTTTTAATAGATTTTAAAAACCAAATTTAAAGTTTATCGATTCAGAAATGCAGAATATTCAAACAAACTTTGGAGCTACTTTTCCCCCCTTTGGAGCTCGAATTTTCCAAAATCCCTTCTTAGTGCGCATCTACACCATGATAGGATACTTGAGCCCAAATTTCAGTTTCCTAGCTTTTACCGTTTGAGCTGTGGGGTGTTGATTGTGTTTCAATTGTTCCACGGAAAACCCCCCTTTTTCATGCCCCAGGAAAAATGTTGAAAAACCAAGTAAACAGTTTTTCTTGTATTCTTTTTGAGAGTATACAAACTAAGTTTGAAGTTAATTGGATGAAAATTGTAGAATTTTTATACAAACGCTGGAGCCCGTTTTCCCCCCGTTGGCGTTCGAATTTTCCAAAACCCCTTCTTAGTGCTCACTTTCAATATAAGAGGGATCTTGTGTCCAAATTTCAGCTTCCTAGCTCTTACCGTTTGGGCTGTGCGTTGATTGCCAATCAGTCAGTCAGTCAGGACAAACTGTTTTATATACATATGTATATAGAGGGGTCTACCAAGCCTCCTTCTGTGTGTTCCATGTGCACTCGCACAAAACTAATATAACCTTGTACCCTTTGGGTACAGGGTATAAAAAGTGTTTATATATCAAAAGAGACTGTCATAGCATTTTACTTAATGTTGTTAATCACTCGTAATATTGACTTTTGATGAACTTGTATGGCTTACTTAAAAAAACTTATTATAACAGTTTTTAAAACAACGACGCGTTGCAGCTACATCTCTTAGGCATATTAAGTGTGACATTGCATACGAAAAAAAGAAGATCAAATACTTAACAATCTAAAATTTATATTATAAAATACACATTTTAACGAAAACATCAAATAATTTATGATATAAATATACATACCATTTTCGGTAAGCCACACAAAGAAATGTGACCGTCAAACAAAACATGAATAATGTTCGATGTTTGGACAAACATCGATGGATCAACGATGCATCGTTAGCAAAAAAACATCGGAAAACATCGATGCATCGTGGTAAAAACATCGTCGATGCTCGATACATCGATGTTTTTTTACATCCCTACGACATATACGTTACTCCAGGGATGCAAAACAAACAAATGAGCTATCAAAACAAAGCTGTGGAAGCCGACAGTATAACACGAAATATTAGCACTACTCCCAATACAACAATGCCGAGATTTGCGGTAAATTTTAGAGACATTGAAGATTCAATAAGATCGTTCAGTGGTGATAATACTCTGTCAGTTGAAGTCTGGTTGGAGGATTTTGAGGACACCGCTTCCATTATGTATTGGGACGACTTGCAGAAATTTATTTTTGCAAAACGTTCTTTAAAAGGATTGGCAAAAATGGTCGTGATGAGTGAGCGCGGTATTTCGAATTGGCAAGCACTAAAAGCCCTTTTAAGTGAATTCAAAACAACAACAAACAGCGCGCAACTGCATAAGCAACTGAGTGAACGAAACTTGAAAAAGTTTGAAAATTTACAAGAATATTTCCTTGTTATGAAAGCGTTAGCTTCGCGCGGTGATATTGACGACGGCTCACTAATGGAATATGTCATAGATGGTATAAATGACATGAGCGTTAATAAATCAATATTATACGATGCAAACAACTTAAAAGAATTTAAACATAAGTTTAAACTTTATGAAGTTATGAGATCAAAACGTGAAAATAACCAACGTAATGAAAACAGAAATGCAAATGTGGTAAACAAAAGCTCTGTGCTAAGCAAGAATACCAATGTGTCAATTAATACAGATGAAAAAGAAATAAAATAACACATCAGTGAACTGCATAAATAAAAGCAAAGGCAAAAAATGTTTCAAGTGTAACAATTTTGGCCATATCGCAAAAGATTGTGATGTAAACAAAGATGAACCCAACCCGATTAATACTCGGTCGATCACACATTTATGTGCAAAGATATTGAAATGAATGGAAAATATTATACCTCTCTAATTGATACGGGTAGTAAATATAATATAACAACAGAGCAAACATACAAAACTCTTAATAATCCAACCCTAAGCGAGTGCAGTTTGTACCTAGTTGGTTTTGGAAACAAAAATGAAAATAAAGTAAAACCCTCAGGCAAACTCGAAACAGCGTTTGTTATAGACGATGAAGAATTTATTGCAACATTCTTAGTTGTGGACACAGAATTTCTTGATGTTGATGTAATTTTAGGTGAACATTCTTGTAAACAAGCTGAAGTGAAAATAAACTCTAATGATGTAACAGTTTCAAAAGTATAAAATGACTCAAATGAAATAAGCACTTTAATGAAAATAGACGTTCTGAATAAACATGAAATCGATATTGACATCGATTTCAACGCAAGTAACGCTGCTAAAGGTAAAATTTTTAATTAAATTAAAGACTACAAGCCAGAAAATATCAAGAGCACAAATATACAAATGCGAATCATTATGAGAGAAGACATGCCAATTAATTCACGACCTCACAGATTGCCCAATGCCGAACGATGTATCATTGATGACCAGATCGAACAATGGTTAAAAGAAGGTATCATACAGTCATCTGAATCCTAGTACAGCAGTCCAGTGGTATTAGTCAAAAAACGAGATGGCTCACCACGTTTGTGCATCGATTACAGACGTACATATAAACAAATGTATTGTACGAGATCACTTTCCCCTGCCGTTGATTGAAGATCAGTTGGATAGACTTCAAGATGCTCGAATTTTCAGTACAATTGATCTTCAAAATGTTTTTTTTTCATGTTGATGTAGAGAAAAATAGCCGAAAATATACTTCGTTTGTTACACACAATGGTCAATATGAATTCTTAAAAGTTCCATTCGGTTTGTCAAATTCTCCAAGTGTTTTCCAACGTCATGTCAATGCTATATTCCGAGATTTAGCAAGAAAAGGAATAGCATTACCATACATCGATGACGTTATTATCCCTGCAAAAAATGAAGACGAAGCGGTATCAAACCTAACAGAAGTCATTCAACGTTGTTCAGAATATGGACTCATGATTAACCTAAAGAAATGCCAGTTTTTAAAGTCAAAGATTGAATTTTTGGGTCATGTTATCGAGAACCAAAAAATAAATCCATCTCCTGAAAAGACTAAGGCCGTAACGAACTTTATGATACCATGTAATTTGAAGCATCTACAATCATTTTTGGGTCTAGTTGGGTATTTCCGAAAATTCATTCCCAATTTTGCTACGATCGCTAAACCACTAACAGATTAAACTAAACAAGACGTAAAATTCAAAATCGAAGAAAATGCTCTGTTCGCAATCCAAAAGTTGAAGAAAATAATAACCGAAAAACTAGTTTTAAAGATTTTTCATCAACAGCATGAGACAGAGCTTCACACCGACGCATCAATTGAAGGGTTTGGCGCAGTCCTCCTACAAAAGTCACCCGATGACGGCTATCTACATCCGGTTTACTACAAGTTTCGAGTATATCTTCTGGGAATGCATTTCAAACTGGTGACCGATTGTAATGCTTTCGCCAAGACTTTGGAAAAAAGGAACCTATTGCCGACAAGAGTTGCCCGATGGACTCTACTTCTCGAGGAATTCGATTATGATGTGGAACACAGGTCAGGCACACGCATACGTCCCGCCGATGCCCTAAGCAGATATCCTATCATGCTGATCAACGATGACAACGTACTCGGTAGACTGAAATGTGTCCAATTAAACGATGACGAGCTAAAAGCCATTATTAATATCCTCAAAAATAAGACGACACACAACAATTACTTCATGAAGTCGGGACTTTTACATAAGTTGGTAGATGATGATGAGCTTATAGTGGTTCCCTTAGGAATGCAACACGAAATTATCAAACAAGCACACGAGAGAGGACACTTTTCTGTCAAAAAGACAAAAGAAATACTAGCAAAAGAATTCTATATTCCACGAGTCGACGAAAAAATCCAAAAGCTAATCAGATACTGTATCCCATGTATAACGTCGAACCGCAAGAAAGGAAAAAAGGAAGGTGAACTTTATCCTCTTTCAAAAGATGAAGAACCGCTCATGACTTACCATATTTTTTGGGACCACTCGAATCCACACACAAGCAGTATAAGCATATACTATATTTGCAGTCATCGACGGTTTTACTAAGTTTTGCTGGTTGTATCCGACCAAAACAACGTCTGCCAAAGAGGTAACAACACGTCTACATGCTCAAAGTATGATCTTCGGAAGTCCATTGCAAATCATTTCTGATCGAGGCTCTGCATTTATGTCCGACGAATTCAAGCAGTATTGTGAAGGCGAAAATATACGACATCATGCAGTTACGACACGCGCAAACGGTCAAGTCGAGAGGCTTAATGCAATCATTATACCTGTTTTAACAAAACTTTCAGTCGCAGATCCTAGCAAATGGTACACATATGTCGACCAGGTTCAACAAACGATCAATTCTACATGCTGCAGAAGCACTCAAAAGGCGCCATTCGAGTTGCTTATCGGTACAAAAATGCGCACCAAGTCCGATTTGAACATTCAACAAATGATACAAGACGAGATGATCCAAACGTTTAACGATGGTCGAGATGAGCTTCATAAGAAGGCCAAGGAGCAGATTTCAAAGATGCAAAATGAAAACAGAAAGACGTATAACTTACGACGCAAACCTGCTAACACCTATAAAGTTGGAGACGTTGTTGCTATTAAACGTACGCAACTCGGTGGGGGACTAAAGCTAAAGCCAAAATACTTGGGACCATACCAGATCACAAAAGTAAAGAGCAACGACACTTACGACGTAGTAAAAGATGCAGCATCTAGCGATGGTCCAAGACATACAAGTACTTGTGCCGAGTACATAAAACCCTGGATTTCGATCCAATACGACGACGACGAAGACTTGGCAGCATTCGGGTCGAATGCTGTCAGAGGCAAGCGCCAGAAATGATCCAGCCCAGCTGGATCTGTTGAGCCGCTGGGAAGCCGTCGCTGGCAGGCAATATCCCCGGCATGAGGAGCTCCTAATACAGGACCCAATCACCTATTTTTCATATGATCTATGATCTATCTATATGATCTATATATTCTTGATCAGCATGACAAGGTGAGTCGATCTTTGTTTGTCTGTACGTCTGAACACCTGGATCTTAGAGACTGTAAGAGCTAGTGACACCAACCCCCCAACTTCCACCCTATGAGGGATTTACCGTTCGTATAATAACGGAGACTAAAAACCTAGCGACACCAAATTTTAGTCCAAGATACCTTATGTGAATATACAGGGAATGTGTATTCAAAAACTACTTTTTCTAACTAAATATATATTTATGCAAACTGAATAAAACATATCTGATTGCTCTGAGATCCAACTGATCTATTCCTTTATTTAATTGTTTATATGTATCTCTTATTCTATACCAAGCTGACGATGGTGCCCCATTCCAGACTGTCGCATGAACATTCTGCCGTAATGCTGAATTTGTGTTTTGGACGACTTTAGCAACATTGGGCTACAATGTTGTGAAAGCACTTCTCAATTACAGAATGCTCAAGCTAATGTTGCCCACACAGTAAAGCTCGGCTAAACCGACTCAAGAGAGGCTGAGATGATAACTCCTCCTCCCTAGTGTGAAGTGAGGGCAAAAGGGATGGAATGGCAGAAGTTCCAGTCGAATGTTATCGGAATGAACGACATTTTTCTGTTTCTGCAACTCCGCATTAAGCCAATAATTATTGTGGTCATCGCAAATAAGATGTTGTAAGGGGGTGCCAGGGAGTCCCAATACAATATGCACTCAATACAATGTATAATAAACAGTGCCTTTTCAATAGCGATATCACACATCTGGCTTCGAACGCTGCTAAACTCAAGACTGAATGCATACTCTGTGCGTTGCCCTGTGCGTTATTTTATTTTATGTAATAAATCATCATATATTACTGTAAATACATACTTAACAACTTTTAGATATGCGCGAGTTGCCATGTCAGCCCTTTCACCCAAGTAGGCTTACTTTGAGCAAGTACAATTGGCAGTTCGTTAATTCAAACGAGCAGTTGCAGAGGTTGAGCTGACCATGCCAACTTCAAGCCATTTTGACTATATGTCCACCACCAAAATAAATACCTTTATGACTTAGGACTTCTCCGATACCGTAAAGCGATGTGTCACATGTTAGTATTAATGGTAATTCCGTTCCACGGTTGCTTTTTGTGACAAGAATGCAAGTTTAGCAAGTCCCAAGAATGACTGTAATTGCTTCTTGTCGTTCACTTCAAATTATATAGAGATTTTGAGGATCCAGAGAGCTTGGGCTATGACCTAAACCGAAACCTACCGAAACGGCTGTAATGCAAATTGATGATACAGTCTGTGCAGACAGCGCTCTTGGTACCAAAACAAAGGTGACAAGACAATTGCCACTGCAACTACCAAAAATGTCAATACCAAAATAATAATAATAATAAATTATCCCCCAACTGGTCAGTGACTCTTCACCTTTAATTTTTAATTATATTTTATCTTTTATTTATAGTATTTTAATTTTAATTTGTTTTCTTCCATCTTTTATTGCCATATATTTTTCATCTCCACTTCTTTTTTGATAGGTCTAATAACGTATCTGACTACTCTCTGCTGTGAATCGGGGCATAGCTGGCAGTTTGGCAAATAAAATTCCCCCACCGTGTCGGATTTTTTTATTTCTTTAGTTTATTTAGTTTAAGTGCTCTATCAATCAATCAATACATGATTGTTTTTATGTACATCGACTGCATTGTTTGTCGATGAAATACATAAATAAATAACATGACAGAACGCTGCAGTCGAGCAAGCACGACAGTAAAATAGCCTGTACTCTCCACAAAAAAGAAATATAAAAAAAAATTCTTAAAAAAAATAAATTCTTTTAAAAAAATGGAATTAATTAACTAAATTAAATAAAATTTATTTAATATATACATAGAAGACATGATTATGTACAGTTTCAACAGCATACATTTACATCATCGGGTCTATTTGTGTTTATATGCGTGTACAAGTATGTATGCTGCACAAAGTTGAACCAAAGCAGCAACAACAACAACAGCTGCGGGCAGAGCTGCAGCAGCGCATGAGCAGCGATTTTATTTATGGCTATCTTGATGAAACTTGTCATACGGGCACATAATCACTAATTGGATGAGACTACCAAATTTGAGTTCCAAGAAATACGATGAAAAAAAAACACGAATTGCGGAGGAGTGGGGGGGGGGGGGGGGGGGGGTGTATCAGAAAAAAAAACACAAACTCGATCTGCCTAGAGTTTAGGGGAACCTGAATGTCAAGTTTGGTTATCCTAGCTATTGTAGTTGCTGAGATCGTTGCGCTCATACAGACAGACGGACAGACGGACGGAAGGACGGACGGACGGACATGGCTATATCGACTTGTCTTGTCATCCTGATCAATAATATATATACTTTGTGGGGTCTGCCACGCCTCCTTCTGTGTGTTACATACATTCGCACAAAACTAGTATAGCCTTTCACCCTTTGGGTGCAGGCTATAAAAATTAAAAAAAAATTAAAAACAAAAATTTGGATTGATATTACCTCTCTTGGTATTCGGACTCACGTAAAGATGTTATAATTACACATTTATATAGGAACTAGCAGGCCTTGCCTGTCTTTGCTGGGCTAAGTAAAATGTGCTTATAATTATAAGTTTATTTACTATATGATATTCATCTTTCGACGTTCTCTAAAGTTTTTTAAAGAGTTCATTTTCCAAATAGCAAATATAGTACAATAAGTATGTATGGTTATACGTACATACATACATATGTATGTACATATCTTCGTTACGCCCCGGGCGGACTGCCAGTCCTGACTTAACTGTGTGCTTCCTCAGCACGTTGTACGCACGGTCGAGTTATCCCCGAAAAGTCCGACGCGGGACATTTAATTTTGATTTATAAGTCGGGACGTCCCAAAATTGGAGCGTTCGATAACGCTGATATGTACATACATTTAAATTTTTCATGCAGGCGTTATCCGCCTATATACATACATAAGTCGCTGTAAATATGCGATCAGCTGAGATGCTAGAGATGGGCATGTGTCGGGTGCTCTATGTGCTAGAGCATCAAAGCTATCGATAGTTGAGTCCGTCGATACAATCAATAATTCCATCGAAGTTTGAATGCAATTTACAGAAAATTAAAATAATAACATCTTATAATTTATTGAGATCAATTAGAATAAATCATATACAAACATACATATGTATGTACATATGTACATCTGCCCGCAACGCGGTTTCTGCTTTACTATCGCTTACGCAGTCGTTGGCTAGGGACGGTAACTGTAAACTTTGATTTAAAACCATAGAACATTATTTATTACAATCAAACAACAGTGCTCGATTGTCCAATGTATACATACATACATACATACGAATGTACATACATGCTATATATGTACGTACACAGGCAAACATACATACATATGTATGTACATATTCATGCATGTTTCTCATTACTTTTTCAACCGTACGTAGGGAACCGCACACATAGACATGAACTGTTGCTTGTTCTGTGTGTGAGTGTGTGTATATGATGTCTCCAACTATTTGATATTTGTTGTTGCTGCATAAAGTTATTAATGAAAACCCTAATGCCAAATGTACTAAACAAGGAAAAAATTACTTTTAAAAATGTTAAATAATTTTTAATTAATTAATTTTTCTTGTTCTGTCAGTGCAAGACGAATGAACATACATACATACATTGATGTGTACAGTTACATAGATGTATACATTTACACATTAGCGTCTCACATTTTGCTTTGGCTATTTCAATAGTTTGCACGCAACTACACGAACAACTGCGTGCATGTGTGTGTGTGTGTGTGTGTGTGTGTGTGTGTATGTATACTTAGTTGTCCCCAACTGTTTGATATTTTATATTGTTTATTCTGCTCCCACATTTCAGTCCCCAAAAAAACCAAGTATGGAATTTACCTGAGAGTAAACAGACTAAGTTTGAAGTTAATCAGATGAAAATTGTAGATTTTTCATACAAACATTGGAGCCTGTTTTCCCCCCTTTGAAACTCGAATTTTCTAAAATCCCGTCTTAGTGGGCACCTACACTATGAAAGGATATTTTTGTCCAAATTTCAGCTTCCTAGCTTTTACCGTTTGGGCTGTACGTTGATCACCAATCAGTCAGTCAGGACAAACTGTTTTATATAAATAGAGATTGTGTCTATGTGAGTGTATACATGTGCTTGTGTCACTTCGTGTCTGTGTAAGCATGTATGCAGTTGTAGCGCCTCGGAAGGAAGTATTTGTTTCAAGGCTGTCTGCTGATACTAGCTGTGAGTCTATCGCTGCTTACATTGCTAGCAAATCTTCTGCTAGCGTTTCCATCTCTAAATTTAATTTTTCGTGCCCCGAGAAATTCGTTCTTTTAAGATTAGTGTTCCGCTTGAAGCTTTTGAAACTATTTGTGACCCAACATTTAGTTCATGAGTTCAAACAGAAAAAAGCACTATTGCAATTCCGGTATCCCTGCCAGTTAGTTCTTTAATACCGCCTACTAACAATTGTTAAAAAAACTAGAAATTTTTCCTAATTCTCTTAGTTTACATTACCAAAACGTTAGAGGTATTGCATCTAAACTGACTGATTTATATAGGGATAGCTTTTCGTTTGAATTTGACAGCGTATATTACCAGTAAATCGACGGCCGGTGTATCTATTGCGAAGTTCAGTTTTGCTGAGCCCCGTGAAATAGCCTCGTTTAAAATAAGTGTTCCGCCTGAGGCTTTTACAATTATATGTGATCTAAAATTTTGGCCTCCGGATATGATTGCTCATGAGCTTAGGCAGAAAAAACGAGTTTCTTCACTGTCTGTTGGTTTACAGTCTAGTACTATTTCTTCGAAACCAACGTCAAGTATGGTTTCAAAATCTAGACTCGCTTTTCGCTTAATATTCTTTATTTCTGAATAGTTTTTCTTTTAATTCTAATATTATTGCGTTTTCAGAAATGTGGTGAAGTCCCACGATTTAGATAATGAAATTTTATCAGATGATTTTTGTATCTTTCGTCATGATCGTCCGAGTCGTCGAGGCGGAGGCGGAGGTGTACTGATTGCAGTCAAATCCAACCTTTGGTCGGAAATAATTAATGGTGATGTACCAAATGATGTTGAATTTGTTGCTGTTAAAGTAACTTTATCGTATTTTGCTCTTTACATCACTTGCTCGTATATACCTCCCTCTTCCGATATTCATGTTTATGTGTAACATATAAATTGTATTAAAGGAATTTCCACTCATCTCCGTGACAGTGATGCGTTTGTTGTGCATCTAGATTTTAATTTGCCTAACATAGAATGGGCATTTTTCAATGAGTCCAATTATTTGGTTCCCTCAGTAGAGCATGAATTTTTGGATTGCCTGTTGGACCTGTCTTTGTTTCAAATTAATTCTATACCTAATCACCTCATCAAAATGCTTGATCGCGTCTATGTCACTGACCCTAGTAGCGCAGTAGTCTCTAGGTCTTTACCCCTGTCAGTGACTGAAGATACTTACCACCCTACTTTAGAAATCTCCCTATCTTTTTCAAATCACACCTTTATTTCTACACTTAATTCTAACAAAACACGTCGTTGCTTTCGCAAAGGAAATTTTTCTTTGCCTAATGAACTTATTTTAGCAACTAATTGGTCCGTCAAGTTTTTCTATGACACTATTAATTCTCTTTTTGATGTCTGTATCCCCAATAGTGTCATAACGTCTGCTTCATCAACACCTCCCTGGTTTTCACCAAGACTTTCTAATTTAAAAAATAAAGCTGCAGACTTGTATTGGTATTTACATAAATATTCTCCCGGCCATGAGGAATTAATGTAACTTTAACTTATATCAGCTTTCGGCGTCAACAGCCACCTTCTTTCAATCAACCTATTCCTCTATTTCTTTCAGTAATACAGTAACATAATCAGCAGCTTAACATAAGCATAACAATAACATATGTAATAACATTATGTTATCATAATGTTATCTAAGCTCATATCGAAGCTATGTATATCAACTCTTGTAATCACGTCAACAAAGATCACGCCATCAAGCTTTTTGGAACGGCAGCATTACAAGGTGAACCAAAGTCATTAAAGGTCATGGAGCTTTTTTGGAGAGCGAGGCTTTATCATATTTTAAGTCATTAGGCTTAAGTTAGTCTTAAGGTGACCTTTAAGAAGAAATGTACATACATATACAAATATATTTATGAACAAGAATCAACACATGTAATTGGCGCAGTCGGTAGGATCGTCGTAAAAGGTGAAACGTTTCCTTTATCCTACGTGTATCCTTGACCAATCGTCTTAGTGCAAATAAAACGAGACAAGGACCACCTTCTTCCAAACGACGATCCGCAAAAAGAAACCTATTCTGCACGGTTTCTGCAGTGGTTAGTAAAATTTGCATAATCAACTTTTTGCAAATAAAAACTAACCCAAATTTCCCGCAACCTCGGACAACTCGTATACGAGAATAAAGGCATCAGTATAAAGGCATCATTATAAAGGCATCATTATAATGGCTAACAACAACAACGGAGCTATTGGAGCAGTGCAACGCATTGCCTTGACGGAGGCTGTACTTGGACAGTGCCTCTCACAACTAAGGCAAATCACACCATTCAACGGCGATCCACGATACCTGGCCCTGTTCATCAAGCGAGTGGAGGCACAGATCGCTCTTTACCCTACACAGGATGAACAGCAGCAGTACATTATATACAACACAGTGGAAAATCTCATAGAGGGACCAGCCCAACGATTGCTTATGCGGACATCGCCACAAAACTGGATGGAACTACGTGGGATGCTAGTAAGCGAATATAATAATCATACCCCAGCGCATCAGCTCATTATGAATATATTTAAATTAAAATTTAGTACCTTAAGTAAATTTATCAACGACTTAGAAAATCACAGCAGTATTATACATAACAAGTTAACATTAGAAGGCAATCGAGAAAATCAAAGAATTTATACAAATGCTTTAAACACAGCAGTTCAACAAATTATACAAAAAGAATTACCAGACAGAATATATAGCACATTATGTAGATTTGACATTAGTAATCCAACAAAATTAAAACAAGCTGCTCAAGAGAACGGTTTATATGAATGCAATAATATCTATCAAAATACATTTCATTCAAATTTCAAGCCCAATTTAAAATTTAATGAAGATAAATTGAATTGCATAATACCAGATACAAGTAATACCCGCTCTCGCAATAATAACTTAAATGAAAACGAAAGACAGTGGTTTTATCCAAATAATAACGGATCCCGTAATCATAGAGGTTTTTTGGTTCAGCCAAGGCAAACACATCAAATTAACAATCCATTTCGTAGCTACACCAGGCAGCAACACTTTGATAATAATAGATTTTCCCAACCGAATAGTAACTTTAATAATTTTAATCAAAACAGGCAACAGCACTTTGACAATAACAGATTTTCCCAACCAAATAGTAATAATTTTAATCAAAACAGGCACCAATATAACAATAGATTTTTCCAACCAAATGGCAGCTTAAATAATTTCACTCAAAACACACAGCAGCCACAAATTAGTAATCAGTGATCAGGACAAGTGAGGCTCCACGAACCCATGGACACGTCCGAAAATTTTCAAGTGATAGCCTCGGGACAAAACACCTTAAATTAGATAGCACAATAAAATACAATTTGAATAATACAGAACTAAAATGCTTGATAGACACAGGTTCGTCCATAAGTTTAATAAATACAAACATATGGCCAGAAATAATTGAAGCGCAAGTCAAACCAATAAATCTACAAACAATGATGGGTAGCACAGTATTAAGAACAATTAAAATTGTTGACTCAGAAGACTTAACGACACAACGTGGTAAAATAAAGTTCTATGTGAACAAGTTTTCAGATAAATATGACATGTTATTAGGTAGAGATCTTTTGGAATTAGCAAAGGCAGAAATTAATTTTAGCAAAGGCACAGTTAAACTGAACTCAACCGTTTACAATTTTACATCGAATTTAAATAACGTAAATGAGCAGGTAGCTAATAGTGAACAACTAGTCCCAGATATCGTTGAAAATTTGAATAATATCAAAGACAAAGCTATTGTTTATGCGATAGGGAATGAAATAACATCTAATAAAGGATGTATACGAGATGACCATTTAAATAATGAGGAAAAACAACTACTAAAACAAATATTACATAAATACAAAGATATTCAGTTCAACGAAGGTGATAATTTGACTTTCACAAGCACTGTTAAACATAAAATAATAACTACTGATGAAGCGCCTATATATCAAAAGCCATATAGGTACCCATACGTGTATAGAGATGAGGTAAATAAACAAATTGAAGAAATGATGAGGCAAGGAATTATTAGAAAATCGAACTCACCGTATTGCAGCCCTATATGGATTGTACCCAAAAAACGAGATGCGTCAGGGAAGAATAAACTAAGACTAGTGATTGACTATAGAAACTTAAATAACAAAACAATTGATGACAAATATCCCTTACCAAATATAGATGAAATATTAGACAAGTTAGGAAAATGTCAATATTTTACAACCCTCGACTTGGCAAAAGGTTTCCATCAAATAGAAATGGATAGGGATTCTATAGCAAAGACAGCATTTTCAACACAAAATGGGCATTATGAGTACACAAGAATGCCCTTTGGCTTAAAAAATGCCCCAGCAACTTTTCAAAGATGCATGAATGACGTATTAAATAATCTAATTGGCAAGCATTGTTTAGTTTATTTGGATGATATAATTATCTTTTCAACTTCATTACAAGAGCACTTAATTTCGCTTGAGCATGTATTCCAAAAGCTTCGTCAAGCTAATCTAAAATTACAATTGGATAAATGCGAATTCTTTAAACATGAAACTGAATTTTTAGGGCATATAGTTACTCCTAATGGTATTCACGCTAATCCAATGAAAATAAAAACAATTAAACACTTTCCAATACCCACAACAGAGAAAGAAATTAAATCCTTTCTTGGACTTTGTGGATTTTATAGAAAATTTATAAAAGATTTTGCAAAAATTGCGAAGCCAATGACAAAGTATTTAAAAAAGGGTAATAAGCTAAATCTCAATGATCAAGATTATAAAAATGCATTTGAAAAGTTAAAACTTTTGATATCGTCAGATCCAATACTAATATATCCAGATTATAAGAAGGCTTTTACACTAACAACAGACGCAAGTAACTTTGCCATAGGTGCAGTATTGTCTCAGGAAAATAAACCAATATCATTTGCAAGCAGAACACTAAATGAACACGAATGTAATTATTCTACAATTGAGAAAGAATTACTAGCAGTAGTCTGGGCAACGAAATATTTTAGACCTTATTTATATGGGCGTAAATTTAAAATTAATTCAGATCATAAACCTTTAGCATGGCTTCATAATATAAAAGAACCAAATATGAGACTTCAAAGATGGAAAATTAAGTTAAATGAATTCGACTTTGACATACAACATATACAAGGGAAAGAAAACCATGTGGCAGACGCACTATCAAGAATAAAAATTGACACGCAAGAAAATTATTCCAATGAGCAGTCAGCTGAACAGTCAGATGAAGTGCAGTCAAATGTAGCAACAATACACAGTGCGAAAGAAGATAATACAAACTCGATAGAAATTTCAGAACGACCATTAAATTTATTTCGTAATCAAGTTATTATGATTCCAGGGAATGAGCAGTCATGTACAATTCAGAAATATTTTCAAAAAACAATTACAACATTAACCTATTCACCTTTAACACTTCGCAAAACAAACGATTTATTAATTAAATATTTTTGCGGACGCACTTCCGCCCTTTATATATCAAGCGATTCAGATTTTATGAAAATACAAAGCGTATACGAAACAGTAATAAGACCAAATACCGGTACACGAATATTGCGAGCAATTATAAAATTAGACAATATTTATACATATGCTGATTTTAAAGAGAAAGTATTAGAAATACATGAATACGGTATTCATCAAGGTATAGACAAAACTTTAGCAGAATTTAAAACGAAGTACTACTACCCCGATGCGGCTAAATTAATACAAAATATAATAAACTCCTGTAAGACATGTAATCTTTGTAAAAATGATCATAGAAAAACTAAGGAGCCATTTCAAATAACGCCAGAACCAAGAGAAATAAGAGACAAATACGTTATAGATTATTATTTTTTCGAGCAGCGATCATATTTGACATGTATCGATATAAAATCAAAATTTGCACAAGCTATTAAAACAAATACAACGGATTGGGTAGAAACGAAGAGGGCATTATTACACATATTTACAGCTATAGGAAAACCTAAAGTACTTAAAATGGATCAAGACCCCGGCATGACAAATAAATGTATAAAACAATGGTTGGAATCAGAGGGCATAATAGTAGAAATTACAAGTACTAAAACAGGTATAGCAGACATTGAACGATTACACAAGACTTTTAATGATAAACTCAGAATTATATGTACAGAAAATGAAACAGAGAAGCAACTCATGGATGTATAAGAAACACTTTATGCATATAATCATAAAATAATACATAGTACTACAGGCAGAACTCCAGCAGAAATATTTTTATACAATGCAGGTATAATTCATAATGTACAACAAAGTAAGGAAAACAAAATTTTAAAACTAAATAATGGGAGAAAAGAATATGAAAGAGATCCTCGCTTTGTAATAGACAAGAGACCTCCTAAATCACGTAATCCTTTTAGATTCACTAAGAACGTCAATAAAGATTCTGATAAACACTTTACGGAAAATGTTCGAGGCAAAGAATATAGAAAATATAAAACACATTTTATGAGGAAGAAAATTATACACAATTCAAAATATAGGGAGCAAAATGCTGAGCCCAATGATGATATCCCTACCACTGATGGCACGAATATAAATATAAATGAAGCCAACTCAGAAAAATGAAGATAAAATCGTAAGAACAACTAGCAAGATCATCAATTTTAAACCCAAAGCTGCTAACTATAAAACGAACCTCTATGCAAATTTAGAAAAGAATAAGTCTTGGAAAATAAAACCTCAGTTTTTGCAGTAATTTACCCATTCAAAAATTTTAATGCAAAATAAACTCTAATAAATCTGTTCTTTTGACATACACAATCTTGGATTACTAATGAAAAACAAGAAAATAATTTATCTGTATAAATTGTCAAGAAGAAAATCATAGACTTTAAGAAACGAACATAATGAATTGTATAAACTCAAAAAGAAAAGCATAGACCTTAAGAAATTAATAGTATGAATTGTATAAAGAAAACTCAAAGGAAATATCATAGACTTTTAGATAAAATAAGTTATGAAAACATAAAAAGGAAATTATAGACTTCAAGAAAACAACTAAATGAATTGTAAAAAGCAAAACAAAAGAAAGTCATAGATTTAGCAAACCATATGAATTATCCAAACACAATTTTGAAAACAAACAAAATATTTAAATTCATTGAATTGTTAAAAAATTACGCTGAAAATCAAGAAAATAGAGTTATGTAAACAAAAAACTGAAAAAAAAAAATTTTAACATCCAACTTGTGCCTAGAAGATAAAAAAAAAAAATTAGAAAAAACACACCTTCAAATGCAAATGATTGTTATTACCAAAATCATAAAATCACGAAATTTGTTAAATTAACAGAATGTAATAACCCAAATTGTTAACCCTCAACTTAGCCACCACCATAATAAGTATGTAAATTTATAAAATATCGGCTTCTGTGGACAGCAGCATTCTTAAGGAGGGGAGGAGTAACATAATCAGCAGCTTAACATAAGCATAACAATAACATATGTAATAACATTATGTTATCATAATGTTATCTAAGCTCATATCGAAGCTATGTATATCAACTCTTGTAATCACGTCAACAAAGATCACGCCATCAAGCTTTTTGGAACGGCAGCATTACAAGGTGAACCAAAGTCATTAAAGGTCATGGAGCTTTTTTGGAGAGCGAGGCTTTATCATATTTTAAGTCATTAGGCTTAAGTTAGTCTTAAGGTGACCTTTAAGAAGAAATGTACATACATATACAAATATATTTATGAACAAGAATCAACACATGTAATTATACCTCTTATCCTTATTGCATTTTATCTACCCACTCTATTTACGCTTCCATTATTACTGATAGCTGTCTACTGTCCGCTATCAAGTCTTTAAAATCCTCTTTCTCTCCAGGTGTAGACAATATTCCTAGTTGTGTACTCAAAGAGTGTTCTTCCCCTCTTACAACCATTGCTTAAACTCTTTAATCTGTCGCTTGATTCTTCAATCTTTCCAGTTATATAGAGAGAATCTTTTATAATTCCTTTATATAAAAAGTTTGGTATGTCTGATATTTCGAATATTGCATACCTCTGTATTGCAAAGTTGTGCGCTATTAAGAGACGGTCACCTACGACCAATTTGCTGGAATTTACTTACCTGGTAAATGAAGCATTCATTTCAACAATTCAGACTGATGTCATTTACATTGACTTCATTAAAGCATTTGCCTCTGTAAACCATGCCATCGTATTCAAGCAGATTGTTGCTTATAAATCTTCTTTCATTAACAAGTAGAGGACTGTTCTTGGAGTAGTTTTTCTCCACAAGCTAGTTGTCATTGAGGTAGACTCTTCAGCCCTTATAGGTCACCCCAACTTTTCAGTTCCTTGTAGACCAACAAGGAATTATTTGCCATTCATCTTGTCTACTGATTACGCTGTGCATAATCGTTTTCGAGTCATTTGTTCTAATTACAATGATCTTTCTCATTTGCTTTTGACAGAACTCGCTCTCTCTTTAAAATTTATCCTTTATAGGTATCTCCGGAGAAATCTCTGATCACTTACTGCTGTAAGTCAGGGCATAGCTTGCCGGACTGGCTTTTAAATTTTCCCCCACCGGGTTGGAGATTTCCCTTTTATTCTATCTCTTTATGCTTAATTAGCTGTTAAGTAGAATTACTTTTCCTTCTGTAACTACTCTTTTTTATCCTGTTAGGTCTATAATGTCTCTGACCACATATGGCGGTGATTTGGGGCATAGCTGGCCAAATGGCAAATAAAATTCCCCCAACGGGTCGGCGGCATTAGTAGACGTTATTGTATAGTATTATCGTAGGATTTCTTACCTTTTAAGTTCAAATTATAACGTTGTGTTATTAAATATATATATAATAAATAAATAATTGCATCGTCAGAGACGTGGCTAAATCCTACCATATCTGACTTTGAAATTTTGTCGAATAGCTTTATAATCTATAAACGTGATAGACTTGTTCGCCGTGGGGGTGGTGTACTGATTGCAGTTAAAACCACCATCCAATCGGAAATTGTCCACGTTAATATGCCGGAAGACCTAGAATTTATTTGCGTTAAGACAACATCTCCTTCTCGAGCGCCATATATCACTTGCTCCTATATTCCTCCTTCTTCTGATATTTTATATGCTCCATATTACTTGTATCAGAGAAGTATGTTTCCGCCTGCGTGATAATGACTTGATTGTTATGGTGGGGGATTTTAATTTACCAAGCATTTCTTGGTCATTCTTTAATAGTTCCCCTCACTTTATTTCTTCGTCACAGCGTGACGTTCAAATTAATTAAATATACAATCATAGATATATCGATTTGGTGTTTGTTAATGATATCACTCTTTTTTTGTTTCTAGATCTGCCTCGTAAATGCTTTTGCAAAAGTGATTTTATTATGCTTAACCGTTTGATGCTAATTGCGTTTCTAATGCTAATTGGTCTTTCTTGTATTGCTCTGTTGATATAGATGTTGCTTCAAAATTCCGTGGTTTACGCGTAGACTTTGTAACCTAAAAAACATAAAATCCATATATTTCAAAAAGTTCAAGCAGTCGGGCTTAGATGTTAACTTCTCTAAATATTGTATTGCAAAATCTAATTATATCCTGTACCCAAAGGATGAAAGGCTATACTAGTTTTGTGCAATGTATGTAATGTATTATTGATCAGAATGACAAGACGAGTCGATATAGACATGTCCGTCTGTCCGTCCGTCCGTCCGTCTGTATGCACACAATCGATACCTCAAATTCATTCGATATCTGCTACATTTCAATTACATTTGTGGGTTTCTTATCATTCAGCTATTTACATAAACCACGAAATATCGGTTGAGTAATTCAATTCTGTTTACAATACTACTAATTATAACAAGGTATTTACATAAATATTCTCCCGGCCATGAGGAATTAATGTAACTTTAACTTATATCAGCTTTCGGCGTCAACAGCCACCTTCTTTCAATCAACCTATTCCTCTATTTCTTTCAGTAATACCTCTTATCCTTATTGCATTTTATCTACCCACTCTATTTACGCTTCCATTATTACTGATAGCTGTCTACTGTCCGCTATCAAGTCTTTAAAATCCTCTTACTCTCCAGGTGTAGACAATATTCCTAGTTGTGTACTCAAAGAGTGTTCTTCCCCTCTTACAACCATTGCTTAAACTCTTTAATCTGTCGCTTGATTCTTCAATCTTTCCAGTTATATAGAGAGAATCTTTTATAATTCCTTTATATAAAAAGTTTGGTATGTCTGATATTTCGAATATTGCATACCTCTGTATTGCAAAGTTGTGCGCTATTAAGAGACGGTCACCTACGACCAATTTGCTGGAATTTACTTACCTGGTAAATGAAGCATTCATTTCAACAATTCAGACTGATGTCATTTACATTGACTTCATTAAAGCATTTGCCTCTGTAAACCATGCCATCGTATTCAAGCAGATTGTTGCTTATAAATCTTCTTTCATTAACAAGTAGAGGACTGTTCTTGGAGTAGTTTTTCTCCACAAGCTAGTTGTCATTGAGGTAGACTCTTCAGCCCTTATAGGTCACCCCAACTTTTCAGTTCCTTGTAGACCAACAAGGAATTATTTGCCATTCATCTTGTCTACTGATTACGCTGTGCATAATCGTTTTCGAGTCATTTGTTCTAATTACAATGATCTTTCTCATTTGCTTTTGACAGAACTCGCTCTCTCTTTAAAATTTATCCTTTATAGGTATCTCCGGAGAAATCTCTGATCACTTACTGCTGTAAGTCAGGGCATAGCTTGCCGGACTGGCTTTTAAATTTTCCCCCACCGGGTTGGAGATTTCCCTTTTATTCTATCTCTTTATGCTTAATTAGCTGTTAAGTAGAATTACTTTTCCTTCTGTAACTACTCTTTTTTATCCTGTTAGGTCTATAATGTCTCTGACCACATATGGCGGTGATTTGGGGCATAGCTGGCCAAATGGCAAATAAAATTCCCCCAACGGGTCGGCGGCATTAGTAGACGTTATTGTATAGTATTATCGTAGGATTTCTTACCTTTTAAGTTCAAATTATAACGTTGTGTTATTAAATATATATATAATAAATAAATAATTGCATCGTCAGAGACGTGGCTAAATCCTACCATATCTGACTTTGAAATTTTGTCGAATAGCTTTATAATCTATAAACGTGATAGACTTGTTCGCCGTGGGGGTGGTGTACTGATTGCAGTTAAAACCACCATCCAATCGGAAATTGTCCACGTTAATATGCCGGAAGACCTAGAATTTATTTGCGTTAAGACAACATCTCCTTCTCGAGCGCCATATATCACTTGCTCCTATATTCCTCCTTCTTCTGATATTTTATATGCTCCATATTACTTGTATCAGAGAAGTATGTTTCCGCCTGCGTGATAATGACTTGATTGTTATGGTGGGGGATTTTAATTTACCAAGCATTTCTTGGTCATTCTTTAATAGTTCCCCTCACTTTATTTCTTCGTCACAGCGTGACGTTCAAATTAATTAAATATACAATCATAGATATATCGATTTGGTGTTTGTTAATGATATCACTCTTTTTTTGTTTCTAGATCTGCCTCGTAAATGCTTTTGCAAAAGTGATTTTATTATGCTTAACCGTTTGATGCTAATTGCGTTTCTAATGCTAATTGGTCTTTCTTGTATTGCTCTGTTGATATAGATGTTGCTTCAAAATTCCGTGGTTTACGCGTAGACTTTGTAACCTAAAAAACATAAAATCCATATATTTCAAAAAGTTCAAGCAGTCGGGCTTAGATGTTAACTTCTCTAAATATTGTATTGCAAAATCTAATTATATCCTGTACCCAAAGGATGAAAGGCTATACTAGTTTTGTGCAATGTATGTAATGTATTATTGATCAGAATGACAAGACGAGTCGATATAGACATGTCCGTCTGTCCGTCCGTCCGTCCGTCCGTCTGTATGCACACAATCGATACCTCAAATTCATTCGATATCTGCTACATTTCAATTACATTTGTGGGTTTCTTATCATTCAGCTATTTACATAAACCACGAAATATCGGTTGAGTAATTCAATTCTGTTTACAATACTACTAATTATAACAAGGTATTTACATAAATATTCTCCCGGCCATGAGGAATTAATGTAACTTTAACTTATATCAGCTTTCGGCGTCAACAGCCACCTTCTTTCAATCAACCTATTCCTCTATTTCTTTCAGTAATACCTCTTATCCTTATTGCATTTTATCTACCCACTCTATTTACGCTTCCATTATTACTGATAGCTGTCTACTGTCCGCTATCAAGTCTTTAAAATCCTCTTACTCTCCAGGTGTAGACAATATTCCTAGTTGTGTACTCAAAGAGTGTTCTTCCCCTCTTACAACCATTGCTTAAACTCTTTAATCTGTCGCTTGATTCTTCAATCTTTCCAGTTATATAGAGAGAATCTTTTATAATTCCTTTATATAAAAAGTTTGGTATGTCTGATATTTCGAATATTGCATACCTCTGTATTGCAAAGTTGTGCGCTATTAAGAGACGGTCACCTACGACCAATTTGCTGGAATTTACTTACCTGGTAAATGAAGCATTCATTTCAACAATTCAGACTGATGTCATTTACATTGACTTCATTAAAGCATTTGCCTCTGTAAACCATGCCATCGTATTCAAGCAGATTGTTGCTTATAAATCTTCTTTCATTAACAAGTAGAGGACTGTTCTTGGAGTAGTTTTTCTCCACAAGCTAGTTGTCATTGAGGTAGACTCTTCAGCCCTTATAGGTCACCCCAACTTTTCAGTTCCTTGTAGACCAACAAGGAATTATTTGCCATTCATCTTGTCTACTGATTACGCTGTGCATAATCGTTTTCGAGTCATTTGTTCTAATTACAATGATCTTTCTCATTTGCTTTTGACAGAACTCGCTCTCTCTTTAAAATTTATCCTTTATAGGTATCTCCGGAGAAATCTCTGATCACTTACTGCTGTAAGTCAGGGCATAGCTTGCCGGACTGGCTTTTAAATTTTCCCCCACCGGGTTGGAGATTTCCCTTTTATTCTATCTCTTTATGCTTAATTAGCTGTTAAGTAGAATTACTTTTCCTTCTGTAACTACTCTTTTTTATCCTGTTAGGTCTATAATGTCTCTGACCACATATGGCGGTGATTTGGGGCATAGCTGGCCAAATGGCAAATAAAATTCCCCCAACGGGTCGGCGGCATTAGTAGACGTTATTGTATAGTATTATCGTAGGATTTCTTACCTTTTAAGTTCAAATTATAACGTTGTGTTATTAAATATATATATAATAAATAAATAATTGCATCGTCAGAGACGTGGCTAAATCCTACCATATCTGACTTTGAAATTTTGTCGAATAGCTTTATAATCTATAAACGTGATAGACTTGTTCGCCGTGGGGGTGGTGTACTGATTGCAGTTAAAACCACCATCCAATCGGAAATTGTCCACGTTAATATGCCGGAAGACCTAGAATTTATTTGCGTTAAGACAACATCTCCTTCTCGAGCGCCATATATCACTTGCTCCTATATTCCTCCTTCTTCTGATATTTTATATGCTCCATATTACTTGTATCAGAGAAGTATGTTTCCGCCTGCGTGATAATGACTTGATTGTTATGGTGGGGGATTTTAATTTACCAAGCATTTCTTGGTCATTCTTTAATAGTTCCCCTCACTTTATTTCTTCGTCACAGCGTGACGTTCAAATTAATTAAATATACAATCATAGATATATCGATTTGGTGTTTGTTAATGATATCACTCTTTTTTTGTTTCTAGATCTGCCTCGTAAATGCTTTTGCAAAAGTGATTTTATTATGCTTAACCGTTTGATGCTAATTGCGTTTCTAATGCTAATTGGTCTTTCTTGTATTGCTCTGTTGATATAGATGTTGCTTCAAAATTCCGTGGTTTACGCGTAGACTTTGTAACCTAAAAAACATAAAATCCATATATTTCAAAAAGTTCAAGCAGTCGGGCTTAGATGTTAACTTCTCTAAATATTGTATTGCAAAATCTAATTATATCCTGTACCCAAAGGATGAAAGGCTATACTAGTTTTGTGCAATGTATGTAATGTATTATTGATCAGAATGACAAGACGAGTCGATATAGACATGTCCGTCTGTCCGTCCGTCCGTCCGTCCGTCCGTCCGTCCGTCTGTATGAGCGCAAGGATCTCAGCAGGTACAAGAGTAAGAATAACCAAACTTGGTATCCAGATTCTAGATTTAAGAGTTGAGCCTGCTCGACTTTAGCATTCCTTTTTTGTTTTCTTCTTTTAAATTCCCTGTATTACACAAATAGCGTTGCAAGCTCCAATTTAAACATGACCCTAAAAAGTTCTATAATTACGTAAATTCTAAGAGGAAATCTTCGACTTTGCCTTCGTCATTTTTCCTTGCGAATAACAATTCTTGTAATGTGCTGATTACAATGATCTTTCTCAGTGCTGAATTATTTGCAAATTTTTTTCAGTCGACGTACTCCTCCGTGTCTTTTAACGTTAATTCTTACCCCTTCCGAATTATGCCTTCAAATTCTATATTTGCCCCAATAATTACAGATTCTTGTATTTTATCTAATATACAATCTGTAAAATCTTCATTCTCTGCTGGGCCTGACAACATTCCTAGTTGTGTGGTTAAAGAGTGTATTACTTCCCTCTGCACACCGTTGCTTAGGCTTTTTAATCTACTCCTTGAGAGAGGAATCTTTCCTGCTTCTTGGATAGAATCGTTAATTATACCACTCCACAAAAAGGGCTGTAAGTCAGACATTTTCAATTATAGAGGCATTGCTAAACTTTCTGTCATTCCTATAGTATTTGAAAAAATAATTACTTCCTCGTTACAGCATCATTGTAAGTCTGTAATCTCGCTTGCTCAGAATGGATTTTTTAAAAATCTGGCAACAACGACTAATCTGCTTGAATTTACATCTTTGATAAATGATGCGTTCCTAGCAAAGATGCAAGCTGACTTCAGCAAAGCATTTGATTCTGTGAATCACGACCTCCTCTCCTCTTGAAGCTAACTTTTATGGGATTTCCCTCAAACTTTTTGAATTGGATTTCCTCTTACTTAAAAAATAGGACACAGAAGGTACTATTCAGGTCAAGTATTTCTAAACCTGTTCTCGTAACTTCTGGTGTACCTCAATTCAACGGTGGTGCTTGGTCAACTACCTGCACCTTAACTGTTCTAACTGCAAGTTTATGACTTTTCACCGGTCCAGACCATATCTAGGTACTTATGCTTTTGACAATATACCATTGCAACGTACATTTACAGTTGAAGATCTTGGAGTTCTTTTTGATCCCAAATTGCATTTCAATAGTGGAGATGTGAATCTCCACTATCGTTAACAAAGCTAAGGGTGTTCTTGGTTCTATTAAACGATGGTCTAGAGAATTTAACGACCCCTACACTACCAAGCTACGTTACAGTTCTCTAATACGACCAGTGCTGGAATACTGCTCATGTGTTTGGTGTCCTCAGTATAAATTGCATCAGGATCGCATTGAGTCGGTCCAGAAACAATTTCTTCTTTTTGCTCTTCGTGGTCTAAACTGGGACCCTATCTGCGATTACCATCCTACTCCAGTAGATTTCTCCTTATTAACCTGCCTTCTTTAACTCACCGTAGAATAGTTCCTGGTGTTCTGTTCCTCCACAACTTGATTGTCGGAGATGTTGATTCCTCTATGCTTTTAGGTCGTATCAATTTTTCAGTTCCTTCCAGGCCAACAAGGAACTTTCTGCCTCTTCCACTTAACAGATGCAGTAGTGATTACGCCATGCACAATCCTTTTTGAGTATTATGCGCTAACTATCTGAAATGGCAGCAATTTCATGATATTTTCAAGACGATTATTAATGAGGCCGAGATACCCACGATGCAAAAAATTTGGTATTTAAAGGCAAACGTGCAAGGCGAAGCAGAAATGTTTATTCGCCACCTATCGCTCACTGAAGCAAGTTACGACACGGCTTGGAAAATGCTCCAGGACCGTTTTAACAACGAGAGAGTGCTATGTTCAGCACTACTTAAGAGGCTGCTTGATCAAACACAAGAGGTGAGTGCGACGCCATCAATAATGCAGTTTTATGACACTATTCATGAGACTCTGGCTGCTTTAGAGAACATGGACATCAGCAAGAAAACGTTGCATCCGATTTTGTTATATGTCTTAACAAGGAAGCTTTATCGTCAAACTCATACGCTATATGAACAATCTGTATCGGATACACGACGACTACAGCCGATCCAGGATTTTCTTTCCTTCCTAGAGCAACGCTTCATGGCATTGGAGGCCATCGGAAAGAGAAACACAAATGATGCGCAGCTGCTACAACTGATGCAGACACAACATGCCCATTTTGCAAACAACGTAACCACAGCATTTTTCAATGCGACAGGTTACAGTCGATATCAGCCCCAGAACGCCTAAGCTGGGCACAACAACAACGGTTATGTGTTAACTGTTTGGGGACAAATCACAGAACTCAAGAATGCCGTGCCCGAGGATGTTTACAGTGCAATAAAAAACACAATACATTATTGCATCTACAGTTCCCGAATAATGCGAATGGTACAAATACCCCAACAGTTGCCATCACGACTACCACCAGAAAACAGCACAATCATGTGCTGCTACCTACCATTAAGGGCCAAAATGGTACAAAGCGCTGAATTCAGGGCACTCGTGGATTCAGGCTCACAAACAAATGTGATCTCTGAACGAGTGGTTCAGTGATTGTCACTGAAGCTGTCAGATACCAGCGCAAGAATTAATGGCATTGGAGGACAACATAAACCCACAACTACAGTTGCAACATAAGCCCGCAAAAACAGTTTTGTGCTACCGCACATTGTAGTAAATCAACCCACGCAATCACTGCAAGCAGTTACTAGAAACCTGCCAACTGACATTTCACTGGCAGACCCACATTTTCCCAAACCTGGGAAGATTGACTTGATCCTGGGTACTGAACATTATTTCGCATTAATGCGATCAGAAACACATCGGGACACAGCTGGATTCACTACAAAACTCCCACCTTGGATGGATTGTAGCTGGAAAGGTTAACATGACAAGGCAAGAACAATCTGTTCAGTTGCAAGAAGCACTAATGATACGCATGGTTAATAAAGTGTTTTGGGAAAACCAAATCCCTAGAAGCCACCAAGCCACAGCGTACACACATTGAAAAACGGAAACAGAAATAACACATCGCCCAGAATCGTCCAAAAGGTATCAAAGCAAGATTAAAATCACAAATTCCTGAAAAAGTTTCAGCTCTGGGGGAGCCTTATGGAGAAGGAGCAGAAAAGGAAGATACCAGCAACAACATCACTGCGCCGGAAAACGAGACAGTCATACTACTAAGTTAAGAGCAGTATTGTACTCAGCAGCTACGAATGACCAGTCAAAATGCCCAAACCATTGGGTTTGCAATCAGTGAAAGACGTGTTTGCTTGAGCTCTGTGTTTTTTATACTCTGTACATAATATTGTATGTACAAGAGTATATTAGGTTTGCGGGAGCTGAAAATGTAACAGGCAGAAGGAGGCGTGGCAGACCCCACAAAGCATATATATTCTTGATCAGCATGACGAGACGAGTCGATCTAGCCCTGTCTGTCTGTCTGTCTGTCCATATGAACACCTGGATCTCAGAGACTATAAGAGGTTTGGTGTCTCTCCAAACTTTGCACAAAGATGTGTTATGTGTGTACGCTGTGCAAGTTTGTTTTATTTTTATACTCTGTACAGGAAATGTACAAGAGTATATTAGGTTTGCGGGAGCTGAAAAATGTAACAGGCAGAAGGAGGCGTGGCAGACCCCACAAAGTATATATATTCTTGATCAGCGTGACAAGACGAGTCGATCTAGCCCTGTCTGTCTGTCTGTCCGTCCGTATGAACACCTGGATCTCAGAGACTATAAGAGATAGAGACACCAAATTTTTCACAAAGATACGTTATGTGTGTATTCTATACGAGTTTGTTTTATTTTTTTGATTTTCCCCCCCACTTCATCCCTATGGGGGTTTTCCCGATTTTCCATTCGTATAATCGCCTATATCTCGGAGACCATAAGACCTAGGAACACCAAATTTTAGTCCAAGGTGCCTTGTGTGAATACGCAGAAAATGTATATTTTGGAATTTCCCTCCCTCCCCCCTCTCCCACGAAAATGCGATTTTCTCTAACTCCCTTAATTCTTGGAGTTTCGAACTAAAATTTTGCAAATACCCCCAGTTAGTAATTATGTGTCCGTATGCCAAGTTTCACTATGATAGACCGATTTAACGAGAAGTTATAGCCATAAATATATTTGCTGCTGCAGCGCTGCCCGCGGCTGTTGTTGATGTTGCTGTTTGGTTGACTGCGAAAATGCTTACACAGACACGAATAGATGCGCATAGGCATACATACACTCACACAGACGCAATTGCTATGTAAATGTGCAATTATAAACCCTTTACGTGAGTTCGAATACCAAGAGAGGTAAAATCGATCAAAAAAATTTTTTTTTTTCTTAATTTTTTTATTTTCTATAATTATTGTAAACATATGTACAGAGTATTTCAAAGTCGGGACACCCGACTTTAGCTTTTTTACTTGTTTTGATTTACGTTTGCTCCTATTTCTAATTTGAAATCATTTATTGTTTTATCGTATTCTACTTTTGGTTTTTGTTTTTTATCTTCTAGCATAGTTCTAGCTCGTTTATATGCTGTTTCCAGTCTTAATTTTGATTCCTTATCGTAGTCTTCTACGTTGTAGAGAGGTTCTATTTTATCTATGCTATTAAAATGATTAACTAAGTTAGAAGTTTTGCTAAAAACTAATTAGTATGGACAAGAATTGTGTGTATGTATGTATTCTAACAGTATACGAAGTAATGAAGCCACACGTCCCAATCAGTTTTATCTACCGATATATGTATATGAACGTATGTATTTACAAGAATTAAGAGTTCGATGACTTCGTTCAACTGTTCCTAATGTCTGGTGATGGTGTGCTGTAGACGTTATCTATATTTAAATATTTGCACAAGTCATTTATTATGGAATTCTTATATTCTGTTCCCATGTCCGTTATGTCTTCATAGGGCCCTACTTAAGAATAAAGTGTTCAAATATAGCTTTAGCGCTTTTATTAGCTATAGGTATGGCTACTAAATATTTTGAAAAATCACCTATTAGTGTGATTGCATATTCATTACCATTTTCAGACTTGGTAATGGGCCAATTGTGTCGACCAGTACTCTGTCGAATACCCATATTTGTGAATCTGTTATAGTTAGTTTTTGCATTTTGGACAACTTCGTACGTACTTTGTTATATGACGTTTCATATTTTTATAGTTTTCCAATAGTAATGTCTTCTTATCTTTGCTAGCGTTTTTGAAATGCCTGTATGACCTCCCTGTATTGGATCATCATGTAATTTAGACAGTATAGCTCCTTTTTCTTTATCGTTTTCTATTATCAGCCGTTATCAGCGGCTTGAGTGGCGCTACGTTACGTTACGTTTTTAAATATTTTATTGCCCATATTTTTAAAAGAATCTATTAAAACATGTTCAAAGATATCATCGCACGGTGCCATTTTAAGTTGGCTGATACCATTCATACTGGCTATTTTCAAGCCTTTGGAAAAATTGATCTAAATCAAAGACTCCATTGGTAGATAGATCGTCAACATTAATTGTCGCTATCACCCTTTTTCCATGTTTTAAAAAACATTTGGTAAGGTATAAATGCAAGGTCATTACTTTTCGTACATCGTCATTTTTAATGACTTCATATACGTTGGGCCTAGAATTTGAGGATCTTGCCTAAGCGAAGTTTCCTTTTCTATTCCTGCGCAGGATTTTTTCTGTCTACTTTGTTGTCTTGTAGAGACTCTTAAGACATTCTTATTCATTGTTTTCAGCTCGTTGATGGTTATTCTTGACAACGCATCCGCTACAAAATTATCTTTTCCCCTAAGATATTCCACCGTAAGCTCATATTCCTCCAAATCAAGTCTCATTCTAGTCAACTTCGAACTTGGATTGACCATTAAAAACAAGTACGTAAGGGGCCTGTGATCTGTTTTGACAGTAAAGTGTCTACCATATACTTATATATGGTGGAAAATATGTAATTGCCCAGTGTATTGCCGCTAATTCCTGTTTTGTTGTATTTTTATTACTTTCACCTTTTGTAAAGGAGCGAGATGCATAAGCTACTGGGAGTTGAAGTCCATTGTAGTTTTGAGATATAACTGCTCCGCATGCTTCTTTGCTTGCATCTGTTGTAATGCAAAATTCTTTTCTAAAATCTGGGTATGATAACAATGTTGGTTTTATTAATTGTTTCTTCAAATACTCTATGTATTATTCAATGATATCATATTTCTTATCATCTTGTAAAATACCTTTATCAGTACACTTATGACCTAGGAAAGTCACTTCGTGCATGAAGAATGAACACTTATCTGGGTGCAGTTTAAGATTATTTTTCCTGCACAAATCAAAGACATTTGTTAAATTTCTAATCATGTGTTTTTCGGAACAACCGATGACAATTATGTAATCCATATATAGGAATGCCTGAGATTGTTCTAGACCAGAAAATCCAATTGTCATCATATTTAATTTTTAAGGGTAAAAGGCTATATTAGTTTTGTGCGAATGTATGTAACATACAGAAGGAGGCGTGGCAGACCCCACAAAGTATATATATTATTGATCAGGATGACAAGACAAGTCGATATAGCCATGTCCGTCTGTCCGTCCGCCCGTCCGTCCGTTTGTCCGTATGCCAAGTGCCATCATGATAGGTCAATTATGAAGAAAGTTATAGCCATAAATAAATCGCTGCTTATGCACTCATTTTTCTTTTTTGTGGAGAGTACTTGCTCGACTGTAGCGTTCACTCTTGTTTTTAAATAATTTAATTTTTTATAGCTTGTACCCAAAGGGTGAAAGGCTATACAAGTTTTGTGCGAATGTATGTAACACACAGAAGGAGGCGTGGCAGACCCCACAAAGTATATATATTCTTGATCAGGATGACAAGCCGAGTCGATATAGCCATGTCCGTCCGTCCGTCTGTATGAGCGCAAGGATCTCAGAAGGTATAAGAGCTAGAATTACCAAACTTGGCATCCAGGTTCCCCTAAGCCCTAGGCAGGTCAAGTTTATTTTTATAGCCTGTACCCAAAGGGTGAAAGGCTATACTAGTTTTGTGCGCATGTATGTAACACACAGAAGGAGGCGTGGCAGACCCCACAAAGTATTTATATTCTTGATCAGGATGAGAAGCCGAGTGGATATAGCCTTGTCCGTCCGTCCGTCTGTCCGTCTGTCTGTCCGTATGAACGCAAGGATCTCAGAAAGTATAAGAGCTAGAATAACAAAACTTGGTTTCCATATTCTCCTATGACCGAGAAAGTACGAGTTTGAGTTTTTTTTCGATGCACCCCCCCACTCCCCCGCAATTCGTGTTTTTTCTTATAACTTCCGTGATTCTCGGAATTTTGAATAGGTACATCCAGTTAGTACTAATGTGTCCGTGTGCCAAATTTCATCATGATAGGTCAATTCTGAAGAAAGTTATAGGCATAGTAAAATCGCTGCTCATGCGCTGCCTGCAGCACTGCCCGCAGCTGTTGTTGTTGTTGCTGCTTTGGTTCAACTTTGTGCTGCATACATACACGCATATAAACACGCATAGGTACGTGATGTAAATGTATGCTGTTAAAACTGAACATAAACATGTATTCTAATTTAATTAAATTAATTATTTTAATTAATTAATTCATTCATTTTTTTAATAATTTAATTTTAAAAAAAAATTTTTTTTTTTTTAATTTTTCCTTTTTGTGGAGAGTACAGGCTATTTTACTGTTGGGCTTGCTCGACTGTAGCGTTCTATCTTGTTTTATTTTGATACACCTCCCCACTCCCCCGCAATTCGTGTTTTTTTATAACTCCCGTAATTTTTGGAATTTTGAAATCAGTTTTAGTAGTTACGTCCAGTTAGTGCTTCTGTATCCATATGCCAAGTTTCATCATGATAGTTCAATTCCGAAGAAAGTTATAGCCATAAATAAAATCGCTGCCCATGCTCTGCTTGCAGCGCTGCCCGCAGCTGTTATTGTTGTTGCTTATATATACACGTATATAAACAAGCATAGACAAGTGATGTAAATGTAAAACTGTACATAAAAATGTCTTCTATGTATGTATGTATTAAATAAATTTTCTTAATTAATTTAATAAATTAATTAAATTTTTTTTACATAATTTAATTTTTTTGTACTCTCCGTACAGGCTATTTTACTGTCGGGCTTGCTCGACTGTAGCGTTCTATCTTGTTTAATTCTCTTACTTTTTTTATACCCTGTACCCAAAGGGTGAAAGGGTATACTAGTTTTGTGCGAATGTATGTAACAGCGCTGCCCGCAGCTGTTGTTGTTGTTGCTGCTTGGGTTCAACTTTGTGATGCATACGTACACGCATATAAACACGCAGAGACACGATTATGATGTAAATGTATGCTGTTGAAACTGTACATGAACATGTCTTTAATTTAATTGAGCAATTTAATTAATATAATTTTTTTTAATAATTAAAAAAAATTTCTTTTTCATTTTTTCCTTTTTGGTGGGAGGTACAGGGTATTTAAAAGTTGAGCTTGCTCGACTTTAGCATTCTTTTCTTGTTTTAATTTCTATAATTATTCTAAGCATATGTACAGAGTATTTAAAAGTCGGGACACCCAACTTTAGCTTTTTTACTTGTTTTTATACTCTGTACATAAAATGTACAAGAGTATATTAGGTTTGCGGGAGCTGGAAATGTAACAGGCAGAAGGAGGCGTGGCAGACCCCACAAAGTATATATATTCTTGATCAGCATGATGAGACGAGTCGATCTAGCCCTCTCTGTCCGTCTGTCAGTCTGTCCGTATGAACACCTGGATCTCAGAGACACAAAGATGCCTTATGTGTGTACGCTGTGCAATTTATTTTTTGTTCCCTCCCCCCCCCCCCACTTCCCCCCTATGGGGGTTTTCCCGATTTTCCATTCGTATAATCGCCTATATCTCGGAGACTATAAGACCTAGGAACACTAAATTTTAGTCCCAGATGCCTTATGTGAATACGCAGAAAATGTATATTTTGGAATTTCCCTCCCTACCCCCTCTCCACCGCAAATCGTAACTCCCGTAATTCTTGGAATTTCGAACTCAAACGTGGCAAATACCTCCATTTAGTTATTATAAGTCCAAATGCCAGTTTCATCTTGATAGGGCGATTTAGAAGGAAGTTATACATATGTACATAAGACCAAGTAGTGCCCGGAGCTGTTGTTGTTGGTACTGCTTTGTTTAGGCACACGAGACATACACAGACACACACAAACACACACATACACGCATAATTATTCTACACATATGTACAGAGTATTTAAAATGCGGGATACCCGACTTTAGCTTCTGTTTTTTATAAATTTTTTTTGTAGTTACATCCAGTTAGTACTAATGTGTCCGTTTGCCAAGTTTCATCATGATAGGTCAATTGTGAAGAAAGTTATAGCAGCGCTGCCAGCAGCTGTTGTTGTTGCTGCTGCTTTGGTTCAACTTTGTGCCGCATACATACACGCATATAAACACGCATAGGCATGATGTGTTAAAACTGAACATAAACATGTCTACTAATTTAATTAAATTAATTAATTAACTTATTTAATTTATTTTAATAATTTAATTTAAAATTCTTTTTTTAATTTTCCTTTTTTGTGGAGAGTACAGGCTATTTTACTGACGGGCTTGGTCGACTGTAGCGTTCTCTCTGGTTTTAATTGCAGTTTACTGCACCTATTTTGGGTTTACTACTTAAATTCTTTGCAATTGTGACACGTTTGCATGGCTGATCTATCTCTGCTTGGCCTATCCAACTTATACTATTGCTATTCATTCATAACAGTGGTAAAACAAAAAGGTTTTTTTTTCACAATTTTGGTTTTCATTGATCCCTACCTAGTTTATACGTTTACGGGCCATTTGCAGGGACAGCTCGTAATTACAATATTTCTTAGTAATTATTTTACAATTTTCTTATTGGTTATTTTTACAATTTTCTTGCATCTTAAATTACTTTACAAATTTGGTGTACATACAAGTATATCATATTTTTTTTTTACAATTAGCTTAAGTTTTTATGTCCATCCTCGTCTCTCCTACTCCAGATTTGATGGATCCCGCAGCATCAGCTGGGCGTCACCGGATGTGGCACGCTGATGCTCCCTCGTTGATGCAAGCGGTGGTGCCTCTCCCACGTGTTGTTCTTAGCATAGGCGGACCTATGCCTTTCGCACTTGTTGATCCTGGTGACGTTTTATTTAGTACAATGCTGGCATGTTTTATTCGCGTTGTATTGAGATAAGGGGTCCTTCGCAGTGTCTGGGGCAGATTTTTACTGCCTTTGGTATTTACTGGGGAGGTGGAATCATTGTAATTGATTTTTCGTTTATTATTTTAATGATTGCTGAGTGAGCTGCCGTATTTGGGGTTTTTCTTTCGAGACTTGATTTGAGATAATCAAGTTCGGATTGTAATTTCTGGGCTGTTTCCCACGCGGGATGTGATTTGCTTATAAACAATAGCCACTTTATGTGTACTATTCTTCTTTTTTTTTTTTTTAATTTCTGATGAACACCTCCGCGTCTTCCCATTGCTCGCACTCTACTCACTCAGACTTTTGTTTTAATTCCTTCCGTTGTTGTTGATGACGGTGTTGATTATTTCCGAAGCTGCTTCTGTTGAAGATGAATGTTGTTGGTTGTTGCCGTGCTTCAATCCAGTAGTAGACCACTGTTGCTCGCATTGTTATTTTTTTCGGGATTTCATATGAAGCAAAATTTTAATCACAATTATGCAGAAAGTTATGACTTTGTAGTTTCGTTGACGATGACACAAAATTTGTTTGTTTTTGAACATCAGTATCTCTTAAAGCCATCTTGTCTGATTTTTTATCACTGGTACTGCAAATGGCACGTCCGACAGATGCGCAAACAAACAGTTGTTACTCACGTATTTTTGTAATTATTGTTCTTTTTGTTTTTAAAATTTTTATAATTGTAGTCGAAGATCCGAAATTTGTCACGGTCGCCATGTAAAGTGTTATGTTGTATATAAATTGTTCACTTTTACATTTCCCAGACCCAAAGCAGACACAAGTGTCTTCTTGTTCATCTTTTTTATTAAGGTCTTATTCACTTATTCCCTAAGTTAAACAAGATAGAACGCTACAGTCGAGCAAGCCCGACAGTAAAATAGCCTGTACTCTCCACAAAAAGGAATAATTAAAAAAAAAAAAAAATTTTTTTTTAAAATTAAATTATTAAAAAAATGAATGAATTAATTAATTAAAATAATTAATTAAATTAAATTAGAATACATGTTTATGTTCAGTTTTAACAGCATACATTTACATCACGTACCTATGCGTGTTTATATGCGTGTATGTATGCAGCACAAAGTTGAACCAAAGCAGCAGCAACAACAACAGCTGCGGGCAGCGCTGCCGACAGAGCTGCAGGCAGCGCATGAGCAGCGCATGAGTAGCGATTTTACTTATGGCTATAACTTTCTTCAGAATTGACCTATCATGATGAAACACGGACACATTAGTACTAACTGGATGTACCTACCAAAATTGATTTCAAAATTCCGAGAATTACGGAAGTTATAAAAAAAAACACGAATTGCGGGGGAGTGGGGGGGGGGATGTATCAGAAAAAATAAACAAACTCGATCTGCCTAGGGCTTATAGGAACCTTGATACCAATTTTGGTTATCCTAGCTCTTGTACTTACTGAGATCCTTGCGCTCATACAGACAGACGGACAGACAGACAGACGGACATGGCTATATCGACTCGTCTTCTCATCCTGATCAAGAATATATATACTTTGTGGGGTCTGCCACGCCTCCTTCTGTGTGTTACATACATGCGCACAAAACTAGTATAGCCTTTCACCCTTTGGGTACAGGCTATAAAAAGGTTCTTAAGGTTTTAAATGTAAAGAAGTTTTAGTGAGCGAGAGAGCGTTTGAGTGTACTTTTTGTTAAGTATGTGAGCATGAGCGTTTGCTACTTTCATGCGTACATACTTCGAGTGACTCTTGGCCGTCGCATGATAGCCACGAGCACTAAGCTTCGAGTCGTTGAAATCTAAATTATGTTGAGTTGACAAATTTATATTTGTATGCTCGAGCATGCTTGTACGTAATTGTTTTGTATTAAATGTTTATGCTTAATACTGTCTGCACTCGCTACAAGGTATTTATTGTATAATTTCATTGTTTCGCTGTCAGTGCACTGCATTTTGTTTTTGCAATTATTTTGCATTTTGCTTTTAAGCAGTTCCCTTTGCTTGCAAAATGTTTTTTGTGTGTGTTTTCGGCAACCGCTCATTGTGTACTTTGCTGTTTGTCGCAGTACCTAAAAGTTTATCTCAGCGCCGCTCAGTATTTTGCTCAGCACTCTTCTTCAGCTTTGCTCTAACTAGCTTATCTACATCATTAACCTTTGTATTTATTCCGCCCAAAATGTCGTGCTGCAACAAGTCCTGCACAGTTAAAGATGCAATTGATTCTGATCAACTTCGGCTTGTTAACTGTTGGTTGTGCAAGAATCTTATGCACATTGAATATGCTGGATTAAATAGTCGTGACCTCGACAAAATGTACTCACCTAAAAAAGGCTGTGGTGGCTTGAAGTGGTCATTAAATTGTTCTCAATTTCTAAAGTATTAATATTGTGCTTAGTGCAAGAAGTTGTGCATCTATTGCGTTCATTTGTTTGGGTAAATTAAGTGATTTAAAATAAACAACGTCATCTCAGTATTTGTTGTTTGTGCATTTATTTTGCCTGTTTTGTTTTGGCGGCCGGCAGCTGTGTTAAAGGTTTGTGCGTTTGTTCGCTGTCCATAATTTGTTTTTGGTGCATCGCTACTCCCACGCATTTTGTGTTATTTTTTGCTTTTGCTCTCTTCGCTCTTATTAATATAAGAGTCCACATATATCGCCGCTCAGTGAGTGTATATTCTTGTTCATTTACCCAAATTTCATTTCTGTGCGCTCTTGCATTTACTTACATTTTTAACCCTCTACTTGCTCGTGTCATAATGTCGTGCTGCAATAAGTCATGCACAATTAAGGATGCAATTGATTCCGAACAACAACGATTTGTAAGTTGTTGGTTGTGCGAGAATTTTATGCATATTAAGTGTGCGACCACTTAGTCCATGACCTTGATAAAATTTACTCGCCTAAAGAAGGTTGTGGTGGTTTGAAATGGTCATGCCCTGTTTTCATAGACATACAATTTAATTTCTCTCGTATGTATGACAATGTGAGAAATAAATTTTTGAGCTTGCATAGAATTACTAAGCAACTCTCAAGTGAGTTTGACACAGGGACCGACTTGCTTAGTAAATATAAGTTCGAATCTCCTCCCAAGCGTAGGCTTGAACCTCAATTCCTAGAGGTGCCACCTAGCTCGGCTCAGATAGCTTCTCCGATTCCCTCTCTATTAAATGTAGATGTGGCGCCGGCAATTTCATTGTCTACTTCGCCTGGAAATTTATTTGAAATTTCCCCTCTGCCTTCGCCGGCTCATGTTATGTTGGCCCCCTTGGTAGCTCCTCCTGTGCCTAATATATCTAAACCTGTAAGAACAAGGGCTTCTTCTAAAACGTCGGCACCACCTCCTATAGTTTCTTCAGGAGCTGTAGAAGGTGCGGCAGTCTCAGCCCTTCCTCTGACCCCCGTCTCTTACAGTGGTAGCTCCAAGAAAGCAAGTTTTCGTGTCTCGGTTGTCCCCTGATACTTCTTGTGAGACTATCGCTGCCTATATCGCAAGTAAGTCGACAGCTGCTGTATCTATTTCTAAGTTTAGCTTTTCCGAGCCCCGAGAAATAGCCTCGTTCAAAATAAGTGTACCGCCTGAATCATTTACAACTATTTGTGACCCAAAATTTTGGCCGCCACAAATGATTGTACATGAGTTTAGGCAGAAAAAACGAGCTCGCTCTTTGCCAGTCAACTTACAGTCTGCTGGCCAACCTTCGCAGCCAACCTCAAGCTCGACTTCAAAAAACTAGGAGCTCGTCCACTTTCGTTAAACATGCTATATCAAAATGTTAGGGGTATTGTGTCCAAGCTCAGTAGTTTATTTCTTAGTAGTTTTTCGTTCGAATCTGATATTATTGCGTACTCAGAGACGTGGTTAAATCCCACGATTTCTGATAACGACATTTTATCAGATAATTTTTGTATCTTTCGACGAGATCGTCCGACTCGACGTGGCGGAGGCGTACTGATTGCAGTCAATTCCTCCTATCGGTCGGAAATAATTGATGTAAATGTACCTAATGATGTTGAATTTGTTGCTGTAAGAGTATCTTTTCCGTCTTTTGCATTATACATCTCTTGTTCTTATATACCTCCCTCTTCCGATATACAGGTCTATATGGAACATATAACCTGTATAAAAGGAATCTCTAATCTCCTACGTGACAGTGACGCGTTCGTTGTGGTAGGTGATTTTAATTTGCCTAACATTGAATGGTCATTCTTCAATCAGTCTAATTATTTGGTACCCTCGGCAGAGCATGCCTGTTTAGACTGCTTGTTTGACCTTTCATTGTTCCAAATTAATTTTATACCTAATTACTTAAGCAGAATGCTTGATCTCATCTTTGTCACCGTCCCTGCTAGTACAGTTATCTGTAGGTCTTCTCCCCTTATACTGCCTGAAGATTCTTACCACCCTACTTTGCAAATCTCCCTCTCAATTTCAAACCCTACCTCTACTCCAGCACTTATTCCCAAAAATACTAGTTTGTGCTTTCTCAAAGGAAATTTTTCTTTGCTAAACGAACTTATTGCACTTATTACATACATTATACTTATTACATCAACATAGCCGTCAAGTTTTTCTATGACACTATTAATGCTCTTTTTGATGTCTGCATCCCAAAAAGTGTCATTTCGTCTGCGTCATCAAAACCTCCTTGGTTTTCACCAAGACTTTCAAACTTAAAAAATGTTAAATCTAGATGCTTTAAAAAGTATAAGCAGTCGGGCCTATCTATTGACTTCTATAAATACTCTTTAGCGAAATCCAATTTTGCTCTCCTTAATTCACGATGTTATAATAATTACCTTGCCCGATGCAAGATGCAATTTGCACAGGACCCTAAACAATAATATAAGTTCGTTAACTCTAAACGTAAATCTGCTTCCCTTCCTTCGTCATTTTTCCTTGGTGACAAAAAAGCCAGCAACGATTCTGAAGCTGCTGACTTGTTTGCCAACTTCTTCCAATCAACTTATTCCTCTGTCTCTATTAGTAATACCTCTTATCCTTATAGCATTTCATCTTCCCACACTATTTACGCTCCCATAATTTCTGATAGCTGTCTACTCTCTGCTATCAAATCCTTAAAATCTTCATACTCTCCTGGAGCAGACAACATTCCTAGTTGTGTTCTCAAGGAGTGTTCTAGTTCCCTTTTACAACCATTACTTAAACTTTTTAATCTGTCACTTGGTTCCTCAATCTTTCCAACTATTTGGAGAGAATCTTTTATTATTCCTCTTTATAAAAAGGGTGGTAAGTCTGATATTTCAAACTACAGAGGAATTGCAAAGTTGTCTGCCATACCAAAATTATTTGAAAAAATAGTTTGCAGCACTTTGCAGCACCTCTGTAAATCTGTCATATCTCCAGCTCAACATGGATTCATGAAGAGACGGTCTACTACGACCAATTTGCTGGAATTTACTTCCTTGGTAAATGAAGCATTTATTCTAAAAATGCAAACTGATGTCGTTTACACTGACTTCAGTAAATCATTTGACTCTGCGAACAATGATCTTCTGCTCTTTAAGCTAAGTTGTATAGGATTTCCCTCCGCTTTTCGGTGTTGGATTTCGTCTTATCTAAAAGACAGATCCCAACGGATCTTGCTTAGGTCGCACATTTCTAAGCACACCTGGTGCTTAGCTAACCACTTGTACCTCAATTTGGCTAAGTGTAAGTTCATGACATTTCACCGAACTTTGCCGCATTTAGTCACGTATACGATTGACAATATGCCATTTCAACGTATATCGACTGTTGAAGACCTTGGAGTTGTTTTTGATTCCAAATTGAACTTCAACCTTCACATATCTAGTATTGTCAATAAGGCTAATGGATTACTTGGATTCATTAAACGTTGGTCCAAGGAATTGAATGACCCATATACCACTAAGCTTCTTTACACTGCACTAGCACGCGCTGCGCTTGAATACTGCTCATGCGTTTGGTGTCCACAGTATAGAAAGCAACAGGAACGTATTGAGTCTGTTCAGAAGCAATTCCTTCTTTTTGCTCTATGTGGCTTAAGCTGGGATCCCAACCTCCGCTTGCCATCGTACTCTAGCAGGCTGATGCTTATAAACCTTCCTTCTTTAGTAAATCGTAGGACTGTTCTTGGAGTAGTTTTTCTCCACAAGTTGATTATCGGCGAGGTTGACTCCTCTTCCCTCTTAGGTCGCCTTAATTTTTCCGTTCCTTGTAGACCAACAAGGAATTATTTGCCATTCGTCTTGTCTAGGTGCACAACCGAGTACGCTGCGCACAATCGTTTTCGAGTCATTTGTTCCAATTATAATGAGATTTCTCATTTACTTTCAAAAGAACTCTCTCTTTATTCTATAAAAGTTCTTCTTTATAGTTATCTCCGTGGAAATCTCTGACCACATACTGCTGTGAGTCGGGGCATAGCTGGCCGGACTGGCTTAAAACTTTCCCCCACCGGGTTGGAGATTTCCCTCTTTCTCCTTTTGTCTTTCTTGTTCCATCTTTCTCTTTCCCTGTTTCTCTCTTCCCCTTTCTTTTCCCCTTTCTCTTCCTCTTCCTTTCTCTCCCTCTTTACCTCTGTCTCTTTCTACTCCTTACTTTTTCTAATTAGCTCCTAAGTAGAATTAATTTTCTTCTTCTACATAGTATTTGTTTAGATTGTTAGGTCTATAATGTCTCTGACCACATATGGCTGTGAATCGGGGCATAGCTGGCCAACTGGCAAATAAAATTCCCCCAACGTGTCGGGGGCATTTATAGACGTTATTGTACAGCTTTTTCGTAGGCTTTCTTATCTTTTAAGTTGAGACTATGTTATATTAATCATATTTGCATTTTTAATTTTAAATCGTAATATATATATAAAATGTTAATACTTATATATTGTTATTGAATAAATCGACAGATCCACTTGTTGATTTAAATAAATAAATAAACACATAATTCGTTATAAACTGTAAAATATCACATACCTCAACTATAATCCATAAACTGTGATCGCTCAGATCATCCAAAGTTGCCGGTAGGCAAAGTGAAGGCGTCCCTCGTCGCGACGATCCAATCAAGATGTATGTATATAAGTACCCTTGTACTTATATGCACGAACGCACTGGCTTATGTTCACTGAAGAGCACCGGAACGAAAGAAAGTAAACTGCACAAATCGACTTCCAATTTTCAAGTGCTTTATTGCTAGCCATGCAAGGCTTAGCATACGCATAACATAATGTGGACATTAACTTAACAGCGACCAAGAGACTAACATAAACAGCTGTTATTACAAATTAACATTTATGAGCGCTTACAACTAATTACTTACAAACGGCTTAAGTCTACAATTCAATGATAATTCAAATAACTTATATCTACAATTCAGATTATTTCAACAAACTTAAATCTATACTTAAGTATAAAGGCATGAAATGCCCATACAAACTGTATCACACAATATATATTAAATAAACCATATTATACTCTACTACAAACTTTAGATTATTTGATCAATAACTGCAAAAGACTAGTGTTTGGTCATGCGGCCAAAAACAGCCAAAACCGGCAACACATCATAGTTAATAATTAACTTAAATAACTCAAGACACAGCGCTCGTTTTCTTGTAGCTTGCTTTGCACAGAAAGCTGAGCACTTTACGTCCAATTTGTTGCCTGCCATAAATTTGCATTGGCTGCTGTGCAGCCGCCACATATGTTTTAGTTTTGTCGCTTACTCTGCAAATTCAGTTCGTTTTCGTTATATTATCTGGTACGGAGAAGCCTGGCTTTCCGTTTACCAGCATAAACTTTGTAAATCGCGCAAAACATACAAA